>NC_086100.1:98317830-98644497 GCF_963921235.1 Mobula hypostoma | reverse complement strand
ATAACAAATATCATTGCTCATCACTTTTTTTGGTTTCCTCTTTGCTCGTAGCCATGCCCAGGTCATTTGGAGGTACCAGATTCCATGATACTTGTAGCATGCCATCCCAGTCATTGTTGCCGCCAAAGACACACTCAGGCATACTATGATTATGGACCATGTCATATGACAATCAAAGAAGGAACGTTTAGTATTTTGCACCAACTGTCCCCTGTGAGTTAGAGGGGAATCACATACATAATTTTGCGGTTCGTCCAACAATTGTACTCTTTTGTAATGATTCATAAAAAGAAGGAATTCACATGAACAAATGTAATTATTTTTTCCAGCCTCCAAAGATTCTAGCTTAATAAATGCCATGAGTGCTTTGCTTGTCAGTGAGGTGAGTTTATTGCTACTGATCTTCAGAAGCTTCATCTTTGGTAAATTGCTATTGGCTGGTAAACTTTTAAATTTATTATTGGACAGATCTAGAGTCTTGAGAGAAGGCAGACTAACTACAAAATTGCTGATGTCATTGTTACTTAAATCCAATATCTCAACATTTTGGGGGAGACACTGTGATATGCTTTGTATATTACAACTTGAAAGATTCAAAAATTGCAGATTTTTTGGCCACTTACATGTTGCACTGTTTTCACTGAAGCTGTTTTGGCTCAAATCCAAATGGGTAAGGGTAGAAAGTGTTGATAGTTTTGTACTTGTTGAACTGAGGGATCTTAATATGTTCTTTCTCAGAATAAGGTAACGTAGCATCGGACAAGCTCCAGAACAAGCCAGTTCTTGTATTATTTTGTCATTCAGTAAATTGTGTGTTAAATCAAGATACTCTGCATTTTTAAAATTTCTGGATATACGACAAGGCACCATAAACATATTTAGTTTTGTCAATGTAGCTCTTTTAATGGATTGCAATACTGGACTAATACCTGAAAGATCATAAAACTGATAAAAGTGTTTAATGGATATATTATTCAACGTTAATGAATGAAATAAGTTGTTTTTTACATCGTCTATCTTGGACCATTTCCCAGTTCCTGAAAGCACACAGTCCTTCGCAACTATTTCTGATACTTTTGTGTTTTTTATCCATTTTATAAAGTTAAATACAGTTTCATCAGTAAGAAAAGTGTTTTTGAAAGTGAATTTCCTGAATGAAGAACTTCTTGGAACAGAAAACAGCCGACTGTCACCATTATCAGGAAATGTTAAGTCTCTCAGCTCTAAGTGGGTGGTGCATCCTGACAAATCTACAAGAATCTGCTGAGCTTGGCCTGTCTTATTCAGAAATATGTTATGTAAACTTAAAACAGCATGGCTTATGTTTCTGAAATAACTGAAAGTTCCTTGTTGATATGAAGCCAAATTATTTGCTGTTAAAACAAACTCATCCAGATGTGTAATACCCACAAAGTCGTCTTTTGTTAGATGGGATAGGAAAGGATTGCCAAATTCTAACCATTGGAGTCTTGAGAGATTTGAGAAGACTCTTTCTGATCCCAGAGTCGTGTACCTATTCCCTGAAAGGTTAAGATAATGCAATTTGTAAAACTGCTTAAACCAATTCAATGTCACTTTTGTTAAAAGATTATCAGACAAGTCAAGATACTCCACTTCTGTGTTGAGCTGGAAAGCATGATCAGTGATAGATTGGATTTGATTTGATTGCAACAGAAGTCTTTCAAGTTCTGTATATATGATGAAATCTGTGTCATTGATCTGTGAAATGTTATTGAAAGACAGATCAAATGTAAGCACCTTTTCAGACACAAGTGGAATATTCTTTAACTTCATTGAAGAGCAGTTACAGTAGTTGTGGGGAATACATTTTTGACACGTATTGTCTGACCTGTCATCTTCTGAGAGAGTTGCAGGTACAAAAATACACACGAGCAGTAAACACTGCGATGAAGCTCTCATTTTTCTCATTCACCGTGGTCTGAAATGGAAAAATTGTACCAAAATTAGTTAGTGCCGTACAGTAATGCTGGTCTCCCGCTACTCAATAGCATGACTTGACTGTTTTGTTGAAATCTGTAGGATACATTTATAACTTTAGTACGTTAAACATTTAGGGAATATTCTGGGTAAAGCGGTGAAATGTTAGCAGAACATTTTGGAAATATTTTCATATTTCTTCACAACACAGAAGGAAGCCGTACGGCTCATCATATCTATGTTGGCTTATGAAACAAAACCATTTTCTCACTAACTGTCCTTTTAATTGAGCTATTTCCATCAGCCCCCTTTCATTCTATCACTCATTTTTAAAGATAATTATCCTCTCTCACACACCTTCAGGATGAGGGAGGAAACCAACATGATCACAGGAAGAACATACAAACTACACCAAAGCAGCATCCGATAGATGAAACTTGGTCACTGGATCTGCGAGGTAGAAACTCCCACAGTACTGTTAGATAGTGACCATAACCCTGCAAGATTCAAGGTAATTACAGAAAGAGATCATTATTGTCCAGAAATAAAGGCCCTGAGTTCAGGGAGGGCCAACGTCAACATCATAAAACAAAATTCACACTCCTCCAAACCATTCCAGATAAAGATCTTCATTCCTTCCATCAGTTTCTCCCACTTCGGCCCGTCCTGGCTTTCCTAATTCCCTTACTCTGACAATAACACTTACTCCACCTTCGGAAACGACCCTGCCTTTTGCTTAACCATGGTTTCCCATCACTTGCTTTTTCTCTACTTCGGATTGTCATCTTCTGAGAAAGCTGCATATACACAGAACAAACAACCTTCTCATCTTTCTCATTCAGTGGTGTCTGAAATGCAGAGATTTTTTTGAATAAGTAATTATTGTCCAATGGTCAATAACAGTGTTTTATAAAATTCTTGAACATATCATTTTCAATATTCATATTCACAAAGGTTACAGCCAATAATAAACTGTCAGGATAGTTAGAGATAAAAATAAGTATGGTCTTTCAGGGAGAGTCTTAAATTGGAGTAGGGCAAATTACAAGGGCATTAGGCAGGAACTAAGAAGCATTAATTGGGAACACCATTTCCCTGGCAAGTCCACATCAGATACGTGGAGGGTGTTTAAAGACCAATTGCACAGAGTACACGAAAGGTATGTTCATGTTAGAAGGAAGGAGGGGGATGGAAAGATAAGAGAGGCTTGAATGTCCAGAGAGGTGTTGAATTTAGTCAAGAAGAAAAAGGAAAAGTATGTAAAACTGCAGAAGTTAGAATCAAGTGACACACATGAGTATAAAGAAGCCAGAAAAGAACTAAAGAAGGGAACTGTGAAAGCCAGGAGGGGCCATGAAAATTCCTTGGCAAGTAGGATTAAGGTGAATCCCAAGGCATTATATACATACATCAAGAGTAAAAGAATAACTAGGGAGAGGGTGGGACCACTCAAGGATAAAAGGAGGAACATTTGTTTGGATGTGGAGAATGTGAGTAAGGTACTTAATGAGTACTTTGCTTCAGTATTTACCAAGGAACAGATATGGAAGACCAGGAAATTAGTGCTGAGTGTATAAATATGTTAGGGCATTTAGAAGTCAAGGTGGAGAAAGTATTGGGACTCCTAATGAGTATTAAGGTGGATAAATCCCCAGGGCCTGATGGGATTTACCCCAGGTTATATAAAGAGGCAAGAAACGAGATGGCTGGGGCCTTGACCAATATCTTTGTGTCCTCTCTAGGCAAAGGCTAGGTCCCAGAGCATGGGCGAATGACTAATGTTGTACCTCCATTTAAGAAGGGAAAATCCTGAAAACTATAGACTGGTGAGTCTCATGTCAATCGTAGGGAAATTGCTGTCGAAAATTATTAGAGATAGGACATTTGAGCATTTGGAAATCTATGGCCTAACTAGGAAGAGCTAGCTTGGCTTTGTGCTGAGAAGGTAGCGACTTACCAACTTGATTGAATATTTTGGCAAGGTGACCAAGAGAGATTGATGAAAGTAGAGCAGTGGATGTTGTCTACATAGGTTTTAGTAAGGTGTTTGACAACGTCCTTAATGGGAAGCTAATCCAGAAGATTAGGATGGATAAGGTCTATGGCAAATTGGCTGTTTGGATTCACAACTGGTTTGTGCATAGACGACAGAGGGTAGTGGTTGAAGGGATTCAATGAGCTGGAGGTCTGTGATTGGTGGCATTCCGCAGGGATCTGTGCTAGGACCTCTGCTCTTTGTGATGTATATAAATGACCTGGATGAAAACGTAGATGGGTGGGTTAGTAAGTTTGCGGGTTCCTTGAAAGTGGCTACACAGGTTGATAAGGTGGTTAAGAAGGCTTATGGAATGCTTGCTTTTATTAGTTGAGGTATTGAGTTCAAAAGTCAAGAGGTTATGTTGCAACTTTATAAAACTCTGGTTTGGCCACATCTAGAGTATTACATACAGTTCTGGTCACCCCACTACAGGAAGGATGTTGAGCCTTTGGAGAGAGTTCAGAAGAGAGAAAGGATCTAGTGCATTCCAGCATATATGATGCATAAATTCTTCTCAGGCTTCCTGCTGTGTCCAGCTATTGATTTTAACTGACGTTTCAATGACAAACTCTGGCATGTTTGTGGTGCAGAAGAGATTTAGCAGGATGCTGCCTGGTTTAGAGGGCATATGCTATCATGAGAGGCTGGATAAACTTGGGTTGTTTTCTCCTGA
This sequence comes from Mobula hypostoma, assembly GCF_963921235.1. NCBI lineage: Eukaryota > Metazoa > Chordata > Chondrichthyes > Myliobatiformes > Myliobatidae > Mobula > Mobula hypostoma. Next base: position 98,639,848 of record NC_086100.1, on the reverse strand, counting down.
GCGCCAAAGGCTGAGGGGAGATCTGATAGAGGTTTACAAGATTATGAGAAGCATAGATAGAGTGGACAGACAGTATGTGTTTCCCAGGTTTGAAATCTCTAATACCAAGGAGCATGCATCGAGGGTGGATAAATCCCCAGAGCCTGACAAGGTATTCCCTCAGCCCCTGCAGGAGGCAAGTGCAGAAATTTCCGGGACTCTAGCAAAGATATTTAAATGATCGTTAGCGACAGGAGAGGTACCAGAGGATTAGAGGACAACAAATGCTGTTCCGCTGTTTCAAAAAAGCTCTAAAAATAAATCAGGAAATTATAGGTTGGTGAGCTTGACATCAGAGTGGGAAAGTTATTGGAAGGTATTCCAAGGGACTGGATATATGAGTATTTGGATAGACAAGGACTGATTAAGGATAATCAGCATGGCTCCATGCATATCTAACTACTCTTATAGTGTTTTTTGAGGAAGTTATCAGGAAAGTGGATGAAGGCAAGACAGTGGATGTTGTCTGCATGGACTTTGGTAAAGGCCTTTGGCAACGTCCCACATGGGAGGCTGGTCAAGAATGTTCAGTCAAGTGCCATTAAGGATGAGGTAGTACAAACGTTTGTAAATTGGATTAGATATTGGTTTTGCAGGAGAAGCCAGAGAGTGATATGGTTGCCTCTCTGGCTGGAGGCCTGTGACTAGTGGAGTGCCGCAGGGATTGGTGCTGGGCCCGTTGTTGTTTGTCATTTATATCAACAGTCTGGATGATAATGTGCTTAACTGGATCAGCAAATTTGTGGATGGCACCAAGATTGGGTGCACAGTGGACAGCAAGGAAGACTATCAGAGCTTGCAGCAGGATCTGGACCAGATGGAAAAATTGCAGATAGAATATAATGCAGACAAGTGCAAAGTGTTGCACTTCGGTAAGACCAGCCAGGGTAGGTCTTACACAGTGAACGTTAGGGCACTGAGGAGTGTGGTAGAAAAAAGGGACCTGGGAATACAGGTCCATGATATTGTACGAACCTATCTACCTGTGATATGCCACTTGCTTTTTTTTTTGTAATTAATTTATTATTGAAGTTCTTCATCAAACATTTTCATAATAGTATTTCAGATATTGTACATATATATCATATAGTCATATTTGCCACAAATCTCCATATAATATTTATCTGAGGTATACACTTATAGAAAAGAGAGGAAAGAAAGAACAAACAAAAGGAGAAAACTATGTACAAGTAGGGAGTGGTCTTTTTATTACAACATATTCATTGATTTGTGAGAATAAAATCAGGCCTATGAGGTGTTATGTAGTTAAACCATTTTTCCCAGTATGAAGCAAATTGTTCCAACTTATGATTAACAGATGCTGTTATCTTCTCCATTTTGTAAATATCCATTGTAATTTCCATCCATGCATTTAAAGTTATACCATAACTTTACCTGTTATAACTGTGATATCACAGTTATACCTGTGATAACCATTTCCTGGTAAGGGTCTTTATACCAGCCACCAGCATGATTAAGTATTTATCTCCTTTCAACCATTCTTCAGTTATATAGCCAAAACATATGGTCTTACTTCCTAAGGGTATTTCACATTTAAAGATGTCTTGTTGGGCATTGTGTATCCCACTCCAATAGTCTTTGATAACTGAGCATTCCCAGAAAATATGATAATGGTTTGCATTTTGATTTCCACAATTTCTCCAGCAAACAGGGAGGTTACTATCATAATAGGATTTCTGAGAGGGTGTAATAAAATATCTTATCAAGTTTTTCCATCCGAACTTCCTCCATTTCTGTGAACTGGTACACTTCCATTGATACCTCCATATTATTGTCCAGTCTTCCTCAGATATTATTATCCCTCCTTCCTTCTCCCATTTTGTTTTAACGTATGAAGTCGAAAGTGTGTTAAGATTTGACAAACCCTTATACACGCTTGAAATGATTCTACTACTGTTATCTGAATTATATGCTTTTCTAAATAGCTTATCAAACATGTACTTGCCTTAGTTACATTTTTAACTGTCCTATTAACATACTGTCACATCTGCAAATAACAATAAAAGTCTTGTTTTTCTAATAAGTGTTTCTCTTTAAGCATCTCAAAACTGAACAGTGTTCCTTCTTTCATTATATTGCAAATAGCTGTTGTTCCTTTAGCTGTCCAGTCCTTAAATCTAGCATCCAGTTTATTTGGCATAAAATCAGAGTCATAGGCACACCATTTAAGAATTGCAATATCTCCCTCTAGTTTATATTCTTTTATAATAGTTTTCAATATTATAACAGTCCATTTCACCCATGGGTTATCAATAGTATTTATATACCTTTGTAGATTGTTATCAGCCAAAATTGCCTGTATGGGGATGGGAAGTATCCCCACTGATGGGAAGTGAGGTTGTATAAGTCATTGGTGAGGCTGAATCTGGAGAATTGTGTTCAGTTTTGGTCACCAAATTACAGGAAGGATATAAATAAGGTTGAAAGAGTGCAGAGAAGGTTTACAAGGATGTTGCCGGGACTTGAGAAACTCAGTTACAGAGAAAGGTTGAATAGGTTAGGATTTTATTCCCTGGAGCATAGAAGAATGAGGGGAGATTTGATAGAGGTATATAAAATTATGATGGGTATAGATAGAGTGAATGCAAACAGGCTTTTTCCACTGAGGCAAGGGGAGAAAAAAACCAGAGGATATGGGTTAAGGGTGAGGGGGGAAAAGTTTAAAGGGAACATTAGGGGGGGCTTCTTCACACAGAGAGTGGTGGGAGTATGGAATGAGCTGCCAGACGAGGTGGTAAATGCGGGTTCTTTTTTAACATTTAAGAATAAATTGGACAGATACATGGATGGGAGGTGTATGGAGGGATATGGTCCGTGTGCAGGTCAGTGGGACTGGGCAGAAAATGGTTCGGCACAGCCAAGAAGGGCCAAAGGGCCTGTTTCTGTGCTGTAGTTTCTATGGTTTCTATGGTTCTATGGTTCTCCTCAATGATTTTCCATTGAGTGTCATATGATGGGTTGCACCAACATATCACAGCTCTCAACTGTGCTGAAAAATAATAATCTGTAAGAGAAAGTCTCTTACATCTCCCCTTTTCCATAGCTAATTGCAAAGTTTTGAGATGAACGCTAGGCCTTTTACCTTGCCATATGTATCTTGATAACATTTTGTTCCATTCATTGAATTGATTTTGATTAAACTCTATTGATAGGGCCTGAAAGAGGGCAGTATATTCATTTTAATAGATTCAATCCTTGAACTGAGACTGAAAAAAAGGAACTAGGTTCCATCTTGTTATATCTTCCTTAATTTTTTTATATGTAGGCTGATAATTGCATGCTATTAATTTTGCCAAATCTTTTGGCATAATGATGCCCAAAAACTTGAAAGACTCTGTTTGCCATGCCCAAGGATATCTACTTTCAATTTCTCTTGGTGGGCTATAGTTATATGAAAGTAATTGGGTTTTATCTATATTGATCTTGTATCCTGATAATTGACCATATTGTTCAAAGGATTGCATCAATTTAGGTAAGGGGTATGTTGGTTGCCCTAGATTGATCAAAATATTATCTGCATAACAGGCCAATTTATGCTCTGTCCCTTTAATAGTAATTCCCCTGATATTTTCATCTTGTCTGATGTATTGAACTAATGGTTCCAGATAAAATGTGAAGAGTAGCAGTGAGCATGCACAACCCTGTCTCATGCCCCTTTCTGGGGTAAATCTATTTGATAAATATCCATTGATTTTAATTTTGTAAAGAAAATTCCAATTAACCGAATCAAATGCCTTTTCAGCGTCCACACTTATCACTATTGCTTTGATTTTAATTTTTTGTATATGATCCATAATGTGAAGTGTCCTTCGTATATCGTCTTGTGCTTGGCATTGTTGTATAAAACCTGTCTGATCCTTATGTATCAGTATGGGTAGAAACTCTTCTAATCATTTGGCCATGATGGAGGTAAATAATCTATAATCTACATTAAGGACGGATATTGGTCTAAATGACCCACATTCCATTTTATCCTTGCCTTCTTTCGCTATAGCTGAGATTATCACTTCCTTCCAGCTGGGTGGGATTTGTGCCTTTTTTAGATCCCAGTTCAGTGTGGGTGTAAGACAGGAATTATCTCATTTTTAAATTCTTTGCACCACTTCGCCATATACCCATCTGATCCTGGTGACTTGCTTAATTTAAGTCTACTAATTGCAGTTTTTAGTTCAACTTCAGTTATGTCAGCAGTCATCGTTCTATTTTGTTCTTCGCTTAAAGTGGGTAACTCTAGAGAATTCAGGAAGATCTCAATTTGGGATATGCTTCCCCCTAGAACGCTGGAATATAGAGATTTGTAAAACACTTCAAAAGCTTCTTGAATTTCACTGAGCTTATTTTTTTAAAATCATTTTTGTTCTTGGATCGTATTTTCTGCTATCTTTTTTTTCAGTTTCCACGCCAGTATTTCCATAGACTTAGATCCACTTTCATAATAACCAAATAACAATTACAGCACGGAAACAGGCCATCTCGGCCCTTCTAGTCCGTGCTGAACTCTTACTCTCACCTAGTCCCACTGACCTGCACTCAGCCCATAACGCTCTATTCCTTTCCTGTCCATATATCTATCCAATTTAACTTTAAACGACAACATCGAACCTGCCTCAACTACTTCTGCTGGAAGCTCATTCCACACTGCTACCACTCTCTGAGTAAAGAAGTTCCCCCTCACGTTACCCCTAAACTTTTGCCCTTTAACTCTCAGTTCATGTCCTCTTGTTTGAATCTCCCCCATTCTCAATGGAAAAAGCCTATCCATGTCAACTCTATCAATCTCCCTCATAATTTTAAACACCTCTATCAAGTCCCCCCTCAACCTTCTACGCGCCAAAGAATAAAAACCTAACTTGTTCAACCTTTCTCTGTAGCTTAGGAGATGAAACCCAGGCAACATTTTAGTAAATCTCCTATGCACTTTCTCAATTTTATTGACATCGTTCCTATAATTCGGTGACCAGAACTGATTAATCCCAATAATGTCTCTGTTTTGGAAACATTAAATTTTTCCTGATTTCTTGCATAGCCAAACTATTAATTGCATTCCTAATTTTTAAAATTTCCTCTAATGTACCCTGTACCAAATTCAATTTGTGTTTTGTTTCTAGTTCCTTCAGCCTATTTTGTAATTCCTCTGATGTTTTATTCCTTATTTTTTTTCTTATATGAAGATATCACTATAATTTTCCCTCTTAAGACAGCCTTCAGAGTGTCCCATAGAATGGGAGGTGAAACCTCTCCATTATCATTGAATTCTAAGTAAAGACCAATTTCTTTTTTAATTTGTTCCTTAAAGTAGGGATCATTGAGTAGACTTGAATTTAGTTTCCAAAAAGTATTCTTTGGTTGTAGGTCAAAATCAACAGATAAATATATAGGTGCATGGTCACATCTATTGTCCCAATTCCACAGGTGTTTATTTTGTCTTTGTCTTTTCCAAATGTTATGAAACAGTCTATTATTGTATATACAGAATGGGGGACAGAATAATGAGTGTAATCCCTTCTGTCGGGGAAAATGTCCCTCCATATATCAATTAGACCAACATCCTCAAAAAGTGTATTAACTTTCTTATGTAAGGATTTTGTTCCATAGGTTTTTCTTTTGGAAAAGTCTAACTTTGGTTGTAATTGTAAATTTAAGTTTCCCTCACATATCAGGAGACCTTCTGTTTCCGTTACCATAATATTAGTAATTTTCTGAAAGAAACTAATATCACTTTCTGGGGGTGCATATTGTGACGAGAATACACATAAAATTAAGATGTTTGCTGGCCTGGGTTAGCATCAGTGACATCAGCAAATGGTCTGCCACCTGCCCTCAGGGGAAGGAGAGATAAGGAGCAATGGAGCAGCGTCTGGAGATGTGTAATGAAGGGACGGGGGAGAGAGAGCTGTCTGGAGCGGCTCCCCCTTTGAACCTTGAACTGTTTGAAGTGATGGACAGGCGATGCCCCAGCAGGGGGATAAAAAGGGACCGGTTCGCTAAGGCAGGACACACACGCCACCCGAGGTAACGAGACCCTGGAAGCGGTACGCTTCTCACGAGTCGGTGGGAAGTACCAGACAACGGCCAGGGTGGAAAGGTACGATCAGCGGGAACCCGGTGTGTGTCCGCCCTTGCCTGGGTGCCGGGTTCACTGCAGAGGATCGACCGCATCTGGAGGAGGGGTCACAGTCGGTGACCTCAGGTGACATCACCAAGGACCCACCCAAAAGCTGCTTGTGAGCCATATCGCCGGTCTGTGAGTGAAGCCGTGTCTGAATGATCAGTTGTTCCTGTTCTCTCTCTCTCTTCCCCCATGTCGTCCATCGCCATGGCAACGATTACTGCGAACTGAACTACTAAACTGGACTGAACTTTGAGTCACTTTGAAATTTGGTCATTTACCCCTAGACAACGATAGAGCTTGATTGATGCTGTTATCTTAATTCTGTGCACATGTGTGTTTATCATCGCTGAACTGTTGCATTTATTATCCTTTCGATTACTGTGTTGCTTGTTTCTTTAATAAAACTTTCTTAGTTCTAGTACTCCAGACTCCAACTGAGTGATCCATTTCTGCTGGTTTGGCAACCCAGTTACGGGGTACGTAACAATATATATTCATTAGAGTAACTGAATTTCCATCTATGTTCCCCCTTACCAGAATATATCTGCCCTCCTTATCTCCCATTTCGAATACTTTTTCAAAATATAGCTAACTTGAGATAGGAATAGCAACTCCTCTCCTATGTCCTGATTTATATGAGGAGAAAAACAAATTAGTGAAGCCCATTTTCTTTAGTTTTCCAGGCTTATTATCACTTTAAGTGAGTTTCCTGTAAACATACTACATGGGCTTGTTCTTTTTTCATTTTGGATAGAATTTTACTGCATTTGATTGGATTTAACAGTCCATTGACTTGAAAAGAAATGAATTTTACTTTGTCCTTAGCCATGTGTATTTATCTGTCAATACATCATTGAAATTAGCAGAATAAAATTTAATCGATCTACTCCCTGAACAAATAAGAACCAAGAAACGCGAATGATAAAAAAAAAGGCAACGAAGGTGTGATTCCAAGGCTAAGGTCTCTAGATGACCCTGGGTTAAGCTAGAGGAAACGTCTAGCTGAGGAGGATAGCCCCTTCTACCTGTGAGTTGAGGGCCCCCATTGCAGTACCCATAAAAGTAAGTGAACAAATCTATGTCCATTACACAGAAAAGATTTCCCTGTGTATTCCTCCCATATATATATTCTCATTTAGGTGGGGAAAAAGGAGTGAATGGATGAATTAAAAAAAATATAAACTCCACATTATAATAAGTATTTCTTGAGATAGGTATTTTTGCTTCCGTTTACCTTATCAACACTTTTAAAGTTAGCCAAACCTTATGGATCTTCTGGAGGGAGTGAGGGCTGTCTTTGGAAAACTCACAGTCTCTTCCTGATATTCTTCTCTCACCCTTCTCCCGTCCCCTGCTTTCTCAGTTCTCTTACTTTTTCCCAAGCAGATCAGGATAACTGCTCAGCCAGGTTTTCCCTTGGTTTGACCATGCTTACGGACAGCCCTCTGTTCTTCACGTCTGTAGTCGCCTCTTCCACTGTCTGATACACTTGCGTCTCATCTTCATAAAACACTCACAATTTAGCAGGGTACGGAGCTTGGAATCTAATCTTTCCTTGCTTTAATACTTGCTTTACTTCAAAGTATTCCTTATGTTTCTGCAGGACCGCCGGGGGATAATCTTGATCGAAATATATTAATTTCCTGTTCAAAAACATCCTCTCCTTTCCCCAGGCCCTTCGTAGAATCTTCGCCTTGGTATTGTATCAAAAGAATCTAATTAGTATTGAGTGTGGCTTATCTTCTCTGTCTCCAGTAGACCTCAGGATGAGCGCATGACGCGCCCTCTCAATCCCCTCCCCCACCCCTTTATCTTACCCCTTACTGGTTTTTTACCTGGCACCTACCAGCCTTCTACTTCCCACCCTCCCCCCACCTTCTTTGTAGGGCCTCTGCCCCTTCCCTCTTCAGCCCTGACAAAGGGTTCCAGCCTGAAACGTTGACTGATCGTTTCCGCGGATGCTGCCTGACCTGCTGAGTTCCTTCAACGTGTTCTGAGTATCACTTAGGTGCTGTTTTATATCTTTTTGGAATCCTTGTATCTCTTCCAGAATTTTTATCATATTTGCCGCTTCGCTTGAACGAGGCCCATCGTCAGCCTCGCTACCACGCGTTCGGGAGGGAGAGTCGCTCTTTGCACCCCTCTCATCCATAGGCTCCACAGTGATGCCTTTTTTAATCTCCATTCTTGCCCCCTTTATCAATTCAGATATTTTTGTAAAATAGATTAACGGGGCAAAATATCCGTTTTTCCAGAGGGGCTATTGATTTAAGCTGCCATTCTGGACGATGACATCACCAGAAAACCCTGTGATGCCACTTTCAACACAAAGAAAGCTTTTGGCCCTTTTTGACCTTCAAAAATCCAAGTATTGAGTACAGAGTTGGGATGTTATGTTGAAGTTGTACAAGACATTGGTGAGGCCCAGTTTGGAGTATTGTGTGCAGTTTTGGTCACCCACCTACAGGAAAGATGTAAATAAGTTTGAAAGAATACAGAGAAAATTTACAAGGATGTTGCCGGGTCTGGAGGACCTGAGTTATAAGGAAAGACTGAATAGGTTAGGACTTCATTCCTTCGAATGTGGGAGATTTGATAGAGGTATACAGAATTAAGAGGGGTAGAGATAGGGTAAATACAAACTGGCTGATTGCACTAAGGTTGGATGGGACAACAACTAGAGGCCAGGGATTAACGATAAAAGCTGAAAAGTTTAAGGGGAACTTGAGGGGAAACAGAGTTAACTGAGAATAGCTGCTTTGACAAGTCCACATCTGAGGCTGAGGAAGACAGTATAAAACAGTAAGGCACAGGTAAGAGCAAGTGAGTTTTTTTGTTTGTATATCCTTAATTCTGTGAAGGCATATGATAGTTAAGACAGTGGACTGCACCTCCTGTAAGATGTGAGATTTCAAGGTACCTAACAGATTCCCAATTACTACAACTGTGGGAAGTGCACCAAATTCAGCTCCCGATTCTCCATGGTCAAGGAACTGGAGATAGAGCTGGATGTACTCAGGACCATCCGGGAGGCTGAAAACCTCACTGATGAAACTTTTACTGAGCTTGTCACACCTAGGATGCAGGCTTCAGATAGAATATAGGTGACAACCAGGAGAAGTAAGTTGAGTACAGTCATAGCAAGGTTCCCTTGTGGCCATTCCCCTTTGGATACTGCTGGGGGTATAACCTATCAGGGCACAGAAGCAGGAGCCAGGTCAGTGGCACTGTGCCTAGCTCTGAGGCTCAGCAGGGAAGGATAAAGTCAGGCAGAGCAATAGTGATAGGAGACTCAATAGGAGGACAGACAGATTACATGGCCATGAAAGAAACACTAGGGTGGTGTGTTGCCTCCCGGGTGCTCGGGTCCAGAGTGCTCAGGCCCAGAATATTCTCAAGAGGGTGGGTAAGCAACCTGAGGTCATTGTGCACATTGGTACCATTGACACAGGTAGAAAGGGGGAAGAGTTCCTGCACCGTAAGCCTAGGGAGTTAAGAAACAGGCTGAAGAGCATGACCTCCTAGGTAGCAATATCTGGATGACTCCCAGTATGAGCTAGTTAGGTCAGGAATAGGGTGACAGTACAGATGAATGAGTGGCAGAGGAATTGGTGCAGGTGGCAGGGTTTCAGGTTCTTGGATCATTGCAACCTCTTCTGGGGTCGGGGCAAGCTGTACAAGTGGGATGGGTTGCACCTAAACTAAAAAGGAATCAATATCCTGACCAGGTTTGCTTGGTGGTATTCAGAGTGTTTAAAGTAGTTTGGCAAGGAGATGGGAACCAGAGCACCAAGACAAAAAGTGGAGGGAAGGAGAGGATGGTAGATGCCAGAGCCAGGAAAAAACTGTAACAGATATGACAGGATGTATAGTTTAAAATATGTGTATTTTAATGGTGAGTATTAGGAGTAAAAGTGATTAACATGGAGCATGGATCAGTACATGGAATTACGATGGTGTGGCCATTACAGAGATTTGGTTGAGAGAGGGGCAGGAAGGGGTGCATAATGTCCCAAGGCTTCGATATTCAGGAAAAGATAGAAAAGGAGGTAAAAGATGGCGGGCAGTGGGGGTTGGAGGAGGTTGAGGTTGCCCTACTAATCAGGGACAATATAACAGCTGCATAAAGGAGGCTTGTTCAATACGTCTTGCCCACAGAAGGCAAAGAGTGGTTGTAGACGGGTCATATTCTGCATGGAGATCGGTCACCAGTAGGGTGCCTCAGGGAGCTGTTCGGGGACCCCTACTCTTCGTGATTTTTATAAATGACCTGGATGAGGAAGTGAAGGGATGGATTAGTAAGTTTGCTGATGACAGAAAGGTTGGAGGTGCTGTGGATAGTGTGGAGGGCTGTCAGAGGTTGCAGCGGGACATTGATAGGATGCAAAACTGGGCTGAGAAGTGGCAGATGGAGTTCAATCCAGGTAAGTGTGAGGTGGCTCATTTTGGTAGGTCAAATATGATGGCAGAATATAGTATTAATGATAAGACTCTTGGCAGTATGGAGGATCAGAGAGATCTTGGGGCCCGAGTCCATAGGACGCTCAAAGCAGCTGCGCAGGTTGACTCTGTGGTTAAGAAGGCATACGGTGCATTGGCCTTCATCAACCGTGGGATTGAGTTCAAGAGCTGAGAGGTAATGTTACAGTTATATAGGATCCCGGGCAGACCCCACTTGGAGTACTGTGCTCAGTTCTGGTCGCCTTAGTGCAGGAAGGATGTGGAAGCCATAGAAAGGTTGCAGAGGAGATTTGCAGGGATGTTGCCTGGATTGGGGAGCATGCCTTATCAGAATAGGTTGAGTGAACTCGGCCTTTTCTCCTTGGAGCGAAGGAGGATGAGAGGGGACCTGATAGAGGTGTATAAGATGATGAGAGGCATTGATCGTATGGATAGTCAGAGGCTTTTTCCCAGGGCTGAAGTGGCTGCCACAAGAGGGCACAGGTTTAAGGTGCTGGGGAGTAGGTACAGAGGAGATGTCAAGGGTAAGTTTTTTACTCAGAGAGTGGTGAGTGCGTGGAATCGGCTGCCAACAACGGTGCTGTAGGCGGATATGATAGGTCTTTTAAGAGACTTTTGGATAGGTTCATGGAGCTTACAAAAATAGGGCTGTAGGTAAGCCTAGTAACTTCTAAGGTAGGGACATGTTTGGCACAACTTTGTGGGCCAAAGGGCTTGTGGTTTAGGTTTTCTATGTTCCTATACCTATATGGAAAATAGGAAGGGTGTAATTATTCTGTTGGGTTTGTACTAAAGACCTTCCAGTAGCCTCCGGGATACTGAGAAACAGATATGCAGCAGATTAAGGAAAGGTGTAAAACCAAAAGGATTGTTGTCATGGGGGACTTCAGCTTCCCTAATATAATTGAGACCTTCTGATTCTAAGAGGTTTAGACGGGGCAGAATTTGTTAGGTGCATCCAAAAGGGTTTCTTAAGTCAATATGTAGGTAGCCCAACAAGAGGAGGGGCCATACTGGACCTGGTGTTAGGTAATGGGCCCAGCCGGGTGACTGACCTTTCAGTGGGTGAGCAGATAGGGAATGGTGACCACAACTCCTATATGTTTTAAAATAGCTATAGATAAGGATAAGAATGGACCTTGCACAAGAGAAATACATTGCAGCAGGGAAAATTATGAGAACATTGGGAAGGAACTAGGGAGAGTTAATTAGGAACAGTTGTTTTTGGGCAAGTCCCCATTTGACATGTAGAGGGTGTTTAAAGACCAACTGCACAGAGTACAGGGCAGATATGTTCCAGCAAGAAGGAAGGACAAGGTAAGAGTACCCTGGATGTTGAGGGAGGCGAAGAATTTAGACAAGGAGAAGTTTGTAAAACTTAGGAAGTTATAATCAAATAGAGTCCTTGAGGACTATAAAGAAGCCAGAAAAGAACTCAAGAAGGAAATTAAGAAAGCTAGTCAAGCCTTGAAAAGTCCTTGGCACGTAGGATTGAAGAGAATCCAAAGGCATTCTATACATACTGTACATGAAGAGCAAGAGGATAATTAAGGGAGGGTAGGACCAATCAAGGATAAAGGAGGAAATATTTGCTTAGATGCGGAGGATATGGGCGAGGGTCTTAATGGATATCATACATTAGTATTTACCATGGAGAAAGATGTGGAGGATAGGGGGATAGGTGCTGAGCATATTAATATGCTAGGGCATTTTGAAGTAAAGGAGGAGGTAGTGTTGGGTCTCGTAAAGATGGATAAGTCCCCTGGACCTGATGGGATACACCACAAGTTATTCAGAGAGACATGAGAAGAGATTGCTGGGGCCTTGACCAAGATCTTCATGTCTACTCTAGATATAGGCAACGTCCCAGAGCACTGGCAAGTAGCTAATGTTGTTCTTTTATTCAAGAAGGGAACCAGGGATAATCCTGGAAGCTATAGATTCGTGAGTCTCACATCAGTGGTAGGGAAATTACAGGGGAGAATTCTTAGGGATAGGATTTATGAGCATTTGGAAAACTGTGGCCTAACTAGGGAGAGCTGTCAGGTCTTTGTTGGGGCAAGTTGTGTCTTACTAACTCAATTCAGTTTCTTGATGAGCTGACGAGGGTGTTGGATGAAGGTAGATCTGTGGATGTTTTCTAAATAGACTTTAAAAGGCGTTTGACATGGGAGGCTCATTCAGAAGATCAAGATGCATGGGATCCATGGTGAATTGGCCATTTGGATTCAGAACTGGCTTGCCCATTGAAGAGAGAGGGTAGTGGTCAAAGGAAGGTGTACAAGCTACCTGGAGGTTTGTGCTTAGTGATGTTCCGCAGGGGACCTTTGCTGCTGGTGATGTATATAAATGACCTGGATGAAAATTTAATTGGGTGGATTAGTAAGCTTGCACATGCTATGAAGATCGATAGTGTTGTGGATTGTGTAGAATACTGGCAAAGAATATAGGAAGGTATTCAGAGTTCAGCAGAGGAGGACAAAGGGCTTAATTAGGAAGGGGAAAAAAGATTATGAGAGAAAACTGGCAGGGAGCATAAAAACGGACTGTAAAAGCTTTTATAGATATGTAAAAAGGAAAAGACTGGTAAAGACAAATGTAGGTCCCCTGCAGACAGAAACAGGTGAATTGATTATGGGGAGCAAGGACATGGCAGACCAATTGAATAATTACTTTGGTTCTGTCTTCACTAAGGAGGACATAAATAATCTTCCAGAAATAGTAGGGGACAGAGGGTCCAGTGAGATGGAGGAACTGAGCGAAATACATGTTAGTAGGGAAGTGGTGTTAGGTAAATTGAAGGGATTGAAGGCAGATAAATCCCCAGGGCCAGATGGTCTGCATCCTAGAGTGCTTAAGGAAGTAGCCCAAGAAATAGTGGATGGATTAGTGATAATTTTTCAGAACTCGTTAGATTCTGGACTAGTTCCTGAGGATTGGAGGGTGGCTAATGTAACTCCACTTTTTAAAAAAGGAGGGAGAGAGAAACCGGGGAATTATAGACCGGTTAGCCTAATGTCGGTGGTGGGGAAACTGCTGGAGTCAGTTATCAAGGATGTGATAACAGCACATTTGGAAAGCGGTGAAATGATCGGACAAAGTCAGCATGGATTTGTGAAAGGAAAATCATGTCTGACGAATCTCATAGAATTTTTTGAGGATGTAACTAGTAGAGTGGATAGGGGAGAACCAGTGGATGTGGTATATTTGGATTTTCAAAAGGCTTTTGACAAGGTCCCACACAGGAGATTAGTATGCAAACTTAAAGCACATGGTATTGGGGGTAAGGTATTGGTGTGGGTGGAGAATTGGTTAGCAGACAAGAAGCAAAGAGTGGGAATAAACGGGACCTTTTCAGAATGGCAGGCAGTGACTAGTGGGGTACCGCAAGGCTCAGTGCTGGGACCCCAGTTGTTTACAATATATATTAATGACTTGGATGAGGGAATTAAATGCAGCATCTTCAAGTTTGCGGATGACACGAAGCTGGGTGGCAGTGTTAGCTGTGAGGAGGATGCTAAGAGGATGCAGGGTGACTTGGATAGGTTGGGTGAGTGGGCAAATTCATGGCAGATGCAATTTAATGTGGACAAATGTGAAGTTATCCACTTTGGTGGCAAAAATAGGAAAACAGATTATTATCTGAATGGTGGCCGATTAGGAAAAGGGGAGGTGCAACGAGACCTGGGTGTCATTACACACCAGTCATTGAAAGTGGGCATGCAGGTACAGCAGGCGGTGAAAAAGGCAAATGGTATGCTGGCATTTATAGCGAGAGGATTTGAGGATTTGACTTTCATATGAAGAAAGACTGGATGAACTGGGCTTGTACTCGTTGGAATTTAGAAGATTGAGGGGGGATCTGATTGAAACGTTTAAGATCCTAAAGGAATTGGACAGGCTAGATGCAGGAAGATTGTTCCCGATGTTGGGGAAGTCCAGAACGAGGGGCCACATTTTGAGGATAGAGGGGAAGCCTTTTAGGACCGAGATTAGGAAAAACGTCTTCACACAGAGAGTAGTGAATCTGTGGAATTCTCTGCCACAGGAAACAGTTGAGGCCAGATCATTGGCTATATTTAAGAGGGAGTTAGATATGGCCCTTGTGGCTACGGGGGTCAGGGGGTATGGAGGGAAGGCTGGGGCGGGGTTCTGAGTTGGATGATCAGCCATGATCATAATAAATGGCGGTGCAGGCTCGAAGGGCTGAATGGCCTACTCCTGCACCTATTTTCTATGTTTCTATGTATAGATTTGTTGCAGATTTCAACAGAGAAGTGACAGGAGGAGCTTAACCTGGCCAAATGTAAAGTATTGCACTTTGCTAGGTCAAATGTAAAGAGACAATGCACCATTAAGGGAAGGATCATTATTTTATTGATATTAAAAATTTTAACTAGAGATACAGCACAGAACAGGCCATTTTGGCCCTTTGAGCCAAGCTACACCAGCGACCCCCAACAACTCCAATTTAACACTAACCTAATTGCTGGACAATTTACAATGACCAGTTAACCTACTTGCCACATTTTTGGAATGTGATTTGAAACTGGAGTACCCAGAGAAAACCCATGCATTCCTCAGGGAGGACGCACAGAGACTCCTTACAGAGGACACCAGGATTCAGCTCTGAACTCCGACACCTCTAGCATTGCACTAACCGCTATGCTATCATGGCCTGTAATACACAGAACATAGAACATAGAATAGTACAGCACAGTACAGGCCCTTCAGCCCACAATGTTGTGTTGACCCTCAAACCCTGCCTCCCATATAAGCCCCCATCTTAAATTCCTCCATATACCTGTCTAGTAGACTCATAAACTTCACTAGTGTATCTGCCTCCACCACTGACTCAGGCAGTGCATTCCACGCACCAACCACTCTCTGAGTAAAAAACCTTTCTCTGATATCCCCCTTGAACTTCCCACCCCTTACCTTAAAGCCATGTCCTCTTGTATTGAGCAGTGGTGCCCTGGGGAAGAAGCACTGGCTATCCACTCTATCTATTCCTCTTATTATCTTGTACACCTCTATCATGTCTCCTCTCATCCTTCTTCTCTCCAAAGAGTAAAGCCGTAGCTCCCTTAATCTCTGATCAGAATGCATACTCTTTAAACCAGGCAGCATCCTGGTAAATCTCCTCTGTACCCTTTCCAATGCTTCCACATCCTTCCTATAGTGAGGCGACCAGAACTGGACACAGTACTCCAAGTGTGGCCTAACCAGAGGTTTATAGAACTGCATCATTACATTGCGACTCTTAAACTCTATCCCTTGACTTATGAAAACTAACACCCCATAAGCTTTCTTAACTACCCTATCCACCTGTGAAGCAACTTTCAGGGATCTGTGGACATGTACCCCCAGATCCCTCTGCTCCTCCACACTACCAAGTATCCTGCCATTTACTTTGTACTCTGCCTTGGAGTTTGTCCTTCCAAAGTGTACCACCTCACACTTCTCCGGGTTGAACTCCATCTGCCACTTCTCAGCCCACTTCTGCATTTTATCAATGTCTCTCTGCAATCTTTGACAATCCTCTACACTATTTACAACACCACCAACCTTTGTGTCATCTGCAAACTTGCCAACCCACCCTTCTACCCCCACATCCAGGTCGTTAATAAAAATCACGAAAAGTAGAGGTCCCAGAACCGATCCTTGTGGGACGCCACTAATCACAAACCTCCAATCTGAATGTACTCCCTCCACCACGACCCTCTGCCTCCTGCAGACAAGCCAATTCTGAATCCACCTGGCCAAACTTCCCTGGATCCCAAGCCTTCTGACTTTTTGAATAAGCCTACCGTGTGGAACCTTGTCAAGTGCCTTACTAAAATCCATATAGATCACATCCACTGCACTACCCTCATCTATATGCCTGGTCACCTCCTCAAAGAACTCTATCAGGCTTGTTAGACATGATCTGCCCTTCACAAAGCCATGCTGACTGTCCCTGATCAGATCATGATTCTCTAAATGCCCAGAGATCCTATCTCTAAGAATCTTTTCCAACAGCTTTCCCACCACAGACGTAAGGCTCACTGGTCTATAATTACCCGGACTATCCCTACTACCTTTTTTGAACAAGGGGACAACATTCGCCTCCCTCCAATCCTCCGGTACCACTCCCGTGGACAACGAGGACATAAAGATCCCAGTCAGAGGCTCAGCAATCTCTTCCCTCGCCTCGTGGAGCAGCCTGGGGAATATTCCATCAGGCCCCGGGGACTTATCTGTCCTAATCCGTCCTTTAACAACTCCAACACCTCCTCTCCCTTAATATCAACATGCTCCAGAACATCAACCTCACTCATATTGTCCTCACCGTCATCAATTTCCCTCTCATTGGTGAATACCGAAGAGAAGTATTCATTGAGGACCTCGCTCACTTCCACAGCCTCCAGGCTCATCTTCCCACCTATATCTCTAATCGGTCCGATCTTCACTCCTGTCATCCTTTTGTTCTTCACATAATTGAAGAATGCCTTGGGGTTTTCCTTTACCCTACTCACTCATTACAAGTTGATAGGTTGGTTAAGAAAGCATATGGTACTCTTACCTTTATGAGTCGAGGCACTGAGTTCTGAAATCAGAAAGTTATGTTGCAGCTTTATAAAATTCTAGTTAGGCCGTATCTGGAATATTGTGTACAGTTCTGGTTGCCTCTTTGTAGGGAGAATGTCAAGGCTTTGAAGATGGTGTAAAAGAGGTCTATCAGGAGACTGCTTGAATTAGTGGGCAAGTGCTATAACAAGAGGTGGGACAAAATTGGATTGTGGCAGAGGATGAAGGGAGATTAGGAGTGTCAGAGACAGATTTATAAGATTATGAGAGGCATAGACAGAATAGACAGACAGTATCTTTTCTCCAGGATTGAAATGTCTAATACCAGAGGGAATGCATTTAAAGTTTAAAGGAGATGTGATGGGTAAGTTTTTTTAATACACAGAGTGGTGGAATGTGCTGCCTGGGATGGTGGTAGAGGCAAATACAATAGAGTCTTTAAACATGCGTTTAGATATGCACATAAATGTGAGGGAATTGGAAGGATATGGGCATTGTGTAGGTAGAAGGAATTAGTTTCATTGGCCATTTGATTACTAATTTAGATGGCTCGGCACAACAGTGTTGGCCAAAGGCCTGTTCCTGTGCTGTACTGTTCTATGTTCTATGACGTGTAGAACTCTTTTAAAGACTAGCTGCACTAAGTACAAACCATGCATGTTCCGTTAAGAAGGATGGTAGGGCCAGAGCATTTTGGATGACGAACCTGTTGGAATTATTTGAGGAGATTACACCAGGATGGGTAAATGGGATGCAGTGGATGTTGTACATTTGGACTTTCAGAAGGCCTTTGACAAGATGCCACACATGAGGCTGCTTACCAAGTTAAGAGCCCATGGTATTACAGGAAAGTTACTGGCATGGTTAGAGCATTGGCTGATTGGTAGGAGGCAGCAAGTGGGAATAAAAGGATCCTTTTCTGGTTGGCTGCCAGTGACTAGTGGTGTTCCACCGGGGTCGGTGTTGGGACCACTTCTTTTTATGCTGTATATAAATGATATACATGGCTTTGTTGCCAAGTTTGCAGAAGATACGAAGATTGGTGGAGGGACAGATAGTGTTGAGGAAAAAGGTACGATGCAGAAGGACAGACAGATTAGGAAAATGGGCAAGAAAGTGACAAATGAAATACAATTTGGAAAATGCATGGTCGTGCACTTTAGTAGTAGAAATAAATGTACAGACTATTTTCTAAGCGGGGTGAAAATCCAAAAAACTAAGATAGAAACATAGAAATATAGAAAACCTACAGCACAATACAGGCCCTTCGGCCCACAATGCTGTGCTGAACATGTTTTTACTTACAAATTACCTAAGGTTACCCATAGCACTCTATTTTTCAAAGCTCCATGTACCTATCCAGGAGTCTCTTAAAAGACCCTATCACATCTGCCTCCACCACTATCGCCAGCAGCCCATTCCACGCACTCACCATTCTCTGTGTAAAAAAACTTACCCCTGACATCTCCTCTGTACCTACTTCCAAGCACCATAAAAAAGCACCCTCTTGTGTTAGCTGTTTCAGCCCTGGAGAAAAGCCTCTGACTATTGACATGATCAATGCCTCTCATCATCTTATACACCTCTATAAGGTCACCTCTCATCCTCCACCGCTCCAAGGAGAAAAGGCCAAGTTCACCCAACCTATTCTCATAAGGCATGCTCCCCAATCCAGGCAACATCTTTGTAAATCTCCTCTGCACCCTTTCTATGGCTTCCACATCCTTCCTGTAGTAAGGCAACCAGAACTGTGCACAGTACTCCAAGTGGGGTCTGACCAGGGTCCTATATAGCTGTAACATTACCTCTTGGCTCCTAAGCTCAATCCCATGATTAATGAAGACCTGCTCCATATGCCTACTTAACCACAGAATCAACCTGTGCAGCAGCTTTGAGTGTCCTATGCCAAGTTCATCGACTTTGCTTCTAACTTCCACCCAGCCCTCAAATTCACTTGGTCCATCTCGGACACTCCTCTCCCCTTTCTCAATCTCTCGGTCTCCATCTCTGGAGACAGACTGTCCACTGACATCTTCTACAAGCCCACTGACTCTCATAACTACCTCAACTATACCTCTTCCCACCCTGCCACATGCAAAATGCTATTCCCTATTCCCAGTTCCTCTGTCTCCGCCTCTGCTCCCGGGATGAGGCTTTTCGTTCCAGGACATCTCAAATGTCCTCTTTCTTCAAGAATCGTGGTTTCCCTTCTGCTATCATTAATGATGCCCTCACCCTCATCTTTTCCATTTCCCGCACTTCAGCCCTCACCCCATCCTCCCGTCACCACAACAGGGACAGAGTTCCCCTTGTCCTCACCTACCACCCCACCAGCCTCTGGATCCAGCACATTATCCTCCGCAACTTCCGTCACCTTCAACAGGACCCCACCACTAAGTGCAGCTTTCCCTCTCCACCCCTCTCTGCTTTCCGCAGGGATCGTTCCTTCCGCGTCTCCCTGGTCCACACGTCCCTCCCCACGGATTTCCCACCCGGCACTTATCCATGCAAGCGTAAGTGCTACACCTGTCCCTACACCTCCTCTCTCACCACCATTCAGGGCCCCAAACAGTCCTTCCAGGTGAGGCAACACTTCACTTGTGAGTCTGTTGGGGTCATCTATTGCATCCGGTGCTCACGGTGCGGCCTCCTCTACATCGGTGAGACCTGACAGAGATTGGGGGACCGCTTTGTCGAGCACCTCCGCTCCGTCCGCCACAACATACAGGATCTCTCGGTTGCCACCCACTTCAACTCAGCTTCACATTCCCATTCGGATATGTCCATACTTAGCCTCCTCTTCATCCATGATGAAGGCAAACTCAGACTGGAGGAGCAACACCTCATATACCATCTGGGTAGTCTCCAGCCCCTTGGCATGAACATTGAATTCTCCAGCTTCTGGTAATTCCCTCCCCTCCCCCATCCCAGTTTCACTCTGCCCCCTTCTCCTGCTTCCTATCACCTCCCTCATGGTTCTGCCTCCTTCTACTACCCATTGTGCTTTCCCCTATTCCTTCTTAAGCTTTCCTGCCTATCCCCTCCCTGCTTCCCCTCTCCCTCCCTTTGATCTTTCCCCTTACTGGTTTTTCACCTGGAACCTACCAGCCTTCTCCTTCCCACCCTCCCCCCACCTTCTTTATAGGGCCTCTGCCCCTTCCCTCTTCAGTCCTGATGAAGGGTCTCGGCCCGAAATGTTGACTGTTCGTTTCCATGGATGCTGCCTGACCTGCTGAGTTCCTCCAGCGTGTTGTGTGTGTTGAGTGTCCTATGGACTCAGGCCCCAAGATCCCTCTGATCTTTCACACTGCCAAGAGTCTTACCATTAATACTGTGTTCTACCATCATAGTTGACTTAACAAAATGAACCACCTCACTCTTATTTGGGTTGACCTCCATCTGCCACTTCTCAGCCCAGTTTTTCATCCTATTGATGTCCCGCTGTAACCTCTGACAGCCCTCCATAACACCCCCAACCTTTGTGTCATCAGCACATTTACTAATTCATCCCTCCACTTCCTCATCCAGGTCATTTATAAAAATCACGAAGAGGTCCCAGAACAGATGCCTGCGGTACACCACTGGTCACCGACCTCCATGCAGAATACAACCCATCTACAACCACTCTTTGCCTTCTGTGGGCAAGCTGATTCTGGATCCACAAAGCAAGGTCTCTTTGGATCCCATGCCTCTTTACTTTCTCAATAAGCCTTGCATGGGGTACCCAATCAAATGCCTTGCTGAAATCCATATACACTACATTTACTGCTCTACCTTCATCAATGTGTTTAGTTACATCCTCAAAAAATTCAGTCAGGCTCATAAGGCCTTTCACAAAACCATGCTGATTATTCCTAATCATATTATACCTCTCCAAATGTTCATAAATCCTGCCTCTCAGGATCTTTTCCATCCACTTAGCAACCATTGAAGTAAGACTCACTGGTCTATAATTTCCTGGGGTATCTCTTCTCCCTTTCTTGAATAAGGGAACAATATCTGCAACCCTCCAATCCTTTGGAACCTCTCCCGTCCCCATTGATAATGCAAAGATCATTGCCAGAGGCTCAGAAACCTTCTCCCTCACCAACAACGGTAGCCTGGGGTATATCTCATCCAGTCCCAGAGACTTATCCAACTTGATGCTTTCCAAAAGCTCCAGCACATCCTCTTTCTTAATGTCTATATGCTCAAGCATTTCAATACATTGTAAGTCATCCCTACAATTGCCAAGATCCTTTTCTGCATTGAATACTGAAGCAAAGTATTCATTAAGTATCTCTGCAAACTCCTCCAGTTCTATACACACTTTTCCACCGTCACACTTGATTGGTCCCATTCTCTCATGTCTTATCCTCATGCTCTTCACATACTTGTAGAATGCCTTGGGGTTTTCCTTAATCGTGCTTGCCAAGGCCTTCTCATGGCCCTTTCTGGGTCTCCTAATTTCATTCTTAAGTTCCTTCCTGCTAGCCTTACAATCTTCTAGATCTCTATCATTACCTAGTTTTTTGAAACCTTCGTAAGATTTTCTTATCTTCTTGACTAGATTTACAACAGCCTTTGTCCACCATGGTTCCTGTACTGTACCATCCTTTCCCTGTCACATTGGAATGTACCTATGCAGAACTCCACACAAATATCCCCTGAACGTTTGCCACATTTCTGCGTACATCTGTTCCCAATTTATGCTTCCAAGTTCCTGCCTGATAGCCTCATATTTCCCCTTCCTCCAATTAAACGATTCCCTAACTTAACAACAGGAATTCTGCAGATGCTGGAAATTCAAGCAACACACATCAAAGTTGCTGGTAAACGCAGCAGGCCAGGCAGCATCTCTAGGAAGAGGTACAGTCGACGTTTCAGGCCAAGACCCTTCGTCAGGACTAACTGAAGGAAGAATTAGTAAGAGATTTGAAAGTGAGAGGGGGAGGGGGAGATCCAAAATGATAGGAGAAGACAGGAGGGGGAGGGATGGAGCCAAGAGTTGGACAGGTGATTGGCAAAGGGGATATGAGAGGATCATGGGACAGGAGATCCGGGGAGAAAGACGGAGGGGGGAACAGAGGATGGGCAAGGGGTATAGTCAGAGGGACAGAGAAGAAGGAGAGTGAGAGAAAGAATGTAGGTATAAAAATAAATAACGGAGGCTACCCAGACGGAATATGAGATGTTGTTCCTCCTGAGTGTGGCTTCATCTTTACAGTAGAGGAGGCCGTGGATGGATATGCGTAGCCTCCAACCTGATGGCATGAACATCAAATTCTCTAACTTCCGCTAGTGCCCCACCTCCCCCTAGTACCCCATCCGTTATTTATTTTTATACATATATTCTTTCTCTCACTCTCCTTTTTTTCCCTCTGTCCCTCTGACTATACCCCTTGCCCATCCTCTGTCCCCCCCCCCGTCTTTCTCCCCGGATCTCCTGTCACATGATCCTCTCATATCCCCTTTGCCAATCACCTGTCCAACTCTTGGCTCCATCCCTCCCCCTCCTGTCTTCTCCTATCATTTTGGATTTCCCCCTCCCCCTCTCACTTTCAAATCTCTTACTAACTCTTCCTTCAGTTAGTCCTGACGAAGAGTCTCGGCCTGAAACGTCGACTGTACCCCTTCCTAGAGATGCTGCCTGGCCTGCTGCGTTTACCAGCAACTTTGATGTGGATTCCCTAACTTGTCTGTTCCTATCCCTCTCCAGTGCTGTGGTAAAGGAGATAGAATTGTGATCACTATCTCCAAAATGCTCTCCCATTGAGAGACCTGACACCTGACCAGGTTCATTTCCCAATACCAGATCAAGTATAGCCTCTCCTCTTGTAGGCTTATCTACATATTGTATCATGAAACCTTCCTGAACACACCTAACAAACTCCACCCCATCTAAACCTCTTGCTCTAGGGAGATGCCAAACAATATTTAGGAAATTAAAATCTCCCACCATTACAACCCTGTTATTATTATACCTTTCCAGCATCTGTCTCCCTGTATGCTCTTCGATGTCCCTGTTAATACTGGGTGGTCTATAAAAAACACCCAGTAGAGTTATTAACCCCTTCCTGTTTCTAACTTCCACACACAGAGACTCAGTAGACAATCCCTCCATGATTTCCTCCTTTTCTACATCTGTGACACTATCTCTGATCAACAGTGCCACACCCCCACCTCTTTTACCTCCCTCCCTGACCTTTCTGAAACACCTATAGCCTGGCACTCTAAGTAACCATTCCTGCCCCTGAACCATCCAAGTCTCTGTTATGGCCACAATATCATAGCTCCAAGTTCTGATCCATGCTCTAAGCTCATCAGCCTTTTTCATGATGCTTCTTGCATTAAAATAGACACATCTCAAACAATCGATCTGAGTGTATCCCTTCTCTATCACCTGCCTATCTTCCCTCTTGTACTGTCTCAAGCTTTCTCTATTTGTGAGCCAACAGCCCCTTCCTTCGTCTCTTCAGATGCAAAGGGACTTTGGAGTCCTTGTGCAGAACAATCTAAAAGTTAACTTGCAGGTGGAGTCGGCGGTGAGGAAGGCAAGTGTGGTGTTGGCATTCATTTCCAGATGTCTAGAATGATTCTGGGTATGAAAGGGTTATCATACAAGGAACCTTTGATGGCTCTGCATCTGTACTTGCTGGAATTTAGAAGGATAGGGGCAGATCTCATTGAAACCTTTTGAACGTTAAAAAGCCCAGGCAGTGTAGATGTGGGAAGGATGGTACCTATGGTGGGGGAGTCTAGGACAAGAGAGCCACTCAGGATAGAGGGGTGTCTGTTTAAAACAGAGATGCAGTGCAATTTCTTTAGCCAGAGGGTGGTGAATTTGTGGAATTTGTTTCCACAGGCAGCTCTAGAGGTCAGGTCAGGTCATTGGGTGTATTTAAGGGAGAGCTTGATAGGTTCTTGATTGGACGCGGCATCAAAGGTTACAGGGAGAAGGCCAGGGAGTGGAGCTGAGGATGGGAAAATGGATCAGTGGAACTGAATGGTGCAGCAGACTCAATGCCTTATTCTGCTCCTATGTCTTATGGTTTCATCATAGTAAGGAACCATTCAATAGTCTTATAATAACTGGGTAGAAGCTGTCCTTGAGCCTGGTGGTTTCAGGTTCTTTTATCTTCTGCCCAACGTGGTCCAGGGTGGTTGGAGTCTTAGATTACACTGGCTGCTTTACCAAGGAAGTGAGCAGTATAGACCAAGTCCGTGGAGGGGAAATTGGCTTCCATGATATACTGAGCTGTGTCCACAACTCTCAGATTTCTTGCATTCATGGCAGAATAGTTGCCATACCAAGCCGTAACGCATCTTGAAAAGATGGTGCATCATCAAAAATTGGTGCGAGTCAAAGGGGGCATGCCAAATTTCTTAAGCCTCCTGAAAATGGAATCTACAGGGTTGGACCAGGGCAGGCTATTGGCGGTTCACTCTTAGGAATATTATGCTTTCAATTTTCTGAACATGAGTACCAGTGATGGAGACAGGAGCATGTGCACTGTCCACTTCATGAAGTCAATAACCACCTCTTTCATTTTGCTGATATCGTTATCATGACACTAAGCTCGGCATCTGCTTCCTGTACGCTGATTCATAATTATTTGAGATATAGCCAATTATGTTGGTATCATCTGCAAACTTGTAGAAGGAGATTGAGTAGCCAGGCAGTTCTGAGTACTGTGTAGGGAGTTGAGCAGGAGGCTGAGGAAGCAACTTTGTGGGGCACCATTTAGCACAAATCTCCATTTTCAACCTTTCAGTCAGTTCACTATTCATCAAACTTATTGGTCTCTAAAACAGCTTTTATTGCATATGTGAACAAAAGATTTTGAAGGCCACTCAAATCTTCAAGTCTGCTCTGCTATTAAAGCTGAATTGACCGCAAGTTCAACTGTATTCCTGTCTAACTAGGGTAACCTTGCATCTGCTATACATATCATGCATCTATCTACATTTGCCATAAGAGTACTCAAAGATTATATTCAAAGAACTCCATTCTCAATTCTCTGAAAGAAAAGATTTCACCTTAAATAGAAACTCCATTTTGTAAATAGAGATGCCTCTCCTCCTCCTCCAAATTTACAGGGCCTCTCGGGATTTAATATTTCATTCAAGTCCACTCACATGTTCCTAAACTCCAAGAGACACAAACCAACTCTGCCCAGCCTTTCCAGATGAATCCATCATATGAAATTAATTGTAAAAATGATGTAATACACCTGCCAGATTATTTTAAGGCGTATTTTTCTTTATAAGTTATCTCTTAAGGCTATAAAACATATTGTATTTTGAAACATATTCATAATATTTTAGGAGACAGTTAATGATCACAAACAATTCTCATTCTTCATATTAAAGCTTTCACATTTAGCCTTGCTTTTTCACTTCTTTTTAATTGCAATCATCTTCATAGACCCCACTAAAACATGGATATTTGGAATCAAAAAGATAATGACAATTTAGTTTAAATCATTCTAATTAATTCAATATTATTTTGATAGAATACTCAATTATTCTTACCTTCACAGTCTCTCATATTGCATTGTCCAAATCTCAGTCGAAGTCGCTTGTGGCTTCAACACAGGAACTGGCTAACCTTTTCCTTTTTTAGCTAAGACACCAATGCTGAAGCAAATTTTATATTTCCTGTCTGAGTGAGGGAAGCAGACAGGAAGTATAAAATCTTAATTCATGTAATCCTATTTATAAAAGTTCCTTGTAAATACATGTAAAAGTATTGCAAGATATTGGAAATCTGAATAAAAACAAATGCTAAAAAAAACTAAACAAGCAGCTTTGAAAAATGGTGCATCAGAACTGAAAGAGAGAAACAAGTTAGTTTAGGTAGCAGAGAAGGAGGAGAAGGAAACAGAGTGGAACAAAGGCAATTTTTCTGATAGGGTAAAATAATGTAGCCAATAAAGAGCAGTCACATATCTATGTAATGTTTTGCTAATATTG
The DNA here is from genome assembly GCF_963921235.1 of Mobula hypostoma. Taxonomy (NCBI): domain Eukaryota; kingdom Metazoa; phylum Chordata; class Chondrichthyes; order Myliobatiformes; family Myliobatidae; genus Mobula; species Mobula hypostoma. The sequence goes on along the minus strand of NC_086100.1, from coordinate 98,613,690 downwards.
TGCAGTCTGTGTAACGTGTCTTTGTGGTCCATTGTGATACGCTCGATAAAATATAGAAGTGAAAGGAGAAGCTAGAGAAAGATGTCAGGCAAAACTTTCCGGTCATGATACAAGCAAGAATAAAGAGTGAGTTACTGAAAATTTACTGTCGAGTCCTACGGGGTGCTCTATGCTCAGATGAAAGATTGGTCCTTGAGTTTGCACTGTGCCACAGACAGAGGTCAGAGTGGCAGTGGGATGTTCAATAGAAGCTCAGGTCATTCCACAAAGCAAAAATCCGGGTTTGGTTTCTCCTCACAAAATACAGTACACCAAAGTGGAAGAAGTGCCAGTGATTTACTGTGGCCCCTCATCTGTATTAGGTTAGAATGTTAAAGGAACATTGCTTACCTGTCTGTTTCCCTCATTCAACAGGAGCAAATCATCTACAGTATATCAATTGGTAATTTGTTTTAGCAGTGTATCTGCTAAAAAAGGAAAAAATTAATTGCTTCCTCTGTGTTGATCAATTAATTGATTGCCCATTGAATTATGGAAGGAAATTATTTTTAATATTGAATATAATTGAAGTAAAAATTGAACATATACAAATCACTTTGTCAGAGAGTAATGGGGCTACACAGACCCTTCAGGCTAACTCATCCATGCTGGCCAAGCTGCCTGCCTAAGTTTGTTCCCCTTATCTGCATTTGGTCATTTTCCCTCCAAACCTTTCCAATCCATATAGCTATCCAAATGTCCATTAAACATTGTAATTGTAACTGTTGTGTCCTGTACTGCACAATGAACCTCTATGTTGTCCTGTTCTGTCCTGTACTGTTCAATGGACCTTTATGTTGTACTGTTCTGTCCTGTACAATGGACCTCAATGTTGTACTCTTTTGTCCTGTACTTTACAATGACTTCTATGTTGTTATGCTCTGTCCTGGACAGTTCAATCAACCTCTATGTTGTCCTGTTCTGTCCTGTACTGTACAATGAACCTCTGTGTTGTACGTTCAGTCCTGTACGGTACAATGAACCTCTATGTTGGACTGTTTTGTCCTGTACTTTGCAATGGACTTCTATGTTGTAATGTTCTGTCCTGCACTGTACATGCAACCTCTAAGTTGTAGTGTTCTGTCCTGTACTGTACAATGAACCTCTATGTTGCACAGTTCAGTTTTGTACTGTACAATGGACCTCCATGTTGTGCTGGTCTGTCCTGGACAATGAACCTCTATGTTGTACTGTTCAGTCCTGTACTGTACAATGAACCTCTATGTTGTACTGTTCTGTCCTGTACTGTTCATTGGAGCTCTGTGTTGTACTGTTCTCTCCTGTACAATGGAACTCTATGTTGTACTGTTCTTTCCTGAACTGTACAATGAACCTCTATGTTGAATTGGTCTATCCTGTACTGCACAACGAACCTCTATGTTGTCCTCTTCTGTCCTGTACTGTACAATGAAACTCTATGTTGTCCTGTTCTGTCCTGTACTACTGTACAATGAGTCTCTCCATTGAACTGTTCTGTCCTGTAGTGTACAATGAACCTCTATGTTCTACTGTTCTGTCCTCTGTTGTACATTGGACCTCTATGTTGTACTGTTCTGCCCTGTACTGTACAATGAAACTCTATGTTTTCCTGTTCTGTCCTGTACTGTACAATGAACCTCTATGTTCAACTGTTCTGTCCTGTATTGTACAGTGAAACTCTATGTTGCACAGTTCTGTTCTGTCCTGTAAAATGGACCTCTATGTTGTACCGTTCTGTACTGTACTGTACAATGAACCTCTCGGTTGAACCGTTCTGACCTGTACTGTACAATGAACCAGTATGTTGTACTATACTGTCCTGTACTGTAGAATGGACCTCTATGTTGTACTGCTCTGTCCTGTACTGTACAATGAATCCCTATATTCTACTGTTCTGTCCTATACTGTACAATGAACCTTTATGTTGTCCTGTTCTGTCCTGTACTGTACAATGAACCTCTGTGTTGTACGTTCAGTCCTGTACGGTACAATGAACCTCTATGTTGGACTGTTTTGTCCTGTACTTTGCAATGGACTTCTATGTTGTAATGTTCTGTCCTGCACTGTACATGCAACCTCTAAGTTGTAGTGTTCTGTCCTGTAATGTACAATGAACCTCTATGTTGCACAGTTCAGTTTTGTACTGTACAATGGACCTCTATGTTGTGCTGGTCTGTCCTGGACAATGAACCTCTATGTTGTACTGTTCAGTCCCGTACTGTACAATGAACCTCTATGTTGTATTGTTCTGTCCTGTACTGTTCATTGGAGCTCTGTGTTGTACTGTTATCTCCTGTACAATGGAACTCTATGTTGTACTGTTCTTTCCTGAACTGTACAATGAACCTCTATGTTGAACTGGTCTGTCCTGTACTGCACAACGAACCTCTATGTTGTCCTCTTCTGTCCTGTACTGTACAATGAAACTCTATGTTGTCCTGTTCTGTCCTGTACTGTACAATGAATCTCTATGTTGCACAGTTCAGTTCTGTACTGTACAATGGACCTCTATGTTGTGCTGGTCTGTCCTGTACTGTCCAAAGAACCTCTATATTGTACTGTTCGGTTCTTGAGAATGGACCTCTATGTTGTCCTCTTCCGTCTTGTACTATACAATGACCCTCTATGTTCTACTACTTCCGTCCTGTACTATACAATGGACTTCTATGTTCCACTGTTCCGTCCTGTACTGTACAATGAACCTCTATGTTGTCCTGTACTGTTCAATGGACCTTTATGTTCTACTGTTCTGTCCTGTATAATGGACCTCCAGGTTATACTGTTTTGTCCTGAACTGTACAATGGACCTCTACGTTGTTCTCTTCTGTCCTGTACTGTATGATGAACCTCTATATTCTACTGTTATGTCCTCTGTTGTACATTGTACCTCTATGTTGTACTGTTCTATCCTGTACTGTACAATGAATCTCTATGTTAACTGTTTTGTCCTATATTGTACAATGAACCTCTATGTTGCACAGTTCTGCTCTGTACTGTACAATGGACCTCTAGGATGTCTTGGTCCGTCCTGTAGTGTACATTGAACCTCTATGTTGTACTGTTCTGTCCTGTACTGTTCGATGGACCTCTATGTTGTACTGTTCTGCTCTGTACAATAGACCTCTATGTTGTACTGTTCTGTCCCTTACTGTACAATGAACCTCAATGTTGTACTGTTCTGTCCTGTACTGTACAATGAAACTCTATGTTTTCCTGTTCTGTCCTGTACTGTATAATGAATCTCTATCTTCAACTGTCCTGTCCTGTATTGTACAGTGAAACTCTATGTTCCACAGTTCTGTTCTGCACTGTACAATGGACCTCTAGGTTGTCATGGTCCGTCCTGTACTGTACATTGATCCTCTATGTTGTACTGCTCATTGCTGTACTGTACAATGAACCTCTATGTTGTACTGCTCTGTCCTGTACTGTAGAATGGACTTCTATGTTGTACTGCTCTGTCCAGTACTGTACAATTAACCTCTATATTCTACTGTTCTGTCCTGTACTGTACAATGAACCTTTATGTTGTCCTGTTCTGTCCTGTACTGTACAATGAACCTCTATGTTGTACGTTCAGTCCTGTACGGTACAATGAACCTCTATGTTGGACTGTTTTGTCCTGTACTTTGCAATGGACTTCTATGTTGTAATGTTCTGTCCTGCACTGTACATGCTCCCTCTAAGTTGTAGTGTTCTGTCCTGTACTGTACAATGAACCTCTATGTTGCACAGTTCAGTTTTGTACTGTACAATGGACCTCTATGTTGTGCTGGTCTGTCCTGGACAATGAACCTCTATGTTGTACTGTTCAGTCCTGTACTGTACAATGAACCTCTATGTTGTACTGTTCTGTCCTGTACTGTTCATTGGAGCTCTGTATTATACTGTTCTCTCCTGTAGAATGGAACTCTATGTTGTACTGTTCTTTCCTGAACTGTACAATGAACCTCTACGTAGAACTGGTATGTCCTGTACTGTACAATGAATCTCTCCGTTGAACTGTTCTGTCCTGTAGTGTACAATGAACCTCTATGTTGCACAGTTCAGTTTTGTACTGTACAATGGACCTCTATGTTGTGCTGGTCTGTCCTGTACTGTCCAAAGAACCTCTATATTGTACTGTTCGGTTCTTGAGAATGGACCTCTATGTTGTCCTCTTCCGTCCAGTACTGTACAATGACCCTCTATGTTCTACTACTTCTGTCCTGTACTATACAATGGACTTCTATGTTCCACTGTTCAGTCCTGTACTGTACAATGAACCTCTATGTTGTACTGTTCTGTCCTGTATAATGGACCTCTAGGTTATACTGTTCTGTCCTGTACTGTACAATGGACCTCTATGTTGCACAGTTCAGTTCTGTACTGTACAATGGACCTCTATGTTGTGCTGGTCTGTCCTGTACTGTACAATGGACCTCTATGTGGTCCTGTACTGTACAACAAATCTATATGTTCAACTGTTCTGTCCTGTACAATGGACCTCTATGTTATACTGTTCTGTCCTGTGCTGTACAATGAATCTCTATGTTCAACTGTTCTGTCCTGCATTGTACAATGAACCTCTATGTTGCACAGTTCTGCTCTGTACTGTACAATGGACCTCTAGGTTGTCTTGATCCGTCCTGTACTGTACATTGAACCTCTATGTTGTACTGTTCTGTGCTGTACTGTACAATAGAACGTTATGTTGTACTGTTCTGCCCTGTACAATGGACCTCTATGTTGTACTGCTCTGTCTTGTACTGTACAATGAACCTCGATGTTGAACCATTCTGACCTGTACTGTACAATGAACCTGTATGTTGTACTATTCTGTCCTGTACTGTAGAATGGACCTCTCTGTTGTACGGCTCTGTCCTGTACTGTACAATGAACCCCTATAGTCTACTGTTCTGTCCTATACTGTACAATGAACCTTTATGTTGTCTTGTTCTGTCCTGTACTGTACAATGAACCTCTATATTGTACATTCAGTCCTGTACGGTACAATGAACCTCTATGTTGTAATGTTCTGTCCTGCACTGTATATGCTCCCTCTAAGTTGTAGTGTTCTGTCCTGTACTGTATAATGAACCTCTATGTTGTACTGTTCTATCCTGTACTGCTCAACGAACGTCTATGTTGTACTGTTCCGTCCTGTACTGTTCAATGAACCTCTATGCTGTACAGTTCTGTCCTGAACTGTACAATGAACCTCTACGTTGCACTGTACTGTCCATACTATACAATAAGCCTCAATGTTATACTGTTCTGTCCTGTACTGTACAATAGACCTCTACGCTGTACTGTTCTGCCCTGTACAATGAACCTCTACGTTGTATTGTTCTGCCTGTAATGTACAATGAACCTCCATGTTCTACTGTTCTATCCTGTACAGTACAATGCACCGCTATGTTGTACTATTCTGTCCTGTACATTACAATAAAGCTCTATGTTGAACTGTTCTGTCCTGTACTGTACAATCAACCTCTATGTTGAACTGTTCTGTCCTGTCCTGTACAATGGAACTCTATGTTGTACTGTTCTTTCCTGTACTGTACAATGCACCTCTATGTTGTACTGTTCTGTCCTGAACTGTACAATGAACCTCTATGTTGTCCTCTTCTGTCCTGTACTGTACAACGAGTCTCTCCATTGAACTGTTCTGTCCTGTAGTGTACAATGAACCTCTATGTTGCACAGTTCAGTTCTATACTATACAATGGACCTCTATGTTGTGCTGGTCTGTCCTGTACTGTACAAAGAACCTCTATATTATACTGTTCTGTCCTTGAGAATGGACCTCTATGTTGTCCTCTTCAGTCTTGAACTGTACAATGACCCTCTATGTTCTACTACTTCCGTCCTGTATTATACAATGGACCTCTATGTTCTACTGATCCATCCTGTACTGTACAATGAACCTCTATGTTGTCCTGTTCTGTCCTGTACTGTTCAATGGACCTCAATTTTGAACTGTTCTGTCCTGTACTGTACAATGGACCTCTACGTTGTTCTGTTCTGTCCTGTACTGTATGATGAACCTCTACATTCTACTGTTCTGGCCTCTGTTGTACATTGGACCTCTATGTTGTACTGTTCTGTCCTGTACTGTACAATGAACCTCTATGTTCTACTGTTCTGTTCTGTACTGTACAATCATCCTCTATGTTGCACAATTCAGTTCTGTACTGTACAATGGACCTCTATGTTGTACTATTCTGTCCTGTACTGTACAATGGACCTCTATGTTGTCCTTTTCTGTCCTGTACTGTACAATGAATCTCTATGTTCAACTGTTCTGTCCTGTACAATGGACCTCTATGTTGTACTGTTCTGTCCTGTACTGTACAATGAACCTCTATGTTGTCCTGTTCTGTCCTGTACTGCTCAATGGACCTTTATGTTGTACTGTTCTGTCCTGTACTGTACAATGAACCTCTATGTTCTACTGTTCTGTCCTGTAGTGTACAATGAAACTCTATGTTGCACAGTTCAGTTCTGTACTGTACAATGGACCTCTATGTTGTACTGTTCTGTCCTGTACTGTACAATGGACCTCTATGTTGTCCTTTTCTGTCCTGTATTGTACAATGAATCTCTATGTTCAACTGTTCTGTCCTGTACAATGGACCTCTATGTTGTACTGTTCTGTCCTGTACTGTACAATGAACCTCTATGTTGTCCTGTTCTGTCCTGTACTGCTCAATGGACCTCTATGTTGTACTGTTCTGCCCTGTACAATGGACCTCTATGTTGTACTGTTCTGTCCCTTACTGTACAATGAACCCCAATGTTGTACTGTGATGTCCTGTACTGTAGAATGGACCTCTATGTTGTCCTTTTCTGTCCTGTACTGTACAATGAATCTCTATGTTCAACTGTTCTGTCCTGTAGAATGGACCTCTATGTTGTACTGTTCTGTCCTGTACTGCTCAATGGACCTTTATGTTGTACTGTTCTGTCCTGTACTGTACAATGAACCTCTATGTTCTACTGTTCTGTCCTGTACTGTACAATGAACCTCTATGTTGCACAGTTCAGTTCTGTACTGTACAATGGACCTCTATGTTGTACATTTTGTCCTGTACTATTCAATGGACTTCTATGTTGTTATGTTCAGTCCTGTACCGTTTAATCAACTTCTATGTTGTACTGTTCTGTCTTCTACTGTACAATGGACTTCTATGTTGTAATGTTCTGTCCTGTACTGTACAATGACCCTCTATGTTCTACTACTTCCGTCCTGTACTATACAATGGACTTCTATGTTCCACTGTTCCATCCTGTACTGTACAATGAACATCTATGTTGTCCTGTTCTGTCCTGTACTGTTCAACGGACCTTTATGTTGTACTGTTCTGTCCTGTACAATGGACCTCTAGGTTATATGTTCTGTCCTGTACTGTACAATGGACCTCTACATTCTTCTGTTCTGTCCTGCACTGTATGATGAACCTCTATATTCTACTGTTCTGACCTCTGTTGTACATTGGACCTCTATGTTGTACTGTTCTGTCCTGTACTGTACAATGAACCTCTATGTTCTATGTTCTACTGTTCTGTTCTGTCCTGTACAATAGACCTCTATGTTTTACTGTTCTGTCCTGTACTGTACAATGAACCTCTATGTTGTCCTGTTCTGTCCTGTACTGCTCAATGGACCTTTATGTTGTACTGTTCTGTCCTGTACTGTACAATGAACCTCTATGTTGTACTGTTCTGTCCTGTACTGCTCAATGGACCTTTATGTTGTACTGTTCTGTCCTGTACTGTACAATGAACCTCTATGTTCTACTGTTCTGTCCTGTAGTGTACAATGAACCTCTATGTTGCACAGTTCAGTTCTATACTATACAATGGACCTCTATGTTGTGCTAGTCTGTCCTGTACTGTACAAAGAAGCTCTATATTATACTGTTCTGTCCTTGAGAATGGACCTCTATGTTGTTCTCTTCCGTCTTGAACTGTACAATGACCCTCTATGTGCTACTACTTCCGTCCTGTATTATACAATGGACCTCTATGTTCTACTGATCCATCCTGTACTGTACAATGAACCTCTATGTTGTCCTGTACTGTTCAATGGACCTCAATTTTGAACTGTTCTGTCCTGTACTTCTGTCCTCTGTCCTGACTATTCTGTCTGTACTGTACAATCAATGTTTATTTGACCATGTTGACGTTCAGTCCTGTCTCAGACTCTGTTGACGTTGTCCTGTACTTGTATGTTTTCCTGACTAAGACTCTAGAAACTGACACCTGGACTTTTGTTGTACTGTTCTGTCCTGTACTGTACAATGGACCTCTACGTTGTTCAGTTCTGTCCTGTACTGTATGATGAACCTCTATATTCTACTGTTCTGTCCTCTGTTGTATATTGGACCTCTAAGTTGTACTGTTCTGTCCTGTACTGTACAATGAACCTCTATGTTCTACTGTTCTGTTCTGTACTGTACAATCATCCTCTATGTTGCACAATTCAGTTCTGTACAGTACAAAGGACCTCTATGTTGTTACTTTCTGTCCTGTACTTTTCAATGTTTCTGTCCTGTACTGTACAATGAACTCTATGTTCACAGTTCAGTCTGTACTGTACATACTCTAGTTGTCTGTCTGTCCTGTACTGTACAAGAACCTCTATGTTGTCCTGTTCTGTCCTGTACTGTACTGTCAATGGACCTTTATGTTGTACTGTTCTGTCCTGTATAATGGACCTCTAGTTTACTGTTGGTCCTGTATGTACAATGGACCTCTAGTTGCCATGGTCCGTTCTGTACTGTACATTGATCCTCTATGTTGTACTGTTCTTTGCTGTACTGTACAATGAACCTCTATGTTGTACTGCTCTGTCCTGTACTGTAGAATGGACTTCTATGTTGTACTGCTCTGTCCTGTACTGTAGAATGGACTTCTATGTTGTAATGTTCTGTCCTGCACTGTACATGCAAACTCTAAGTTGCACTGTTCTGTACATACTGTACAATGAACCTCTATGTTGTACTGTTCTGTCCTGTACTGTACAATGAACCTCTATGTTGTACTGTTCTGTCCTGTACTGTACAATGAACCTCTATGTTCTACTGTTCTGTCCTGTAGTGTACAATGGACCTCTATGTTGTGCTGGTCTGTCCTGTACTGTACAAAGAAACTCTATATTGTACTGATCGGTTCTTGAGAATGGACCTCTATGTTGTCCTCTTCCGTCTTGTACTGTACAATGACCCTCTATGTTCTACTACTTCCGTCCTGTACTATACAATGGACTTCTATGTTCCACTGTTCCGTCCTGTACTGTACAATGAACCTCTATGTTGTCCTGTTCTGTCCTGTACTGTTCAATGGACCTTTATGTTGTACTGTTCTGTCCTGTACTGTACAATGAACCTCTATGTTGTACTGTTCTGTCCTGTACTGTACAATGGACCTCTACGTTGTTCTGTTCTGTCCTGTACTGTACAATGAAACTCTATATTCTACTGTTCTGTCCTCTGCTGTACATTGGACCTCTATGTTGTACTGTTCTGTCCTGTACTGTACAATGAAACTCTATGTTGTCCTGTTCTGTCCTGTACTGTACAATGAATCTCTATGTTCAACTGTTCTGTCCTGTATTGTACAGTGACACTCTATGTTGCACAGTTCTGTTCTGTATTGTACAATGGACCTCTAGGTTGTACTGTTCCGTCCTGTACTGTTCAATGAACCTCTATCTGTTCTATCCTGTACTGTTCACTGGACCTCTATGTTGTACTGTTCTGTCCTGTACTGTACAATGAAACTCTATATTCTACTGTTCTGTCCTCTGCTGTACATTGGACCTCTATGTTGTACTGTTCTGCCCTGTACTGTACAATGAAACTCTATGTTTTCCTGTTCTGATCTGTACTGTATAATGAATCTCTATCTTCAACTGTTATGTCCTGTATTGTATAATGAAACTCTATGTTGCACAGTTCTGTTCTGTACTGTACAATGGACCTCTAGGTTGTACTGTTCTGTCCTGTACTGTACTGTTCAATGAACCTCTATGTTGTACTGTTCTGTCCTGTAAAATGGACCTCTATGTGGTACCGTTCTGTACTGTACTGTACAATGAACCTCTATGTTGAACCGTTCTGACCTGTAGTATACAATGAACCTTTATGTTGTCCTGTTCTGTCCTGTACTGTACAATGAACCTCTATGTTGTACTGTTCTGTCCTATACTATACAATGAACCTTTATGTTGTCCTGTTCTGACCTGTACATGTACAATGAACCTCTATATTGTACGTTCAGTCCTGTACGGTACAATGAACCTCTATATTGGACTGTTTTGTCCTGAACTTTGCAATGGACTTCTATGTTGCAATGCTCTGTCCTGTACTGTACATTGAACCTCTATGTTGCACAGTTCAGTTTTGTACTATACAATGGACCTCTGTGTTGTGCTGGTCTGTCCTGTACTGTACAAAGAACCTCTATATTGTACTGTTCGGTTCCTGAGACTGGACCTCTATGTTGTCCTCTTCCGTCTTGAACTGTACAATGACCCTCTATGTTCTACTACTTCGGTCCTGTATTATACAATGGACCTCTATGTTCTACTGATCCATCCTGTACTGTACAATGAACCTCTATGTTGTACTGTTCTGTCCTGTACTGTATGATGAACCTCTATATTCTACTGTTCTGTCCTCTGTTGTACGTTGGACCTCTATGTTGTACTGCTCTGTCCTGTACTGTACAATGAACCCCTATATTCTACTGTTCTGACCTGTACATGTACAATGAACCTCTATATTGTACGTTCAGTCCTGTACGGTACAATGAACCTCTATATTGGACTGTTTTGTCCTGAACTTTTCAATGGACTTCTATGTTGTTATGTTCTGTCCTGTACCGTTCAATCAACCTCTATGTTCAACTGTTCTGTCCTGTACAATGGACCTCTATGTTTTACTATTCTGTCCTGTAGTGTACAATGAAACTCTATGTTGCACAGTTCAGTTCTGTACTGTACAATGGACCTCTATGTTGTGCTGGTCTGTCCTGTACTGTACAAAGAACCTCTATGTTGTCCTGTTCTGTCCTGTACTGTACTGTTCAATGGACCTTTATGTTGTACTGTTCTGTCCTGTATAATGGACCTCTAGGTTATACTGTTCGGTCCTGTACTGTACAATGGACCTCTAGGTTGCCATGGTCCGTTCTGTACTGTACATTGATCCTCTATGTTGTACTGTTCTTTGCTGTACTGTACAATGAACCTCTATGTTGTACTGCTCTGTCCTGTACTGTAGAATGGACTTCTATGTTGTACTGCTCTGTCCTGTACTGTAGAATGACTTCTATGTTGTAATGTTCTGTCCTGCACTGTACATGCAAACTCTAAGTTGCACTGTTCTGTACATACTGTACAATGAACCTCTATGTTGTACTGTTCTGTCCTGTACTGTACAATGAACCTCTATGTTCCACTGTTCCGTCCTGTACTGTACAATGAACCTCTATGTTGTCCTGTTCTGTCCTGTACTGTACAATGGACCTTTATGTTGTACTGTTCTGTCCTGTATAATGGACCTCTAGGTTATAATGTTCTGTCCTGTACATTTCAATGGACTTCTAAGTTGTTATGTTCTGTCCTGTACCATTCAATCAACCTCAATGTTGTACTGTTCTGTCCTGTACCGTACAATGGACCTCTATGTTGTCCTTTTCTGTCCTGTACTGTACAATGAACCTCTATGTTCGACTGTTCTGTCCTGTAGTGTACAATGAACCTCTATGTTGCACAGTTCAGTTCTGTACTGTAAAATGAACCTCTATGTTGTCCTGTTCCTGTTCTGTCCTGTACTGTACAATGAACCTCTATGTTCTACTGTTCTGTCCTGTCATGTACAATGAAACTCTATGTTCACAGTTCAGTTCTGTACTGTACAATGGACCTCTATGTTGTACTGTTTTGTCCTGTACTTTTCAATGGACCTCTATGTTGTACTGTTCTGTCCTGTACTGTACAATGAATCTCTATGTTCAACTGTTCTGTCCTGTATTGTACAGTGACACTCTATGTTGCACAGTTCTGTTCTGTACTGTACAAAGGACCTCTAGGTTGTACTGTTCTGTCCTGTACTGTTCAATGAACCTCTATGTTGTACTGTTCTGTCCTGTAAAATGGACCTCTACGTTGTACCGTTCTGTACAATGAACCTCTATGTTGAACCGTTCTGATCTGTACTATACAATGAACCTGTATGTTGTACTATTCTGTCCTGTACTGTAGAATGGACCTCTATGTTGTACTGTTCTGTCCTATACTGTACAATGAACCTTTATGTTGTCCTGTTCTGTCCTGTACTGTACAATGAATCTTTATGTTGTCCTGTTCTGTCCTGTACTGTACAATGAACCTCTATGTTGTACTGTTTTGTCCTGTACTTTGCAATGGACTTATATGTTGTAATGTTCTGTCCTGCACTGTACATGCTCCCTCTAAGTTGTAGTGTTCTGTCCTGTACTGTACAATGAACCTCTATGTTGCACAGTTCAGTTTTGTACTGTACAATGGACCTCTATGTTGTGCTGGTCTGTCCTGTACTGTACAAAGAACCTCTATATTGTACTGTTCGGTTCTTGAGAATGGACTTCTATGTTGTCCTCCTCCGTCTTGGACTGTACAATGACCCTCTATGTTCTACTACTTCCGTCCTGTACTGCACAATGAACCTCTATGTTGTCCTGTTCTGACCTGTACTGTTCAATGGAACTCTACGTTCTTCTGTTCTGTCCTGTACTGTATGATGAACCTCTATATTCTACTGTTCTGACCTCTGTTGTACATTGGACTGCTATGTTGTACTGTTCTGTCAAGTACTGTACAATGAACCTCTATGTTCTACTGTTCTGTTCTGTACTGTACAATCATCCTCTATGTTGCACAGTTCAGTTCTGTACTGTACAATGGACCTCTATGTTGTACATTTTGTCCTGTACTATTCAATGGACTTCTATGTTGTTATGTTCTGTCCTGTACCGTTCAATCAACCTCTATGTTCAACTGTTCTGTCCTGTACAATGGACCTCTATGTTTTACTATTCTGTCCTGTAGTGTACAATGAAACTCTATGTTGCACAGTTCAGTTCTGTACTGTACAATGGACCTCTACGTTGTGCTGGTCTGTCCTGTACTGTACAATGAACCTCTATGTTGTCCTGTTCTGTCCTGTACTGTACTGTTCAATGGACCTTTATGTTGTACTGTTCTGTCCTGTATAATGGACCTCTAGGTTATACTGTTCGGTCCTGTACTGTACAATGGACCTCTAGGTTGCCATGGTCCGTTCTGTACTGTACATTGATCCTCTATGTTGTACTGTTCTTTGCTGTACTGTACAATGAACCTCTATGTTGTACTGCTCTGTCCTGTACTGTAGAATGGACTTCTATGTTGTACTGCTCTGTCCTGTACTGTAGAATGGACTTCTATGTTGTAATGTTCTGTCCTGCACTGTACATGCAAACTCTAAGTTGCACTGTTCTGTACATACTGTACAATGAACCTCTATGTTGTACTGTTCTGTCCTGTCCTGTACAATGAATCTCTATGTTCATGTTCTGTCCTGACTGTACAATGAACAATGTTGTCTGTTCTGTCCTGTACTCTATGTTCACTGTTGTCCTGTACTGTACAATGAACTCTATGTTGTCCTGTTCTGTCCTGTACTGTTCAATGGACCTTTATGTTGTACTGTTCTGTCCTGTATAATGGACCTCTACCTTATGCTGTTCTGTCCTGTACTGTATAATGGACCTCTAAGTTGTTATGTTCTGTCCTGTACCATTCAATCAACCTCAATGTTGTACTGTTCTGTCCTGTACCGTATAATGGACATCTATGTTGTCCTTTTCTGTCCTGTACTGTACAATGAACCCTTATGTTCGACTGTTCTGTCCTGTAGTGTACAATGAACCTCTATGTTGCACAGTTCAGTTCTGTACTGTACAATGGACCTCTATGTTGTACTGTTCTGTCCTGTACTGTACAATGAACCTCTATGTTCTACTGTTCTGTCCTGTAGTGTACAATGAAACTCTATGTTGCACAGTTCAGTTCTGTACTGTACAATGGACCTCTATGTTGTACTGTTTTGTCCTGTACTTTTCAATGGACCTCTATGTTGTACTGTTCTGTCCTGTACTGTACAATGAATCTCTATGTTCAACTGTTCTGTCCTGTATTGTACAGTGACACTCTATGTTGCACAGTTCTGTTCTGTACTGTACAAAGGACCTCTAGGTTGTACTGTTCTGTCCTGTACTGTTCAATGAACCTCTATGTTGTACTGTTCTGTCCTGTAAAATGGACCTCTACGTTGTACCGTTCTGTACAATGAACCTCTATGTTGAACCGTTCTGATCTGTACTATACAATGAACCTGTATGTTGTACTATTCTGTCCTGTACTGTAGAATGGACCTCTATGTTGTACTGTTCTGTCCTATACTATACAATGAACCTTTATGTTGTCCTGTTCTGTCCTGTACATGTACAATGAACCTGTATGTTGTACGTTCAGTCCTGTACGGTACAATGAACCTCTACGTTGGACTGTTTTGTCCTGTACTTTGCAATGGACTTCTATGTTGTAATGTTCTGTCCTGCACTGTACATGCAACCTCTAAGTTGTATTGTTCTGTCCTGTACTGTACAATGAACCTCTATGTTGCACAGTTCAGTTTTGTACTGTACAATGGACCTCTATGTTGGGCTGGTCTGTCCTGTACTGTACAAAGAACCTCTATATTGTACTGTTCGGTTCTTGAGAATGGACTTCTATGTTGTCCTCTTCCGTCTTGGACTGTACAATGACCCTCTATGCTCTACTACTTCCGTCCTGTACTGCACAATGAACCTCTATGTTGTCCTGTTCTGACCTGTACTGTTCAATGGACCTCTACGTTGTTATGTTCTGTCCTGTATTGTATGATGAACCTCTATATTCTACTGTTCTGACCTCTGTTGTACATTGGACCTCTATGTTGTACTGTTCTGTCTTGTACTGTACAATGAACCTCTATGTTCTACTGTTCTGTTCTGTACTGTACAATCATCCTCTACGTTGCACGTTCAGTTCTGTACTGTACAATGGACCTCTATGTTGTACATTTTGTCCTTCACTTTTCAATGGACTTCTATGTTGTTATGTTCTGTCCTGTACCGTTCAATCAACCTCTATGTTCAACTGTTCTGTCCTGTACAATGGACCTCTATGTTTTACTATTCTGTCCTGTAGTGTACAATGAAACTCTATGTTGCACAGTTCAGTTCTGTACTGTACAATGGACCTCTACGTTGTGCTGGTCTGTCCTGTACTGTACAAAGAACCTCTATGTTGTCCTGTTCTGTCCTGTACTGTACTGTTCAATGGACCTTTATGTTGTACTGTTCTGTCCTGTATAATGGACCTCTAGGTTATACTGTTCGGTCCTGTACTGTACAATGGACCTCTAGGTTGCCATGGTCCGTTCTGTACTGTACATTGATCCTCTATGTTGTACTGTTCTTTGCTGTACTGTACAATGAACCTCTATGTTGTACTGCTCTGTCCTGTACTGTAGAATGGACTTCTATGTTGTACTGCTCTGTCCTGTACTGTAGAATGGACTTCTATGTTGTAATGTTCTGTCCTGCACTGTACATGCAAACTCTAAGTTGCACTGTTCTGTACATACTGTACAATGAACCTCTATGTTGTACTGTTCTGTCCTGTCCTGTACAATGAATCTCTATGTTCAACTGTTCTGTCCTGTACTGTACAATGAACATCTATGTTGTCCTGTTCTGTCCTGTACTGTTCAATGCACCTTTATGTTGTACTGTTCTGTCCTGTATAATGGACCTCTAGGTTATACTGTTCTGTCCTGTACATTTCAATGGACTTCTAAGTTGTTATGTTCTGTCCTGTACCATTCAATCAACCTCAATGTTGTACTGTTCTGTCCTGTACCGTATAATGGACATCTATGTTGTCCTTTTCTGTCCTGTACTGTACAATGAACCTCTATGTTCGACTGTTCTGTCCTGTAGTGTACAATGAACCTCTATGTTGCACAGTTCAGTTCTGTGTACTGTAAAATGAACCTCTATGTTGTCCTGTTCTGTCCTGTACTGTACAATGAACCTCTATGTTCTACTGTTCTGTCCTGTCATGTACAATGAAACTCTATGTTCACAGTTCAGTTCTGTACTGTACAATGGACCTCTATGTTGTACTGTTTTGTCCTGTACTTTTCAATGGACCTCTATGTTGTACTGTTCTGTCCTGTACTGTACAATGAATCTCTATGTTCAACTGTTCTGTCCTGTATTGTACAGTGACACTCTATGTTGCACAGTTCTGTTCTGTACTGTACAAAGGACCTCTAGGTTGTACTGTTCTGTCCTGTACTGTTCAATGAACCTCTATGTTGTACTGTTCTGTCCTGTAAAATGGACCTCTACGTTGTACCGTTCTGTACAATGAACCTCTATGTTGAACCGTTCTGATCTGTACTATACAATGAACCTGTATGTTGTACTATTCTGTCCTGTACTGTAGAATGGACCTCTATGTTGTACTGTTCTGTCCTATACTATACAATGAACCTTTATGTTGTCCTGTTCTGTCCTGTACATGTACAATGAACCTGTATGTTGTACGTTCAGTCCTGTACGGTACAATGAACCTCTACGTTGGACTGTTTTGTCCTGTACTTTGCAATGGACTTCTATGTTGTAATGTTCTGTCCTGCACTGTACATGCAACCTCTAAGTTGTATTGTTCTGTCCTGTACTGTACAATGAACCTCTATGTTGCACAGTTCAGTTTTGTACTGTACAATGGACCTCTATGTTGGGCTGGTCTGTCCTGTACTGTACAAAGAACCTCTATATTGTACTGTTCGGTTCTTGAGAATGGACTTCTATGTTGTCCTCCTCCGTCTTGGACTGTACAATGACCCTCTATGTTCTACTACTTCCGTCCTGTATTGCACAATGAACCTCTATGTTGTCCTGTTCTGACCTGTACTGTTCAATGGACCTCTACGTTGTTATGTTCTGTCCTGTATTGTATGATGAACCTCTATATTCTACTGTTCTGTCCTCTGTTGTATATTGGACCTCTATGTTGTACTGTTCTGTCCTGTACTGTACAATGAACCTCTATGTTCTACTCAAACAACAGGACTTCTGCAGATGCTGGAAATTCAAGCAACACACATCAAAGTTGCTGGTGACGTTCAGTTCTGTACTGTACAATGGACCTCTATGTTGTACATTTTGTCCTTCACTTTTCAATGGACTTCTATGTTGTTATGTTCTGTCCTGTACCGTTCAATCAACCTCTATGTTCAACTGTTCTGTCCTGTACAATGGACCTCTATGTTTTACTATTCTGTCCTGTAGTGTACAATGAAACTCTATGTTGCACAGTTCAGTTCTGTACTGTACAATGGACCTCTACGTTGTGCTGGTCTGTCCTGTACTGTACAAAGAACCTCTATGTTGTCCTGTTCTGTCCTGTACTGTACTGTTCAATGGACCTTTATGTTGTACTGTTCTGTCCTGTATAATGGACCTCTAGGTTATACTGTTCGGTCCTGTACTGTACAATGGACCTCTAGGTTGCCATGGTCCGTTCTGTACTGTACATTGATCCTCTATGTTGTACTGTTCTTTGCTGTACTGTACAATGAACCTCTATGTTGTACTGCTCTGTCCTGTACTGTAGAATGGACTTCTATGTTGTACTGCTCTGTCCTGTACTGTAGAATGGACTTCTATGTTGTAATGTTCTGTCCTGCACTGTACATGCAAACTCTAAGTTGCACTGTTCTGTACATACTGTACAATGAACCTCTATGTTGTACTGTTCTGTCCTGTCCTGTACAATGAATCTCTATGTTCAACTGTTCTGTCCTGTACTGTACAATGAACATCTATGTTGTCCTGTTCTGTCCTGTACTGTTCAATGCACCTTTATGTTGTACTGTTCTGTCCTGTATAATGGACCTCTAGGTTATACTGTTCTGTCCTGTACATTTCAATGGACTTCTAAGTTGTTATGTTCTGTCCTGTACCATTCAATCAACCTCAATGTTGTACTGTTCTGTCCTGTACCGTATAATGGACATCTATGTTGTCCTTTTCTGTCCTGTACTGTACAATGAACCTCTATGTTCGACTGTTCTGTCCTGTAGTGTACAATGAACCTCTATGTTGCACAGTTCAGTTCTGTACTGTAAAATGAACCTCTATGTTGTCCTGTTCTGTCCTGTACTGTACAATGAACCTCTATGTTCTACTGTTCTGTCCTGTCATGTACAATGAAACTCTATGTTCACAGTTCAGTTCTGTACTGTACAATGGACCTCTATGTTGTACTGTTTTGTCCTGTACTTTTCAATGGACCTCTATGTTGTACTGTTCTGTCCTGTACTGTACAATGAATCTCTATGTTCAACTGTTCTGTCCTGTATTGTACAGTGACACTCTATGTTGCACAGTTCTGTTCTGTACTGTACAAAGGACCTCTAGGTTGTACTGTTCTGTCCTGTACTGTTCAATGAACCTCTATGTTGTACTGTTCTGTCCTGTAAAATGGACCTCTACGTTGTACCGTTCTGTACAATGAACCTCTATGTTGAACCGTTCTGATCTGTACTATACAATGAACCTGTATGTTGTACTATTCTGTCCTGTACTGTAGAATGGACCTCTATGTTGTACTGTTCTGTCCTATACTATACAATGAACCTTTATGTTGTCCTGTTCTGTCCTGTACATGTACAATGAACCTGTATGTTGTACGTTCAGTCCTGTACGGTACAATGAACCTCTACGTTGGACTGTTTTGTCCTGTACTTTGCAATGGACTTCTATGTTGTAATGTTCTGTCCTGCACTGTACATGCAACCTCTAAGTTGTATTGTTCTGTCCTGTACTGTACAATGAACCTCTATGTTGCACAGTTCAGTTTTGTACTGTACAATGGACCTCTATGTTGGGCTGGTCTGTCCTGTACTGTACAAAGAACCTCTATATTGTACTGTTCGGTTCTTGAGAATGGACTTCTATGTTGTCCTCTTCCGTCTTGGACTGTACAATGACCCTCTATGCTCTACTACTTCCGTCCTGTACTGCACAATGAACCTCTATGTTGTCCTGTTCTGACCTGTACTGTTCAATGGACCTCTACGTTGTTATGTTCTGTCCTGTATTGTATGATGAACCTCTATATTCTACTGTTCTGACCTCTGTTGTACATTGGACCTCTATGTTGTACTGTTCTGTCTTGTACTGTACAATGAACCTCTATGTTCTACTGTTCTGTTCTGTACTGTACAATCATCCTCTACGTTGCACGTTCAGTTCTGTACTGTACAATGGACCTCTATGTTGTACATTTTGTCCTTCACTTTTCAATGGACTTCTATGTTGTTATGTTCTGTCCTGTACCGTTCAATCAACCTCTATGTTCAACTGTTCTGTCCTGTACAATGGACCTCTATGTTTTACTATTCTGTCCTGTAGTGTACAATGAAACTCTATGTTGCACAGTTCAGTTCTGTACTGTACAATGGACCTCTACGTTGTGCTGGTCTGTCCTGTACTGTACAAAGAACCTCTATGTTGTCCTGTTCTGTCCTGTACTGTACTGTTCAATGGACCTTTATGTTGTACTGTTCTGTCCTGTATAATGGACCTCTAGGTTATACTGTTCGGTCCTGTACTGTACAATGGACCTCTAGGTTGCCATGGTCCGTTCTGTACTGTACATTGATCCTCTATGTTGTACTGTTCTTTGCTGTACTGTACAATGAACCTCTATGTTGTACTGCTCTGTCCTGTACTGTAGAATGGACTTCTATGTTGTACTGCTCTGTCCTGTACTGTAGAATGGACTTCTATGTTGTAATGTTCTGTCCTGCACTGTACATGCAAACTCTAAGTTGCACTGTTCTGTACATACTGTACAATGAACCTCTATGTTGTACTGTTCTGTCCTGTCCTGTACAATGAATCTCTATGTTCAACTGTTCTGTCCTGTACTGTACAATGAACATCTATGTTGTCCTGTTCTGTCCTGTACTGTTCAATGCACCTTTATGTTGTACTGTTCTGTCCTGTATAATGGACCTCTAGGTTATACTGTTCTGTCCTGTACATTTCAATGGACTTCTAAGTTGTTATGTTCTGTCCTGTACCATTCAATCAACCTCAATGTTGTACTGTTCTGTCCTGTACCGTATAATGGACCTCTATGTTGTCCTTTTCTGTCCTGTACTGTACAATGAACCTCTATGTTCGACTGTTCTGTCCTGTAGTGTACAATGAACCTCTATGTTGCACAGTTCAGTTCTGTACTGTAAAATGAACCTCTATGTTGTCCTGTTCTGTCCTGTACTGCTCCATGGACCTTTATGTTGTACTGTTCTGTCCTGTACTGTACAATGAACCTCTATGTTCTACTGTTCTGTCCTGTCATGTACAATGAAACTCTATGTTCACAGTTCAGTTCTGTACTGTACAATGGACCTCTATGTTGTACTGTTTTGTCCTGTACTTTTCAATGGACCTCTATGTTGTACTGTTCTGTCTTGTACTGTACAATGGACCTCTATGTTGTCCTTTTCTGTCCTGTATTGTACAATGAATCTCTATGTTCAACTGTTCTGTCCTGTACAATGAACCTCTATGTTGTACTGTTCTGTCCTGTCCTGAACAATGAACCTCCATGTTGTACTGTTCTGTCCTGTACTGTACAATGAACCTCTATGTTCTACTGTTCTGTCCTGTAGTGTACAATGGACCTCTATGTTGTGCTGGTCTGTCCTGTACTGTACAAAGAAACTCTATATTGTACTGATCAGTTCTTGAGAATGGACCTCTATGTTGTCCTCTTCCGTCTTGTACTGTACAATGACCCTCTATGTTCTACTACTTCTGTCCGGTACTATACAATGGACTTCTATGTTCCACTGTTCCGTCCTGTACTGTACAATGAACCTCTATGTGGTCCTGTTCTGTCCTGTACTGTTCAATGGACTTTATGTTGTACTGTTCTGTCCTGTATAATGGACCTCTAGGTTATACTGTTCTGTCCTGTACTGTACAATGGACCTCTACGTTGTACTGTTCTGTCCTGTACTGTATGAAGAACCTCTATATTCTACTGTTCTGTCCTCTGCTGTACATTGGACCTCTATGTCGTACTGTTCTGCCCTGTACTGTACAATGAAACTCTATGTTTTCCTGTTCTGTCCTGTACTGTACAATGAATCTCTATGTTCAACTGTTCTGTCCTGTATTGTACAGTGACACTCTATGTTGCACAGTTCTGTTCTGCACTGTACAATGGACCTCTAGGTTGTACTGTTCCGTCCTGTACTGTTCAATGAACCTCTATGTTGTACTGTTCTGTCCTGTAAAATGGACCTCTATGTTGTACTGTTCAGTCCTCTACTGTACAATGAACCTCTATGTTGTACTGTTCTGTCCTGTACTGTTCACTGGAGCTCTGTGTTGTACTGTTCTGTCCTGTACTGTATGATGAACCTCTATATTCTACTGTTCTGTCCTCTGCTGTACATTGGACCTCTATGTTGTACTGCTCTGCCCTGTACCGTACAATGAAACTCTATGTTTTCCTGTTCTGTCCTGTACTGTACAATGAATCTCTATGTTCAACTGTTCTGTCCTGTATTGTACAGTGACACTCTATGTTGCACAGTTCTGTTCTGTACTGTACAAAGGACCTCTAGGTTGTACTGTTCTGTCCTGTACTGTTCAATGAACCTCTATGTTGTACTGTTCTGTCCTGTAAAATGGACCTCTACGTTGTACCGTTCTGTACAATGAACCTCTATGTTGAACCGTTCTGATCTGTACTATACAATGAACCTGTATGTTGTACTATTCTGTCCTGTACTGTAGAATGGACCTCTATGTTGTACTGTTCTGTCCTATACTATACAATGAACCTTTATGTTGTCCTGTTCTGTCCTGTACATGTACAATGAACCTGTATGTTGTACGTTCAGTCCTGTACGGTACAATGAACCTCTACGTTGGACTGTTTTGTCCTGTACTTTGCAATGGACTTCTATGTTGTAATGTTCTGTCCTGCACTGTACATGCAACCTCTAAGTTGTATTGTTCTGTCCTGTACTGTACAATGAACCTCTATGTTGCACAGTTCAGTTTTGTACTGTACAATGGACCTCTATGTTGGGCTGGTCTGTCCTGTACTGTACAAAGAACCTCTATATTGTACTGTTCGGTTCTTGAGAATGGACTTCTATGTTGTCCTCCTCCGTCTTGGACTGTACAATGACCCTCTATGTTCTACTACTTCCGTCCTGTATTGCACAATGAACCTCTATGTTGTCCTGTTCTGACCTGTACTGTTCAATGGACCTCTACGTTGTTATGTTCTGTCCTGTATTGTATGATGAACCTCTATATTCTACTGTTCTGACCTCTGTTGTACATTGGACCTCTATGTTGTACTGTTCTGTCCTGTACTGTACAATGAACCTCTATGTTCTACTGTTCTGTTCTGTACTGTACAATCATCCTCTACGTTGCACGTTCAGTTCTGTACTGTACAATGGACCTCTATGTTGTACATTTTGTCCTTCACTTTTCAATGGACTTCTATGTTGTTATGTTCTGTCCTGTACCGTTCAATCAACCTCTATGTTCAACTGTTCTGTCCTGTACAATGGACCTCTATGTTTTACTATTCTGTCCTGTAGTGTACAATGAAACTCTATGTTGCACAGTTCAGTTCTGTACTGTACAATGGACCTCTACGTTGTGCTGGTCTGTCCTGTACTGTACAAAGAACCTCTATGTTGTCCTGTTCTGTCCTGTACTGTACTGTTCAATGGACCTTTATGTTGTACTGTTCTGTCCTGTATAATGGACCTCTAGGTTATACTGTTCGGTCCTGTACTGTACAATGGACCTCTAGGTTGCCATGGTCCGTTCTGTACTGTACATTGATCCTCTATGTTGTACTGTTCTTTGCTGTACTGTACAATGAACCTCTATGTTGTACTGCTCTGTCCTGTACTGTAGAATGGACTTCTATGTTGTACTGCTCTGTCCTGTACTGTAGAATGGACTTCTATGTTGTAATGTTCTGTCCTGCACTGTACATGCAAACTCTAAGTTGCACTGTTCTGTACATACTGTACAATGAACCTCTATGTTGTACTGTTCTGTCCTGTCCTGTACAATGAATCTCTATGTTCAACTGTTCTGTCCTGTACTGTACAATGAACATCTATGTTGTCCTGTTCTGTCCTGTACTGTTCAATGCACCTTTATGTTGTACTGTTCTGTCCTGTATAATGGACCTCTAGGTTATACTGTTCTGTCCTGTACATTTCAATGGACTTCTAAGTTGTTATGTTCTGTCCTGTACCATTCAATCAACCTCAATGTTGTACTGTTCTGTCCTGTACCGTATAATGGACATCTATGTTGTCCTTTTCTGTCCTGTACTGTACAATGAACCTCTATGTTCGACTGTTCTGTCCTGTAGTGTACAATGAACCTCTATGTTGCACAGTTCAGTTCTGTACTGTAAAATGAACCTCTATGTTGTCCTGTTCTGTCCTGTACTGTACAATGAACCTCTATGTTCTACTGTTCTGTCCTGTCATGTACAATGAAACTCTATGTTCACAGTTCAGTTCTGTACTGTACAATGGACTTCTATGTTGTACTGTTTTGTCCTGTACTTTTCAATGGACCTCTATGTTGTACTGTTCTGTGCTGTACTGTACAATGGACCTCTGTGTTGTACTGTTCTCTTCAGTACTGTTCAATGGACCATTATGTTGTACTGTTCTGTTCTGAACTGTACAATGTACCTCTATATTCTCCTGTTCTGTCCTGAAATGTACAAAGAACCTCTATGTTGTACAGTTATGTACTATACTGTAGAATGGACCTCTATGTTGGACTGGTCTGTCCTGTAGTGTGCAATGAACCTCTCTGGTGTACTGTTCTATCCTGGAGAATGAACCTCTATGTTGTAGTGTTCTGTCCTGTCCTGAACAATGAACCTCTTTGTAGTACTGTTCTGTCCTATACTGTACAATGGACCTCTATGTTCTACTGTTCTATTCAGTACTGTACAATGATCCTCTTTGCTGATCTGTTCTATCCTGTATTGTACAATCAAACTCTATGTTGAACTGTTCTGTTCTGTACTGTAAAATAGATGTCTATGTTGTACTGTTCCTTTCTGTCCTGTAAAATACACGTCTATGTTGTACTGTGCTGTCCTATACTGTACAATGAACCTCTATGTTGTACTGTTTTGTCCTGTACTGTACAATGGACCTCTATTTTGTACTGTTCTGTCCTGTACTGTACAATGAAACTCTATGTTGAAGTGTTCTGTCCTGTACTGTAGAATGAACCTCTATGCTGTATTGTTCTCTACTTTAATGTAAAATGGACCTCTATGTTGTACTGTTCTGTCCTGTACTGTTCAGTGGACCTCTGCGTTGTACTGTTCTGTCTTGTACTGTCCAATGGACCTCTATGTTGTACTGTTCTCTCCTAAACTGTACAATGTACCTGTATATCTCCTGTTCTGTACTGTACTGTACAATGACCTTCTACGTTGTACAGTTCTGTACTATACTGTAGAATGGACTTCTAGGTTGTACTCGTCTGTCCTGTACTGTACAATGAACATCTATGTTCTACTGTTATATCCGGTACTGTACAATGGACCTCTGTGTTCAACTGTTCTGTCCTGTAGTGTACAATCAACCACTATGTTGTACTGTTCTGTCCTGTACTGTACAATAAACCTCTATTTTGTACTGTACTTTCAAGTACTGTTCAATGGTCGTCTGTGTTGTACTGTTCTGCCCTGTACAGTGGACCTCTATGTTGTACTGTGCTCTCCAGTACTGTACAATGAACCTCTATGTTGTACTGTTCTGTCCTGTACAGTGGACCTCTATGTTGTACTGTTCTCTCCAGTACTGTACAATGAACCTCTACGTTATACTCTTCTGTCCTGTATTGTCCAATGGACCACTATGTTGTTCACCTCTATGCTGTATTGTTCTCTACTTTAATGTAAAATGGACCTCTATGTTGTACTGTTCTGTTCTGAACGGTACAATGTACCTCTATATTCTCCTGTTCTGTCCTGTACTGTAAAATGAACCTCTATATTGTACAGTTCTGCACTATACTGTAGAATGGATCTCTATGTTGCACTGGTCTGTCCTGTACTGTGCAATAAACCTCTCTGGTGTACTGTTCGGTCCTGGTGAATAAACATCTATGTTCTACTGTTCTGTTCTGTCCAGTACAATCAACCTCTATGTTTTACTGTTTTGTCCTGTACTGTACAATGGACCTCAAGGTTTTACTGTTCTTTCCTGAACTGTACAATGAACCTCTATGTAGTACTGTTTTGTCCTGTACTGTACAATGGACCTCTATGTTGTACTGTTCTGCCCTGTACAGTGGACCTCTATGTCGTACTGTTCTGTGCTGTACTGCACAATGAACCTCTATGTTGTACTGTTCTGTTCTGTACTGTACGATGGACCTCTATGTTGTACTGTTTGGTCCTGTACAGTGGACCTCTATATTGTACTGTTCTCTCCAGTACTGTACAATGAACCTCTAGGTTGTACTCTTCTGTCCTATACAGTTCAATGGACCTCTGTGTTGTAGTATTCTCTGCTGTACAATGGACGTCTATGTTGGACTGCTCTGTCCTGTACTGTAAAATAGATGTCTATGTTGTACTGTTCCTTTCTGTCCTGTAAAATACACGTCTATGTTGTACTGTGCTGTCCTATACTGTACAATGAACCTCTATGTTGTACTGTTTTGTCCTGTACTGTACAATGGACCTCTATTTTGTACTGTTCTGTCCTGTACTGTACAATGAAACTCTATGTTGAAGTGTTCTGTCCTGTGCTGTACAATGAACCTCTATGCTGTATTGTTCTCTACTTTAATGTAAAATGGACCTCTATGTTGTACTGTTCTGTCCTGTACTGTTCAGTGGACCTCTGCGTTGTACTGTTCTGTCTTGTACTGTCCAATGGACCTCTATGTTGTACTGTTCTCTCCTAAACTGTACAATGTACCTGTATATCTCCTGTTCTGTACTGTACTGTACAATGACCTTCTACGTTGTACAGTTCTGTACTATACTGTAGAATGGACTTCTAGGTTGTACTCGTCTGTCCTGTACTGTACAATGAACATCTATGTTCTACTGTTATATCCGGTACTGTACAATGGACCTCTGTGTTCAACTGTTCTGTCCTGTAGTGTACAATCAACCACTATGTTGTACTGTTCTGTCCTGTACTGTACAATAAACCTCTATTTTGTACTGTACTTTCAAGTACTGTTCAATGGTCGTCTGTGTTGTACTGTTCTGCCCTGTACAGTGGACCTCTATGTTGTACTGTGCTCTCCAGTACTGTACAATGAACCTCTATGTTGTACTGTTCTGTCCTGTACAGTGGACCTCTATGTTGTACTGTTCTCTCTAGTACTGTACAATGAACCTCTACGTTATACTCTTCTGTCCTGTATTGTCCAATGGACCACTATGTTGTTCACCTCTATGCTGTATTGTTCTCTACTTTAATGTAAAATGGACCTCTATGTTGTACTGTTCTGTTCTGAACGGTACAATGTACCTCTATATTCTCCTGTTCTGTCCTGTACTGTAAAATGAACCTCTATATTGTACAGTTCTGCACTATACTGTAGAATGGATCTCTATGTTGCACTGGTCTGTCCTGTACTGTGCAATAAACCTCTCTGGTGTACTGTTCGGTCCTGGTGAATAAACATCTATGTTCTACTGTTCTGTTCTGTCCTGTACAATCAACCTCTATGTTTTACTGTTTTGTCCTGTACTGTACAATGGACCTCAAGGTTTTACTGTTCTTTCCTGAACTGTACAATGAACCTCTATGTAGTACTGTTTTGTCCTGTACTGTACAATGGACCTCTATGTTGTACTGTTCTGCCCTGTACAGTGGACCTCTATGTCGTACTGTTCTGTGCTGTACTGCACAATGAACCTCTATGTTGTACTGTTCTGTTCTGTACTGTACGATGGACCTCTATGTTGTACTGTTTGGTCCTGTACAGTGGACCTCTATATTGTACTGTTCTCTCCAGTACTGTACAATGAACCTCTAGGTTGTACTCTTCTGTCCTATACAGTTCAATGGACCTCTGTGTTGTAGTATTCTCTGCTGTACAATGGACGTCTATGTTGGACTGCTCTGTCCTGTACTGTAAAATAGATGTCTATGTTGTACTGTTCCTTTCTGTCCTGTAAAATACACGTCTATGTTGTACTGTGCTGTCCTATACTGTACAATGAACCTCTATGTTGTACTGTTTTGTCCTGTACTGTACAATGGACCTCTATTTTGTACTGTTCTGTCCTGTACTTTACAATGAACCTTTACGTTGTACTATTCAGTCCTGTACAATGAACCTCTATGTTCTACTGTTCTTTCTTGTACTGTTCAATGGACCTCTATGCTGTACTGTTCTGCGCTGTACTGTACAATGGACCTCTGTGTTGTAGTGTTCGGTCCTGTACGGTGCAGCTGTACGTTGTACTGTTCTCTCCAGTACTATACAATGAACCTCTATGTTGTACTCTTCTGTCCTGTACTGTCCAATGGACCACTATGTTGTACTGTTTTGTTCTGAACTGTACAATGTACCTCTATATTCTCCTGTTCTGTCCTGTACTGTACAATGAACCTTTACGTTGTACAGTTCTGTACTATACTGCAGAATGGACCTCTATGTTGTACTGGTCTGTCCTGTACTGTGCAATGAAAATCTCTGGTGTACTGTTCAGTCCTGGTGAATAAACCTCTATGTTCTACTGTACTTTCCTGTACTGTTCAATGGACCTCTCTGTTGTACTGTTCTGTCCTGTACTGTACAATGAAAGTCTATGTTGTACTGTTCTGTCCTGTACTGTCCAATGGATCTCTATGTTGTGCTGTTCCGTTCTGAACGGTACAATGTACCTCTATATTCTCCTGTTCTGTCCTGTACTGTAAAATGAACCTCTCTGTTGTACAGTTCTGTACTATACTGTAGAATGGACCTTTATGTTGTACTGGTCTGTCCTGTACTGTGCAATAAACCTCTCTGGTGTACTGTTTGGTCCTGCTGAATAAACCTCTATGTTGTATTGTTCTGTCCTGTCCGGTACAATCAACCTCTATGTTCTACTGTTCTGTCCTGTACTGTACAATGGACCTCTATGTTCTACTGTTCTGTTCTGTACTATACAATCATCCTCTATGCTGTCCTGTTCTGTCCTGCATTGTACAATCAACCTCTATGTTGAACTGTTCTGTAGTATAGTGTAGAATGCACCTCTATGTTGTACTGGTCTGTCCCGTCCTGAACAATGAACTTCTATGTTGTACTGTTCAGTCCTGTCCTGTACAATGGCCCTCTATGTTCTACTATTCTATTCAGTACTGCACAATGATCGTCTATGCTGTCCTGTTCTATCCTGTATTGTACATCAATCTCTATGTTGAACTGTTCTGTAGTATCCTGTAGAATGGACCTCTATTTTGTACTGGTCTGTCCTGTACTGTTCAATGGACCTCTGCGTTGTACTGTTCGGTCTTGTACTGGCTAATTGAGCTCTATGTTGTACTGTTCTGTCCTGTACTGTACAATAAACCTCTATGTTCCACTGTACTTTCCAGTACTGTTCAATGGACCTCTGTGTTGTACTGTTCTGCCCTGTACAATGGACCTCTATGTTGTACTGTTCCCTCCTGTACTGTACAATAAACCTCTATGTTGTAGTGTTCTGTGCTGTACTGCACAATGGACCTGTGTTGTACAGTTCTGTCCTGTACAATGAACCTCTATGTTCTACTGTTCTTTCTTGTACTGTTCAATGGACCTCTATGTTGCACTGTTCTGTGCTGTACTGTACAATGGACCACTGTGTTGTACTGTTCGGTCCTATACAGTGCACCTCTACGTTGTACTGTTCTCTCCAGTACTGTACAATGAACCTCTATGTTGTACTCTTCTGTCCTGTACTGTCCAATGGACCACTATGTTGTACTGTTCTGTTCTGAACTGTACAATGTACCTCTATATTCTCCTGTTCTGTCCTGTACTGTACAATGAACCTCTATGTTGTACAGTTCTGTACTATACTGTAGAATGGACCTTTATGTTGTACTGGTCTGTCCTGTACTGTGCAATAAATCTCTCTGGTGTACTGTTTGGTCCTGCTGAATAAACCTCTATGTTGTATTGTTCTGTCCTGTCCGGTACAATCAACCTCTATGTTCTACTGTTCTGTCCTGTACTGTACAATGGACCTCTATGTTCTACTGTTCTGTTCTGTACTATACAATCATCCTCTATGCTGTCCTGTTCTGTCCTGCATTGTACAATCAACCTCTATGTTGAACTGTTCTGTAGTATAGTGTAGAATACACCTCTATGTTGTACTGGTCTGTCCTGTCCTGTACAATGGCCCTCTACGTTCTACTGTTCTATTCAGTACTGTACAATGATCGTCTTTGCTGTCCTATTCTATCCTGTATTGTACAATCAATCTCTATGTTGAACTGTTCTGTAGTATACTGTAGAATGGGCCTCTATGTTGTACTGGTCTGTCTTGTACTATACAATGAACCTCTTTGTTCTACTGTACTTTCCTGTACTGTTCAATGGACCTCTATGTTGTACTGTTCTGTCCTGTACAATGGACCTCTATGTTGTACTGTTCTGTCCTGTACTGTACAATAAACCTGTATGTTCCACTGTACTTTCCAGTACTGTTCAATGGACCTCTGTGTTGTACTGTTCTGCCCTGTACAATGGACCTCTATGTTGTACTGTTCCCTCCTGTACTGTACAATGAACCTCTATGTTGTAGTGTTCTGTGCTGTACTGCACAATGGACCTGTGTTGTAAAGTTCTGTCCTGTACAATGAACCTCTATGTTCTACTGTTCTTTCTTGTACTGTTCAATGGACCTCTATGTTGCACTGTTCTGTGCTGTACTGTACAATGGACCACTGTGTTGTACTGTTCGGTCCTATACAGTGAACCTCTACGTTGTACTGTTCTCTCCAGTACTGTACAATGAACCTCTATGTTGTACTCTTCTGTCCTGTACTGTCCAATGGACCACTATGTTGTACTGTTCTGTTCTGAACTGTACAATGTACCTCTATATTCTCCTGTTCTGTCCTGTACTGGACAATGAACCTCTATGTTGTACAGTTCTGTACTATACTGTAGAATGGACCTGTATGTTTACTGGTCTGTCCTGTACTGTGCAATGAACCTCTCTGGT
Source organism: Mobula hypostoma (assembly GCF_963921235.1). Classification (NCBI taxonomy): domain Eukaryota; kingdom Metazoa; phylum Chordata; class Chondrichthyes; order Myliobatiformes; family Myliobatidae; genus Mobula; species Mobula hypostoma. The sequence goes on along the minus strand of NC_086100.1, from coordinate 98,583,272 downwards.
GTACTGTTCTGTCCTGGAGAATGAACCTCTATGTTGTAGTGTTCTGTCCTGTCCTGAACAATGGACCTCTATGTTCTACTGTTCAATTCAGTACTGTACAATGATCCTCTTTGCTGACCTGTTCTCTCCTGTATTGCACAATCAAACTCTATGTTGAACTGTTCTGTACTATACTGTAGAATGCACCTCTATGTTGTACTGGTCTGTCTTGTACTGTGCAATGAACCTCTATGTTGTACTGTTCTGTCCTGTACCAATGAACCTCTATGTTCTACTGTACTTTCCTGGACTGTTCAATGGACCTCTATGTTGTACTGTTCTGTCCTGTACTGTACAATGAACCTCTATGTTGTACTCTTCTGTCCTGTACTGTCCAATGGACCACTATGTTGTACTGTTCTGTTCTGAACTGTACAATGTACCTCTATATTCTCCTGTTCTGTCCTGAACTGTACAATGAACCTCTACGTTGTACTGTTCTGTCCTGTACTGTACAATGAACCTCTATGTTGTACTGTTTTGCCCTGTACAGTACAATGGACCTCTATTTTGTACTATTCTGTCCTGTACTTTACAATGAACCTTTACGTTGTACGGTTCTGTCCTGTACAATGAACCTTTATGTTCTATTGTTCTCTCCTGTACTGTTCAATGGACATCTATGTGGTACTGCTCTGTGCTGTACTGTACAGTGGACCTCTATGTTGTACTGTTCTCTTCAGTACTGTACAATGAACCTCTATGTTCTACTCTTCTGTCCTGTACTGTCCAATGGACCACTATGTTGTACTGTTCTGTTCTGAACTGTACAATGTAACTCTATATTCTCCTGTTCTGTCCTGTACTGTAAAATGAACCTCTATGTTTTACAGTTCTGTATTATACTGTAGAATGGATCTCTATGTTGTACTGGTCTGTCCTGTCCTGTACAATGAACCTCTATGTTGTACTGTTCTGTCCTGTACAATGAACCTCTATGTCGTAGTGTTCTCTCCTGTACTGTAGAATCAACCTCTAGGTTGTAGTATTCTGTCCTGTACTGTTCAATAGAGTCTGTGTTGTACTGTTCTGTCCTGTACAATGGACCTCTATGTTGTACTGGTCTGTCCTGTCCTGTACAATGAACCTCTATGTTCTACTGTTCTGTGCTCTACTGTACAATGGACCTCTGTGTTATACTATTCTGCCCTGTACATTGGACCTCTAAGTTGTACTGTTCTCTCCAGTACTGTCCAATGAACCTCTAAGTTGTACTGTTCAGTCCTTTACTGTACAATGGACCTCCATGTTCTACTGTTCTATTCAGTACTGTACAATGATCCTCTATGCTCTCCTGTTCTATCCTGTATTGTACAATCAACCTCCATGTTTAACTGTTCTGTAGTATACTGTAGAATGGACCTCTACTTTGTACTGGTCTGTCCTGTACTGTGCAATGAACCTCTATGTTGTACTGTTCTGTCCTTTACTGTACAATGAAAGTCTATGTTGAAGTGTTCTGTCCTGTACTGTACAATGAACCTCTATGCTGTATTGTTCTGTCCTTTAATGTAAAATGGACCTCTGTGTTGTACAGTTCTGTCTTGTACTGGCCAATGGACCTGTATGTTGTACTTATCTCTCCTGTACTGTACAATAAACCTCTATGTTGTACTGTTCTGTGCTGTACTGCACAATGGACCTCTGTATTGTACTGTTCTGTCCTGTACAGTGGACCTCTAAATTGTACTGTTCTCTCCAGTACTGTACAATGAAGCTCTATGTTGTACTCTTCTGTCCTGTACTGTCCAATGGACCACTATGTTCTACTGTTCTGTTCTGAACTGTACAATGTACCTCTATATTCTCCTATTCTGTCCTGTACTGTAAAATGAACCTCTCTGTTGTACAGTTCTGTACTATACTGTAGAATGGACCTCTATGTTGCACTGGTCTGTCCTGTACTGTGCAATGAACCTCTCTGGTGTACTGTTCGGTCCTGGTGAATAAACCTCTATGCTGTACTGTTCTGTCCTGTACAATGGACCTCTATGTTTTACTGTTCTTTCCTGTACTTTACAATGAACCTCTACGTTGTATTGTTCTGTCCTGTACTGTACAATGAACCTCTACGTTGTATTGTTCTGTCCTGTACTGTACAATGAACCTCTATGTTGTACTGTTTTGCCCTGTACAGTACAATGGACCTCTATTTTGTACTATTCTGTCCTGTACTTTACAATGAACCTTTACGTTGTACGGTTCTGTCCTGTACAATGAACCTTTATGTTCTATTGTTCTTTCCTGTACTGTTCAATGGACATCTATGTGGTACTGCTCTGTGCTGTACTGTACAGTGGACCTCTATGTTGTACTGTTCTCTTCAGTACTGTACAATGAACCTCTATGTTCTACTCTTCTGTCCTGTACTGTCCAATGGACCACTATGTTGTACTGTTCTGTTCTGAACTGTACAATGTACCTCTATATTCTCCTGTTCTGTCCTGTACAGTAAAATGAACCTCTCTGTTGTACAGTTCTGTACTATACTGTAGAATGGATCTCTATGTTGTACTGGTCTGCCCTGTCCTGTACAATGAACCTCTATGTTGTACTGTTCTGTCCTGTACAATGAACCTCTATGTCGTAGTGTTCTCTCCTGTACTGTAGAATCAACCTCTAGGTTGTAGTATTCTGTCCTGTACTGTTCAATAGAGTCTGTGTTGTACTGTTCTGTCCTGTACAATGGACCTCTATGTTGTACTGGTCTGTCCTGTCCTGTACAATGAAACTCTATGTTCTACTGTTCTGTCCTGTACAATGAACCTCTATGTTCTACTGTTCTGTGCTCTACTGTACAATGGACCTCTGTGTTATACTATTCTGCCCTGTACATTGGACCTCTAAGTTGTACTGTTCTCTCCAGTACTGTCCAATGAACCGCTAAGTTGTACTGTTCAGTCCTTTACTGTACAATGGACCTCCATGTTCTACTGTTCTATTCAGTACTGTACAATGATCCTCTATGCTCTCCTGTTCTATCCTGTATTGTACAATCAACCTCCATGTTTAACTGTTCTGTAGTATACTGTAGAATGGACCTCTACTTTGTACTGGTCTGTCCTGTACTGTGCAATGAACCTCTATGTTGTACTGTTCTGTCCTTTACTGTACAATGAAAGTCTATGTTGAAGTGTTCTGTCCTGTACTGTACAATGAACCTCTATGCTGTATTGTTCTGTCCTTTAATGTAAAATGGACCTCTATGTTGTACAGTTCTGTCCTGTACTGTTCAATGGACCTCTGTGTTGTACAGTTCTGTCTTGTACTGGCCAATGGACCTGTATGTTGTAATTATCTCTCCTGTACTGTACAATAAACCTCTATGTTGTACTGTTCTGTGCTGTACTGCACAATGGACCTCTGTGTTGTACTGTTCTGTCCTGTACAGTGGACCTCTAAGTTGTACTGTTCTCTCCAGTACTGTTCAATGAACCTCTCTGGTGTACTGTTCGGTCCTGGTGAATAAACCTCTATGCTGTACTGTTCTGTCCTGTACAATGAACCTCTATGTTTTACTGTTCTGTCCTGTACTGTACAATAAATCTCTATGTTGTACTGTACTTTCCAGTACTGTTCAATGGACCTCTGTTTTGTACTGTTCTGCCCTGTACGGTAAACCTCTATGTTGTACTGTTCTCTCCAGTGGTGTACAATGAACCTCTATGTTGTACTGTTCTGTCCTGTACTGTCCAATGGACCTCTGCGATGTACTGTTCTGTCCTGTACAATGGACCTCTATGTTGTTCTGTTCTCTCCTGTACTGTATAATAAACCTCAATGTTGTACTGTTCTGTGCTGTACTGCACAATGGACCTCTGTGTTGTACTGTTCTGTCCTGTACAGTGGACCTCTAAGTTGTACTGTTCTCTCCAGTACTGTACAATGAAGCTCTATGTTGTACTCTTCTGTCCTGTACTGTCCAATGGTCCACTATGTTCTACTGTTCTGTTCTGAACTGTACAATGTACCTCTATATTCTCCTATTCTGTCCTGTACTGTAAAATGAACCTCTATGTTGTACAGTTCTGTACTATACTGTAGAATGGACCTCTATGTTGCACTGGTCTGTCCTGTACTGTTCAATGAACCTCTCTGGTGTACTGTTCGGTCCTGGTGAATAAACCTCTATGCTGTACTGTTCTGTCCTGTACAATGAACCTCTATGTTCTACTGTTTTGTCCTGAACTGTACAATGGACCTCTAGGTTTTACTGTTCTTTCCTGTACTTTACAATGAACCTCTACGTTGTACTGTTCTGTCCTGTACTGTACAATGAACCTCTATGTTGTACTGTTTTGCCCTGTACAGTACAATGGACCTCTATTTTGTACTATTCTGTCCTGTACTTTACAATGAACCTTTACGTTGTATGGTTCTGTCCTGTACAATGAACCTTTATGTTCTATTGTTCTCTCCTGTACTGTTCAATGGACATCTATGTGGTACTGCTCTGTGCTGTACTGTACAGTGGACCTCTATGTTGTACTGTTCTCTTCAGTACTGTACAATGAACCTCTATGTTCTACTCTTCTGTCCTGTACTGTCCAATGGACCACTATGTTGTACTGTTCTGTTCTGAACTGTACAATGTACCTCTATATTCTCCTGTTCTGTCCTGTACTGTAAAATGAACCTCTATGTTTTACAGTTCTGTATTATACTGTAGAATGGATCTCTATGTTGTACTGGTCTGTCCTGTCCTGTACAATGAACCTCTATGTTGTACTGTTCTGTCCTGTACAATGAACCTCTATGTCGTAGTGTTCTCTCCTGTACTGTAGAATCAACCTCTAGGTTGTAGTATTCTGTCCTGTACTGTTCAATAGAGTCTGCGTTGTACTGTTCTGTCCTGTACAATGGACCTCTATGTTGTACTGGTCTGTCCTGTCCTGTACAATGAACCTCTATGTTCTACTGTTCTGTGCTCTACTGTACAATGGACCTCTGTGTTATACTATTCTGCCCTGTACATTGGACCTCTAAGTTGTACTGTTCTCTCCAGTACTGTCCAATGAACCTCTAAGTTGTACTGTTCAGTCCTTTACTGTACAATGGACCTCTATGTTCTACTGTTCTATTCAGTACTGTACAATGATCCTCTATGCTCTCCTGTTCTATCCTGTATTGTACAATCAACCTCCATGTTTAACTGTTCTGTAGTATACTGTAGAATGGACCTCTACTTTGTACTGGTCTGTCCTGTACTGTGCAATGAACCTCTATGTTGTACTGTTCTGTCCTTTACTGTACAATGAAAGTCTATGTTGAAGTGTTCTGTCCTGTACTGTACAATGAACCTCTATGCTGTATTGTTCTGTCCTTTAATGTAAAATGGACCTCTATGTTGTACAGTTCTGTCCTGTACTGTTCAATGGACCTCTGTGTTGTACAGTTCTGTCTTGTACTGGCCAATGGACCTGTATGTTGTACTTATCTCTCCTGTACTGTACAATAAACCTCTATGTTGTACTGTTCTGTGCTGTACTGCACAATGGACCTCTGTGTTGTACTGTTCTGTCCTGTACAGTGGACCTCTAAGTTGTACTGTTCTCTCCAGTACTGTACAATGAACCTCTATGTTGTACTCTTCTGTCCTGTATTGTCCAATGGACCACTATGTTGTACTGTTCTGTTCTGAACTGTACAATGTACCTCTATATTCTCCTGTTCTGTCTTGTACTGTAAAATGAACCTCTATGTTGTACAGTTTTGTACTATACTGTAGAATGGACCTCTATGTTGTATTGGTCTGTCCTGTACTGTGTAATGAACCTCTCTGGTGTACTGTTCGGCCCTGGTGAATGAACCTCTCTGCTGTACTGTTCTGTCATGTACAATGAACCTCTAGGTTTTACTGTTCTTTCCTGTACTGTACAATGAACCTCTATGTTGTACTGTTCTCTCCTGTACTGTACAATAAACCTCTATGTTGTACTGTTCTGTGCTCTACTGTACAATGGACCGCTGTGTTATACTATTCTGCCCTGTACATTGGACCTCTATGTTGTACTGTTCTCTCCAGTACTGTACAATGAACCTCTATGTTGTACTGTTCAGTCCTTTACTGTACAATGGACCTCTATGTTCTACTGTTTTATTCAGTACTGTACAATGATCCTCTATGCTCTCCTGTTCTATCCTGTATTGTACAATCAACCTCTATGTTGAACTGTTCTGTAGTATCCTGTAGAATGGACCTCTATTTTGTACTGGTCTGTCCTGTACTGTTCAATGGACCTCTGCGTTGTACTGTTCGGTCTTGTACTGGCTAATTGAGCTCTATGTTGTACTGTTCTGTCCTTTAATGTACAATGTACCTGTATATTCTCCAGTTCTGTACTGTACTGTACAATGACCCTCTATGTTGTACAGTTCTGTCCTGTACAATGAACCTCTATGTTCTACTGTACTTTCCTGTACTGTTCAATGGACCTCTATGTTGTACTGTTCTCTCCTGTACTGTACAATGAAAGTCTATGTTGAAGTGTTCTGTCCTGTACTGTACAATGAACCTCTATGCTGTATTGTTCTGTCCTTTACTGTAAAATGGACCTCTATGTTGTACAGTTCTGTCCTGTACTGTTCAATGGACCTCTGCGTTGTACTGTTCTGTCTTGTACAGGCCAATGGACCTCTATGTTGTACTTATCTCTCCTGTACTGTACAATAAACCTCTATGTTGTACTGTTCTGTGCTGTACTGCACAATGGACCTCTGTGTTGTACTGTTCTGTCCTGTACAGTGGACCTCTATGTTGTACTGTTCTTTCCAGTACTGTACAATGAAATTCTATGTTGTACTGTTCTGTCCTGTACTGTCCAATGGACCTCTATGTTGTGCTGTTCTGTTCTGAACTGTAAAATGAACCTCTATGTTGTACAGTTCTGTACTATACTGTAGAATGGACCTCTATGTTGCACTGCTCTGTCCTGTACTGTGCAATGAACCTCTCTGGTGTACTGTTCTGTCATGTAAAATGAACCTCTAGGTTTTACTCTTCTTTCCTGTACTGTACAATGAACCTCTATGTTGTACTGTTTTGTCCTGTACTGTATAATGGACCTCTATGTTGTACTGATCTGTCCTGTACTGTGCCAAGAACCTCTCTGGTGTACTGTTCGGTACTGGTGAATAAACCTCTATGTTGTACTGTTCTGTCCTGTCCTGTCCTGTACAATGAACCTCTCTGGTGTACTGTTCAGTCCTGTACTGTCCAATGGAACTCCATGTTGTGCTGTTCTGTTCTGAACTGTACAATGTACCTCTATATCCTCCTGTTCTGTCCTGTACTGTAAAATGAACCTCTGTGTTGTACAGTTCTGTACTATACTGTAGAATGAACCTCTATGTTGTACTGGTCTGTCCTGTAGTGTGCAATGAACCTCTCTGGTGTACTGTTCGGTCCTGGTGAATAAACCTCTATGTTGTACTGTCCTGTCCTGTCCTGTACAATAAACCTCTATGTTGTACTGTTCTGTCCTGTACTGTTCAAGGGACCTCTGTGTTGTACTGTTCTGTCCTGTACTGTCCAATAGACCTCTATGTATACTGTTCTGTTCTGAACTGTACAATGTACCTCTATATTCTCCTCTTTGGTCCTGTAATGTACAACGAACCTCTATGTTGTACAGTTCTCTACTATACTGTAGAATGGACCTCTATGTTGTACTGGTCTGTCCTGTACTGTGCAATGAACCTCTCTGGTGTACTGTTCTGTCCTGGAGAAGGAACCTCTATGTTCGACTGTTCTGTCCTGTACTATACAATGAACCTCTAGGTTGTACTCTTCTGTCCTGTACAGTTCAATGGACCTCTGTGTTGTACTATTCTCTGCTGTACAATGAACCTCTATGTTGTACTGTTTTGTCCTGTACTGCACAATAGACCTCTATTTTGTACTGTTCTATCCTGTACTTAACAACGAACCTTTACGTTGTGCGGTTCTGTCCTGTACAATGAACCTCTATGTTCTACTGTTCTTTCCTGTACTGTTCAATGGACATCTATGCTGTACTGCTCTGTGCTGTATTTTACAATGGACCACTGTGTTGTACTGTTCTGTCCTCTACAGTGGACCTCTATGTTGTACTGTTCTCTCCAGAACTATACAATGAACCTCTAAGTTGTACTCTTCTGTCCTGTACTGTCCAATGGACCACTATGTTGTACTGTCCTGTTCTGAACTGTACAATGTACCTCTATATTCTCCTGTTCGGTCCTGTACTGTAAAATGAACCTCTGTGTTGTACAGTTCTGTACTATATTGTAGAATGGACCTCTGTGTTGTACTGTTCTGTCCTGTACAATGAACCTCTATGTTGTAGTGTTCTCTCCTATACTGTAGAATCAACCTCTAGGTAGTAGTGTTCTGTCCTGTAGTGTTCAATGGACCTCTGCGTTGTACTGTTCTGTCCTGTACAATGGACCTCTACGTTGTACTGTTTTCTCCTGTATTGTACAATAAACCTCTATGTTGTACTGTTCTGTGCTGTACTGTACAATAGACCTCTGTGTTGTACTGTTCTGTGCTGTACTGTACATGGACCTCTGTGTTGCACTGTTCTGTTCTGTACAGTGGACCTCTATGTTGTACTGTTCTCTCCAGTACTGTACAATGAACCTCTATGTTGTACTGTTCCATCCTGTACTATCCAATGGACCTGTATGTATACTGTTCTGTTCTGAACTGTTGAATGTACCTCTATATTCTCCTGTTTGGTCCTGTACTTTACAACGAACCTCTATGTTGTACAGTTCTCTACTATACTGTAGAATGGTCCTCTATGCTGTACTGGTCTGTCCTGTAATGTGTAATGAACCTCTCTGGTGTACTGTTCTGTCCTGGAGAACGAACCTCTATGTTCGACTGTTCTGTCCTGTACTGTACAATGGACCTCTATGTTGTACTGTTCTGACCTGTACTGTAAAATAGACGTCTATGTTGTACTGTGCTGTCCTATACTGTACAATAAACCTCTATGTTGTACTGTTTTGTCCTGTACTATACAATGGACCTCTATATTGTACTGTTCTGTCCTGTACTTTACAATGAACCTCTACATTGTATTGTTCTGTCCTGTACAATGAACCTCTATGTTGTACTGTTCTATCCTGTACTGCTCAATGAACCTCTATGTTGTACTGTTCCGTCCTGTACTGTACAATGAACCTCTATGTTGTACTGTTCTGTCCTGTACTGTACAATATCCTCTATGCTGTCCTGTTCTATCCTGTATTGTACAATCAACCTCTATGTTGAACTATTTTGTAGTATACTGTAGAATGGATCTCTATGTTGTACTGGTCTGTCCTGTATTCAATGAACCTCTACTTGTACTGTTTGTGCTGTACTGTTCAATGAACTTCTGTGTTGTATTGTTCTGTCCTATATGGTTCAATGGACCGCCGTGTTGTACTCTTCTGTCCTGTACAATGGAACTCTCTGTTGTACTTTTCTCTCCGGTACTGTACAATGGACCTCTATGTTCTACTGTTCTGTTCTGTACTATACAATCACCCTCTATGCTGTCCCGTTCTGTCCTGTATTGTACAATCAACCTCTATGTTGAATGGTTCTATAGTATAGTGTGGAATGCACCTCTATGTTGTACTGGTCTGTCCTGTCCTGAACAATGAACCTCTATGTTGTACTGTTCTGTCCTGTACTGTTCAATGGACCTCTGCGATGTACTGTTCTGCCCTGTACAATGGACCTCTATGTTGTACTGTTCTCTCCTATACTGTACAATAAACCTCTATGTTGTACTGTTCTGTGCTGTACTGTACGATGGACCTCTATGTTGTACTGTTCGGTCCTGTGCAGTGGACCTCTATGTTGTACTGTTCTCTCCAGTACTGTACAATGAACCTTTAGGTTGTACTCTTCTGTCCTGTACAGTTCAATGGACCTCTGTGTTGTAGTATTCTCTGCTGTACAATGGACGTCTATGTTGGACTGCTCTGTCCTGTACTGTAAAATAGATCTCTATGTTGTACTGTTCCTTTCTGTCCTGTAAAATACACGTCTATGTTGTACTGTGCTGTCCTATACTGTACAATGAACCTCTATGTTGTACTGTTTTGTCCTGTACTGTACAATGGACCTCTATTTTGTACAGTTCTGTCCTGTACTGTCCAAATGGACCACTATGTTGTACTGTTATGTTCTGAACTGTACAATGTACCTCTATATTCTCCTGTTCTGTCCTGTACTGTACAATGAACCTCTATGTTGTACAGTTCTGTCCTGTAGAGTGCAATGAACCTCTCTGGTGTACTGTTCTATCCTGGAGAATGAATCTCTATGTTGTAGTGTTCTGTCCTGTACTGTACAATGGACCTCTATTTTGTACTGTTCTGTCCTGTACTTTACAATGAACCTTTACGTTGTACTATTCAGTCCTGTACAATGTACCTCTATGTTCTACTGTTCTTTCTTGTACTGTTCAATGGACCTCTATGTTGTACTGTTCTGTGCTGTACTGTACAATGGACCTCTGTGTTGTACTGTTCGGTCCTGTACAGTGCACCTCTACGTTGTACTGTTATCTCCAGTACTGTACAATGAACCTCTATGTTGTACTCTTCTTTCCTGTACTGTCCAAACGACCACTATGTTGAACTGTTCTGTTCTGTACTGTACAATGTACCTCTATATTCTCCTGTTCTGTCCTGTACTGTACAATGAAACTTTACGTTGTACAGTTCTGTACTATACTGCAGAATGGACCTCTATGTTGTACTGGTCTGTCCTGTACTGTGCAATGAAAATCTCTGGTGTACTGTTCAGTCCTAGTGAATAAACTTCTATGTTCTACTGTACTTTCCTGTACTGTTCAATGGACCTCTATGTTGTACTTGTTCTGTGCTGTACTGCACAATGGACCTCTGTGTTGTACTGTTCTGCCCTGTACAGTGGACCTCTATATTGTACTGTTCTCTCCAGTAGTGTACAATGAACCTCTATGTTATACTGTTCTGTCCTGTACTGTCCAATGGATCTCTATGTTGTGCTGTTCTGTTCTGAACGGTACAATGTACCTCTATATTCTCCTGTTCTGTCCTGTACTGTAAAATGAACCTCTCTGTTGTACAGTTCTGTACTATACTGTAGAATGGTCCTTTATGTTGTACTGGTCTGTCCTGTACTGTGCAATAAACCTCTCTGGTGTACTGTTTGGTCCTGCTGAATAAACCTCTATGTTGTATTGTTCTGTCCTGTCCAGTACAATCAACCTCTATGTTCTACTGTTCTGTCCTGTACTGTACAATGGACCTCTATGTTCTACTGTTCTGTTCTGTACTATACAATCATCCTCTATGCTGTCCTGTTCTGTCCTGCATTGTACAATCAACCTCTATGTTGAACTGTTCTGTAGTATAGTGTAGAATGCACCTCTATGTTGTACTGGTCTGTCCTGTCCTGAACAATGAACTTCTATGTTGTACTGTTCAGTCCTGTCCTGTACAATGGCCCTCTATGTTCTACTATTCTATTCAGTACTGCACAATGATCGTCTATGCTGTCCTGTTCTATCCTGTATTGTACAATCAATCTCTATGTTGAACTGTTCTGTAGTATCCTGTAGAATGGACCTCTATTTTGTACTGGTCTGTCCTGTACTGTTCAATGGACCTCTGTGTTGTACTGTTCGGTCTTGTACTGGCTAATTGAGCTCTATGTTGTACTGTTCTGTCCTGTACTGTACAATAAACCTCTATGTTCCACTGTACTTTCCAGTACTGTTCAATGGACCTCTGTGTTGTACTGTTCTGCCCTGTACAATGGACCTCTATGTTGTACTGTTCCCTCCTGTACTGTACAATAAACCTCTATGTTGTAGTGTTCTGTGCTGTACTGCACAATGGACCTGTGTTGTACAGTTCGGTCCTATACAGTGCACCTCTACGTTGTACTGTTCTCTCCAGTACTGTACAATGAACCTCTATGTTGTACTCTTCTGTCCTGTACTGTCCAATGGACCACTATGTTGTACTGTTCTGTTCTGAACTGTACAATGTACCTCTATATTCTCCTGTTCTGTCCTGTACTGTACAATGAACCTCTATGTTGTACTGTTCTTTCTTGTACTGTTCAATGGACCTCTATGTTGTACTGTTCTGTGCTGTACTGTACAATGGACCTCTGTGTTGTACTGTTCTCTTCAGTACTGTTCAATGGACCACTATGTTGTACTGTTCTGTTCTGAACTGTACAATGTACCTCTATATTCCCCGTTCTGTCCTGAACTGTACAATGAACCTCGATATTGTACAGTTCTGTACTATACTGTAGAATGGACCTCTATGTTGCACTGGTCTGTCCTGTACTGTGCAATAAACCTCTCTGGTGTACTGTTCGGTCCTGGTGAATAAACATCTATGTTCTACTGTTCTGTCCTGTACAATGAACCTCTATGTTTTACTGTTTTGTCCTGTACTGTACAATGGACCTCGAGGTTTTACTGTTCTTTCCTGAACTGTACGATGAACCTCTATGTAGTACTGTTTTGTCCTGTACTGTACAATGGACCTCTATGTTGTACTGTTCTGCCCTGTACAGTGGACCTCTATGTTGTACTGTTCTCTCCAGTAGTGTACAATGAACCTCTATGTTGTACTGTTCTGTCCTGTACTGTCCAATTGACCTCTATGTTGTACTGCTCTGTCCTGTACTGTTCAATGGACCTCTATGTTCTACTGTTCAATTCAGTACTGTACAATGATCCTCTTTGCTGACCTGTTCTCTCCTGTATTGTACAATCAAACTCTATGTTGAACTGTTCTGTACTATACTGTAGAATGCACCTCTATGTTGTACTGGTCTGTCTTGTACTGTGCAATGAACCTCTATGTTGTACTGTTCTGTCCTGTTCCAATGAACCTCTATGTTCTACTGTACTTTCCTGGACTGTTCAATGGACCTCTATGTTGTACTGTTCTGTCCTGTACTGTACAATGAACCTCTATGCTGTATTGTTCTGTCCTTTAATGTAAAATGGACCTGTATGTTGTACAGTTCTGTCCTGTACTGTTCAATGGACTTCTGCGTTGTACAGTTCTGTCTTGTACTGGCCAATGGACCTGTATGTTGTACTTATCACTCCTGTACTGTACAATAAACCTCTATGTTGTACTGTTCTGTGCTGTACTGCACAATGGACCTCTGTGTTGTACTGTTCTGTCCTGTGCAGTGGACCTCTAAGTTGTACTGTTCTCTCAGGTACTGTACAATGAACCTCTATGTTGTACTCTTCTGTCCTGTATTGTCCAATGGACCACTATGTTGTACTGTTCTGTTCTGAACTGTACAATGTACCTCTATATTCTCCTGTTCTGTCCTGTACTGTACAATGAACCTCTATGTTGTACAGTTCTGTCCTGTAGAGTGCAATGAACCTCTCTGGTGTACTGTTCTATCCTGGAGAATGAATCTCTATGTTGTAGTGTTCTGTCCTGTACTGTACAATGGACCTCTATTTTGTACTGTTCTGTCCTGTACTTTACAATGAACCTTTACGTTGTACTATTCAGTCCTGTACAATGTACCTCTATGTTCTACTGTTCTTTCTTGTACTGTTCAATGGACCTCTATGTTGTACTGTTCTGTGCTGTACTGTACAATGGACCTCTGTGTTGTACTGTTCGGTCCTGTACAGTGCACCTCTACGTTGTACTGTTATCTCCAGTACTGTACAATGAACCTCTATGTTGTACTCTTCTTTCCTGTACTGTCCAAACGACCACTATGTTGAACTGTTCTGTTCTGTACTGTACAATGTACCTCTATATTCTCCTGTTCTGTCCTGTACTGTACAATGAAACTTTACGTTGTACAGTTCTGTACTATACTGCAGAATGAACCTCTATGTTGTACTGGTCTGTCCTGTACTGTGCAATGAAAATCTCTGGTGTACTGTTCAGTCCTAGTGAATAAACTTCTATGTTCTACTGTACTTTCCTGTACTGTTCAATGGACCTCTATGTTGTACTGTTCTGTCCTTTACTGTACAATGCACCTCTATGTTGTACTGTTCTGTCCTGTACTGTTCAATGGACCTCTGCGTTGTACTGTTCTGTCTTGTACTGGCCAATGGACCTCTATGTTGTACTTATCTCTCCTGTACTGTACAATAAACCTCTATGTTGTACTGTTCTGTGCTGTACTGCACAATGGACCTCTGTGTTGTACTGTTCTGCCCTGTACAGTGGACCTCTATATTGTACTGTTCTCTCCAGTAGTGTACAATGAACCTCTATGTTATACTGTTCTGTCCTGTACTGTCCAATGGATCTCTATGTTGTGCTGTTCTGTTCTGAACGGTACAATGTACCTCTATATTCTCCTGTTCTGTCCTGTACTGTAAAATGAACCTCTCTGTTGTACAGTTCTGTACTATACTGTAGAATGGACCTCTATGTTGTATTGGTCTGTCCTGTACTGTGCAATGAAAATCTCTGGTGTACTGTTCAGTCCTAGTGAATAAACTTCTATGTTCTACTGTACTTTCCTGTACTGTTCAATGGACCTCTATGTTGTACTGTTCTGTCCTTTACTGTACAATGCACCTCTATGTTGTACTGTTCTGTCCTGTACTGTTCAATGGACCTCTGCGTTGTACTGTTCTGTCTTGTACTGGCCAATGAACCTCTATGTTGTACTTATCTCTCCTGTACTGTACAATAAACCTCTATGTTGTAGTGTTCTGTGCTGTACTGCACAATGGACCTGTGTTGTACAGTTCGGTCCTATACAGTGCACCTCTACGTTGTACTGTTCTCTCCAGTACTGTACAATGAACCTCTATGTTGTACTCTTCTGTCCTGTACTGTCCAATGGACCACTATGTTGTACTGTTCTGTTCTGAACTGTACAATGTACCTCTATATTCTCCTGTTCTGTCCTGTACTGTACAATGAACCTCTATGTTGTACTGTTCTTTCTTGTACTGTTCAATGGACCTCTATGTTGTACTGTTCTGTTCTGAACTGTACAATGTACCTCTATATTCCCCGTTCTGTCCTGAACTGTACAATGAACCTCGATATTGTACAGTTCTGTACTATACTGTAGAATGGACCTCTATGTTGCACTGGTCTGTCCTGTACTGTGCAATAAACCTCTCTGGTGTACTGTTCGGTCCTGGTGAATAAACATCTATGTTCTACTGTTCTGTCCTGTACAATGAACCTCTATGTTTTACTGTTTTGTCCTGTACTGTACAATGGACCTCGAGGTTTTACTGTTCTTTCCTGAACTGTACGATGAACCTCTATGTAGTACTGTTTTGTCCTGTACTGTACAATGGACCTCTATGTTGTACTGTTCTGCCCTGTACAGTGGACCTCTATGTTGTACTGTTCTCTCCAGTAGTGTACAATGAACCTCTATGTTGTACTGTTCTGTCCTGTACTGTCCAATTGACCTCTATGTTGTACTGCTCTGTCCTGTACTGTTCAATGGACCTCTATGTTCTACTGTTCAATTCAGTACTGTACAATGATCCTCTTTGCTGACCCGTTCTCTCCTGTATTGTACAATCAAACTCTATGTTGAACTGTTCTGTACTATACTGTAGAATGCACCTCTATGTTGTACTGGTCTGTCTTGTACTGTGCAATGAACCTCTATGTTGTACTGTTCTGTCCTGTTCCAATGAACCTCTATGTTCTACTGTACTTTCCTGGACTGTCCAATGGACCTCTATGTTGTACTGTTCTGTCCTGTACTGTACAATGAACCTCTATGCTGTATTGTTCTGTCCTTTAATGTAAAATGGACCTGTATGTTGTACAGTTCTGTCCTGTACTGTTCAATGGACCTCTGCGTTGTACAGTTCTGTCTTGTACTGGCCAATGG
This sequence comes from Mobula hypostoma, assembly GCF_963921235.1. NCBI lineage: Eukaryota > Metazoa > Chordata > Chondrichthyes > Myliobatiformes > Myliobatidae > Mobula > Mobula hypostoma. The sequence continues at coordinate 98,567,371 of NC_086100.1, read as the reverse complement.
ACCTGTATGTTGTACTTATCACTCCTGTACTGTACAATAAACCTCTATGTTGTACTGTTCTGTGCTGTACTGCACAATGGACCTCTGTGTTGTACTGTTCTGTCCTGTGCAGTGGACCTCTAAGTTGTACTGTTCTCTCAGGTACTGTACAATGAACCTCTATGTTGTACTCTTCTGTCCTGTATTGTCCAATGGACCACTATGTTGTACTGTTCTGTTCTGAACTGTACAATGTACCTGTATATTCTCCAGTTCTGTACTGTACTGTACAATGACCCTCTATGTTGTACAGTTCTGTCCTGTACAATGAACCTCTATGTTCTACTGTACTTTCCTGTACTGTTCAATGGACCTCTATGTTGTACTGTTCTGTCCTGTACTGTACAATGAACCTCTATGTTCTACTGTACTTTCCTGTACAGTTCAATGGACCTCTATGTTGTACTGTTCTGTCCAGTACTGTACAATGAAAGTCTATGTTGTAGTGTTCTGTCCTGTACTGTACAATGAACCTCTATGCTGTATTGTTCTGTCCTTTAATGTAAAATGTACCTCTATGTTGTACAGTTCTGTCCTGTACTGTTCAATGGACCTCTGCGTTGTACTGTTCTGTCTTGTACAGGCCAATGGACCTCTATGTTGTACTTATCTCTTCTGTACTGTACAATAAACCTCTATGTTGTACTGTTCTGTGCTGTACTGCACAATGGACCCCTGTATTGTACTGTTCTGTCCTGTACAGTGGACCTCTATGTTGTACTGTTCTTTCCAGTACTGTACAATGAAATTCTATGTTGTACTGTTCTGTCCTGTGCTGTCCAATGGACCTCTATGTTGTACAGTTCTGTACTATACTGTAGAATGGACCTCTATGTTGCACTGGTCTGTCCTGTACTGTGCAATGAACCTCTATGGTGTACTGTTCGGTGCTGGTGAATAAACCTCTATGTTGTACTGTTCTGTCCTGTCCTGTCCTGTACATGAACCTCTATGTTGTACTGTTCTGTCCTGTACTGTCCAATGGACCTCCATGTTGTGCTGTTCTGTTCTGAACTGTACAATGTACCTCTATATCCTCCTGTTCTGTCCTGTACTGTAAAATGAACCTCTGTGTTGTACAGTACTGTACTATACTGTAGAATAAACCTCTATGTTGTACTGGTCTGTCCTGTACTATGCAATGAACCTCTCTGGTGTACTTTTCGGTCCAGGTGAATAAACCTCTATGTTGTACTGTTCATTCCTGTCCTGTACAATGAACCTCTATGTTGTACTGTTCTGTCCTGTACTGTATGATCACCTCTATGTTGTACTGTTCTGTCCTGTACAATGAACCTCTATGTCGTAGTGATCTCTCCTGTACTGCAGAATCAACCTCTAAGTTGTAGTGTTCTGTCCCGTACTGTTCAATGGACCTCTGCGTTGTACTATTCTGTCCTGTACAATGGACCTCTATGTTGTACTGTTCTGTCCTGCACTGTTCAATGGACCTCTGCGTTGTACAGTTCTGTCCTGTACAATGGACCTCTATGTTGTACTGTTTTCTCCTGTATTGTACAATGAACCTCTATGTTGTACTGTTCTGTACTCTACTGCACAATAGACCTCTGTGTTGTACTGTTCTGTCCTGTACAGTGGACCTCAATGTTGTACTGTTCTCTCCAGTACTGTACAATGAACCTCTATGCTCTACTGTTCTGTCCTGTGCTGTTCAACGGACCTCTGCGTTGTACTGTTCTGTCCTGTACAATGAACCTCTATGTTGTACTGTTCTGTCCTGTACTGTCCAATAGACCTCTATGTATACTGTTCTGTTCTGAACTGTACAATGTACCTCTATATTCTCGTGTTTGCTCCTGTAATGTACAACAAACCTCTATATTATACAGTTCTCTACTATACTGTGGAATGGACCTCTATGTTGCACTGGTCTGTCCTGTACTGTGCAATGAACCTCTCTGGTGTACTGTTCGGTCCTGGTGAATAAACCTCTCTGCTGTACTGTTCTGTCCTGTCCTGTACAATGAACCTCTATGTTCTACTGTTCTTTCCTGTACTGTACAATGGATCTCAATGTTATACTGTTCTGTCCTGTACTGTACGATACGATGGACCTCTATGTTGTACTGCTCTGTCCTGTACTTTACAATGAACCTCTAGGTTTTACTGTTCTTTCCTGTACTGTACAATGAACCTCTATGTTGTACTGTTCTGTCCTGTACTTCACAATGAACCTGTACGTTGTACTGTTCTGTCCTGTACAATGGACCTCTATGTTGTACTGTTCTCTCCTGTACTATACAATAAACCTCTATGTTGTACTGTTCTGTGCTCTACTGTACAATGGACCTCTGTGTTATACTATTCTGCCCTGTACATTGGACCTCTATGTTGTACTGTTCTCTCCAGTACTGTACAATGAACCTCTAAGTTCTACTGTTCAGTCCTTTACTGTACAATTCACCTCTATGTTCTACTGTTCTATTCAGTACTGTACAATGATCCACTATGCTCTCCTGTTCTATCCTGTATTGTACAATCAACCTCTATGTTGAACTGTTCTGTAGTATCCTGTAGAATGGACCTCTATTTTGTACAGGTCTGTCCTGTACTGTACAATGACCCTCTATGTTGTACAGTTCTGTCCTGTACAATGAACCTCTATGCTCTACTGTACTTTCCTGTACTGTTCAATGGACCTCTATGTTGTACTGTTCTGTCCTGTACTGTACAATGAAAGTCTATGTTGAAGTGTTCTGTCCTGTACTGTACAATGAACCTCTATGCTGTATTCTTCTGTCCTTTAATGTAAAATGGACCTCTATGTTGTACAGTTCTGTCCTGTACTGTTCAATGGACCTCTGCGTTGTACTGTTCTGTCTTGTCCAGGCCAATGGACCTCTATGTTGTACTTATCTCTCCTGTACTGTACAATAAACCTCTATGTTGTACTGTTCTGTGCTGTACTGCACAATGGACCCCTGTATTGTACTGTTCTGTCCTGTGCAGTGGACCTCTATGTTGTACTGTTCTTTCCAGTACTGTACAATGAAATTCTATGTTGTACTGTTTTGTCCTGTGCTGTCCAATGGACCTCTATGTTGTACAGTTCTGTACTATACTGTAGAATGGACCTCTATGTTGCACTGGTCTGTCCTGTACTGTGCAATGAACCTCTCTGGTGTACTGTTCGGCCCTGGTGAATAAACCTCTCTGCTGTACTGTTCTGTCATGTACAATGAACCTCTATGTTTTACTGTTCTTTCCTGTACTTTACAATGAACCTCTATGTTGTACTGATCTGTCCTGTACTGTGCAATGAACCTCTCTGGTGTACTGTTCGGTACTGGTGAATACACCTCTATGTTGTACTGTTCTGTCCTGTACAATGAACCTCTATGTTGTACAGTTCTGTACTATACTGTAGAATGGACCTCTATGTTTACTGATCTGTCCTGTACTGTGCAATGAACCTCTCTGGTGTACTGTTCGGTACTGGTGAATAAACCTCTATGTTGTACTGTTCTGTCCTGTACAATGAACCTCTATGTTGTACTGTTCTGTCCTGTACAGTGGACCTCTATGTTGTACTGTTCTCTTCAGTACTGTACAATGAACCTCTATGTTCTACTCTTCTGTCCTGTACTGTCCAATGGACCACTATGTTGTACTGTTCTGTTCTGAACTGTACAATGTACCTCCGTATTCTCCTGTTCTGTCCTGTACTGTAAAATGAACCTCTATATTGTACAGTTCTGTACTATACTGTAGAATGGACCTCTATGTTGCACTGGTCCGTCCTGTACTGTGCAATAAACCTCTCTGGTGTACTGTTCGGTCCTGGTGAATAAACATCTATGTTGTACTGTTCTCTCCAGTAGTGTACAATGAACCTCTATGTTTTACTGTTATGTCCTGTACTGTACAATGGACCTCTGTGTTGTACTGTTCGGTCCTGTACAGTGCACCTCTACGTTGTACTGTTATCTCCAGTACTGTACAATGAACCTCTATGTTGTACTCTTCTTTCCTGTACTGTCCAAACGACCACTATGTTGAACTGTTCTGTTCTGTACTGTACAATGTACCTCCGTATTCTCCTGTTCTGTCCTGTACTGTAAAATGAACCTCTATATTGTACAGTTCTGTACTATACTGTAGAATGGACCTCTATGTTGCACTGGTCCGTCCTGTACTGTGCAATAAACCTCTCTGGTGTACTGTTCGGTCCTGGTGAATAAACATCTATGTTGTACTGTTCTCTCCAGTAGTGTACAATGAACCTCTATGTTGTACTGTTCTGTACTCTACTGCACAATAGACCTCTGTGTTGTACTGTCCTGTCCTGTACAGTGGACCTCAATGTTGTACTGTTCTCTCCAGTACTGTACAATGAACCTCTATGCTCTACTGTTCTGTCCTGTGCTGTTCAACGGACCTCTGCGTTGTACTGTTCTGTCCTGTACAATGAACCTCTATGTTGTACTGTTCTGTCCTGTACTGTCCAATAGACCTCTATGTATACTGTTCTGTTCTGAACTGTACAATGTACCTCTATATTCTCGTGTTTGCTCCTGTAATGTACAACAAACCTCTATATTATACAGTTCTCTACTATACTGTGGAATGGACCTCTATGTTGCACTGGTCTGTCCTGTACTGTGCAATGAACCTCTCTGGTGTACTGTTCGGTCCTGGTGAATAAACCTCTCTGCTGTACTGTTCTGTCCTGTCCTGTACAATGAACCTCTATGTTCTACTGTTCTTTCCTGTACTGTACAATGGATCTCAATGTTATACTGTTCTGTCCTGTACTGTACGATACGATGGACCTCTATGTTGTACTGCTCTGTCCTGTACTTTACAATGAACCTCTAGGTTTTACTGTTCTTTCCTGTACTGTACAATGAACCTCTATGTTGTACTGTTCTGTCCTGTACTTCACAATGAACCTGTACGTTGTACTGTTCTGTCCTGTACAATGGACCTCTATGTTGTACTGTTCTCTCCTGTACTATACAATAAACCTCTATGTTGTACTGTTCTGTGCTCTACTGTACAATGGACCTCTGTGTTATACTATTCTGCCCTGTACATTGGACCTCTATGTTGTACTGTTCTCTCCAGTACTGTACAATGAACCTCTAAGTTCTACTGTTCAGTCCTTTACTGTACAATTCACCTCTATGTTCTACTGTTCTATTCAGTACTGTACAATGATCCACTATGCTCTCCTGTTCTATCCTGTATTGTACAATCAACCTCTATGTTGAACTGTTCTGTAGTATCCTGTAGAATGGACCTCTATTTTGTACAGGTCTGTCCTGTACTGTACAATGACCCTCTATGTTGTACAGTTCTGTCCTGTACAATGAACCTCTATGCTCTACTGTACTTTCCTGTACTGTTCAATGGACCTCTATGTTGTACTGTTCTGTCCTGTACTGTACAATGAAAGTCTATGTTGAAGTGTTCTGTCCTGTACTGTACAATGAACCTCTATGCTGTATTCTTCTGTCCTTTAATGTAAAATGGACCTCTATGTTGTACAGTTCTGTCCTGTACTGTTCAATGGACCTCTGCGTTGTACTGTTCTGTCTTGTCCAGGCCAATGGACCTCTATGTTGTACTTATCTCTCCTGTACTGTACAATAAACCTCTATGTTGTACTGTTCTGTGCTGTACTGCACAATGGACCCCTGTATTGTACTGTTCTGTCCTGTGCAGTGGACCTCTATGTTGTACTGTTCTTTCCAGTACTGTACAATGAAATTCTATGTTGTACTGTTTTGTCCTGTGCTGTCCAATGGACCTCTATGTTGTACAGTTCTGTACTATACTGTAGAATGGACCTCTATGTTGCACTGGTCTGTCCTGTACTGTGCAATGAACCTCTCTGGTGTACTGTTCGGCCCTGGTGAATAAACCTCTCTGCTGTACTGTTCTGTCATGTACAATGAACCTCTATGTTTTACTGTTCTTTCCTGTACTTTACAATGAACCTCTATGTTGTACTGATCTGTCCTGTACTGTGCAATGAACCTCTCTGGTGTACTGTTCGGTACTGGTGAATACACCTCTATGTTGTACTGTTCTGTCCTGTACAATGAACCTCTATGTTGTACAGTTCTGTACTATACTGTAGAATGGACCTCTATGTTTACTGATCTGTCCTGTACTGTGCAATGAACCTCTCTGGTGTACTGTTCGGTACTGGTGAATAAACCTCTATGTTGTACTGTTCTGTCCTGTACAATGAACCTCTATGTTGTACTGTTCTGTCCTGTACAGTGGACCTCTATGTTGTACTGTTCTCTTCAGTACTGTACAATGAACCTCTATGTTCTACTCTTCTGTCCTGTACTGTCCAATGGACCACTATGTTGTACTGTTCTGTTCTGAACTGTACAATGTACCTCCGTATTCTCCTGTTCTGTCCTGTACTGTAAAATGAACCTCTATATTGTACAGTTCTGTACTATACTGTAGAATGGACCTCTATGTTGCACTGGTCCGTCCTGTACTGTGCAATAAACCTCTCTGGTGTACTGTTCGGTCCTGGTGAATAAACATCTATGTTGTACTGTTCTCTCCAGTAGTGTACAATGAACCTCTATGTTTTACTGTTATGTCCTGTACTGTACAATGGACCTCTGTGTTGTACTGTTCGGTCCTGTACAGTGCACCTCTACGTTGTACTGTTATCTCCAGTACTGTACAATGAACCTCTATGTTGTACTCTTCTTTCCTGTACTGTCCAAACGACCACTATGTTGAACTGTTCTGTTCTGTACTGTACAATGTACCTCCGTATTCTCCTGTTCTGTCCTGTACTGTAAAATGAACCTCTATATTGTACAGTTCTGTACTATACTGCACAATGAACCTCTATGTTGTACTGTTCTGTCCTGCACTGTTCAATGGACCTCTGCGTTGTACAGTTCTGTCCTGTAGAATAAACATCTATGTTGTACTGTTCTCTCCAGTAGTGTACAATGAACCTCTATGTTGTACTGTTCTGTACTCTACTGCACAATAGACCTCTGTGTTGTACTGTTCTGTCCTGTACAGTGGACCTCAATGTTGTACTGTTCTCTCCAGTACTGTACAATGAACCTCTATGCTCTACTGTTCTGTCCTGTGCTGTTCAACGGACCTCTGCGTTGTACTGTTCTGTCCTGTACAATGAACCTCTATGTTGTACTGTTCTGTCCTGTACTGTCCAATAGACCTCTATGTATACTGTTCTGTTCTGAACTGTACAATGTACCTCTATATTCTCGTGTTTGCTCCTGTAATGTACAACAAACCTCTATATTATACAGTTCTCTACTATACTGTGGAATGGACCTCTATGTTGCACTGGTCTGTCCTGTACTGTGCAATGAACCTCTCTGGTGTACTGTTCGGTCCTGGTGAATAAACCTCTCTGCTGTACTGTTCTGTCCTGTCCTGTACAATGAACCTCTATGTTCTACTGTTCTTTCCTGTACTGTACAATGGATCTCAATGTTATACTGTTCTGTCCTGTACTGTACGATACGATGGACCTCTATGTTGTACTGCTCTGTCCTGTACTTTACAATGAACCTCTAGGTTTTACTGTTCTTTCCTGTACTGTACAATGAACCTCTATGTTGTACTGTTCTGTCCTGTACTTCACAATGAACCTGTACGTTGTACTGTTCTGTCCTGTACAATGGACCTCTATGTTGTACTGTTCTCTCCTGTACTATACAATAAACCTCTATGTTGTACTGTTCTGTGCTCTACTGTACAATGGACCTCTGTGTTATACTATTCTGCCCTGTACATTGGACCTCTATGTTGTACTGTTCTCTCCAGTACTGTACAATGAACCTCTAAGTTCTACTGTTCAGTCCTTTACTGTACAATTCACCTCTATGTTCTACTGTTCTATTCAGTACTGTACAATGATCCACTATGCTCTCCTGTTCTATCCTGTATTGTACAATCAACCTCTATGTTGAACTGTTCTGTAGTATCCTGTAGAATGGACCTCTATTTTGTACAGGTCTGTCCTGTACTGTACAATGACCCTCTATGTTGTACAGTTCTGTCCTGTACAATGAACCTCTATGCTCTACTGTACTTTCCTGTACTGTTCAATGGACCTCTATGTTGTACTGTTCTGTCCTGTACTGTACAATGAAAGTCTATGTTGAAGTGTTCTGTCCTGTACTGTACAATGAACCTCTATGCTGTATTCTTCTGTCCTTTAATGTAAAATGGACCTCTATGTTGTACAGTTCTGTCCTGTACTGTTCAATGGACCTCTGCGTTGTACTGTTCTGTCTTGTCCAGGCCAATGGACCTCTATGTTGTACTTATCTCTCCTGTACTGTACAATAAACCTCTATGTTGTACTGTTCTGTGCTGTACTGCACAATGGACCCCTGTATTGTACTGTTCTGTCCTGTGCAGTGGACCTCTATGTTGTACTGTTCTTTCCAGTACTGTACAATGAAATTCTATGTTGTACTGTTTTGTCCTGTGCTGTCCAATGGACCTCTATGTTGTACAGTTCTGTACTATACTGTAGAATGGACCTCTATGTTGCACTGGTCTGTCCTGTACTGTGCAATGAACCTCTCTGGTGTACTGTTCGGCCCTGGTGAATAAACCTCTCTGCTGTACTGTTCTGTCATGTACAATGAACCTCTATGTTTTACTGTTCTTTCCTGTACTTTACAATGAACCTCTATGTTGTACTGATCTGTCCTGTACTGTGCAATGAACCTCTCTGGTGTACTGTTCGGTACTGGTGAATACACCTCTATGTTGTACTGTTCTGTCCTGTACAATGAACCTCTATGTTGTACAGTTCTGTACTATACTGTAGAATGGACCTCTATGTTTACTGATCTGTCCTGTACTGTGCAATGAACCTCTCTGGTGTACTGTTCGGTACTGGTGAATAAACCTCTATGTTGTACTGTTCTGTCCTGTACAATGAACCTCTATGTTGTACTGTTCTGTCCTGTACAGTGGACCTCTATGTTGTACTGTTCTCTTCAGTACTGTACAATGAACCTCTATGTTCTACTCTTCTGTCCTGTACTGTCCAATGGACCACTATGTTGTACTGTTCTGTTCTGAACTGTACAATGTACCTCCGTATTCTCCTGTTCTGTCCTGTACTGTAAAATGAACCTCTATATTGTACAGTTCTGTACTATACTGTAGAATGGACCTCTATGTTGCACTGGTCCGTCCTGTACTGTGCAATAAACCTCTCTGGTGTACTGTTCGGTCCTGGTGAATAAACATCTATGTTGTACTGTTCTCTCCAGTAGTGTACAATGAACCTCTATGTTTTACTGTTATGTCCTGTACTGTACAATGGACCTCTGTGTTGTACTGTTCGGTCCTGTACAGTGCACCTCTACGTTGTACTGTTATCTCCAGTACTGTACAATGAACCTCTATGTTGTACTCTTCTTTCCTGTACTGTCCAAACGACCACTATGTTGAACTGTTCTGTTCTGTACTGTACAATGTACCTCCGTATTCTCCTGTTCTGTCCTGTACTGTAAAATGAACCTCTATATTGTACAGTTCTGTACTATACTGTAGAATGGACCTCTATGTTGCACTGGTCCGTCCTGTACTGTGCAATAAACCTCTCTGGTGTACTGTTCGGTCCTGGTGAATAAACATCTATGTTGTACTGTTCTCTCCAGTAGTGTACAATGAACCTCTATGTTTTACTGTTATGTCCTGTACTGTACAATGGACCTCGAGGTTTTACTGTTCTTTCCTGAACTGTACAATGAACCTCTATGTAGTACTGTTTTGTCCTGTACTGTACAATGGACCTCTATGTTGTACTGTTCTGCCCTGTACAGTGGACCTCTATGTTGTACTGTTCTCTCCAGTAGTGTGCAATGAACCTCTATGTTGTACTGTTCTGTCCTGTACTGTCCAATTGACCTCGATGTTGTACTGCTCTGTCCTGTACTGTTCAATGGACCTCTGCGATGTACTGTTCTGCCCTGTACAATGGACCTCTATGTTGTACTGTTCTCTCCTATACTGTACAATAAACCTCTATGTTGTACTGTTCTGTGCTGTACTGCACAATGAACCTCTATGTTGTACTGTTCTGTTCTGTACTGTACGATGGACCTCTATGTTGTACTGTTCGGTCCTGTACAGTGGACCTCTATGTTGTACTGTTCTCTCCAGTACTGTACAATGAACCTCTAGGTTGTACTCTTCTGTCCTGTACAGTTCAATGGACCTCTGTGTTGTAGTATTCTCTTCTGTACAATGGACGTCTATGTTGGACTGCTCTGTCCTGTACTGTAAAATAGATGTCTATGTTGTACTGTTCCTTTCTGTCCTGTAAAATACACGTCTATGTTGTACTGTGCTGTCCTATACTGTACAATGAACCTCTATGTTCGACTGTTCTGTCCTGTACTGTACAATGGACCTCTATGTTGTACTGTTCTGACCTGTACTGTAAAATAGACATCTATGTTGTACTGTGCTGTCCTATACTGTACAATAAACCTCTATGTTGTACTGTTTTGTCCTGTACTGTACAATGGACCTCTATATTGTACTGTTCTGTCCTGTACTTTACAATGAACCTCTACGTTGTATTGTTCTGTCCTGTACAATGAACCTCTATGTTGTACTGTTCTGTCCTGTACTGTATAATGAAACTCTATGATATACCGTTCTGTCCTGTACTGTTCAATGGACCTCTATGTTGTACTGTTCTGTCCTGTACTGTACGATGGACCTCTATGTTGTACTGTTCTATTCAGTACTGTACAATGATCCTCTATGCTGTCCCGTTCTGTCCTGTATTGTACAATCAACCTCTATGTTGAATGGTTCTATACTATAGTGTGGAATGCACCTCTATGTTGTACTGGTCTGTCCTGTCCTGAACAATGAACCTCTATGTTGTACTGTTCTGTCCTGTACTGTTCAATGGACCTCTGCGATGTACTGTTCTGCCCTGTACAATGGACCTCTATGTTGTACTGTTCTCTCCTATACTGTACAATAAACCTCTATGTTGTACTGTTCTGTGCTGTACTGTACGATGGACCTCTATGTTGTACTGTTCTGTCCTTTACTGTACAATGGACCTCTATGTTCTACTGTTCTATTCAGTACTGTACAATGATCCTCTATGCTCTCCTGTTCTATCCTGTATTGTACAATCAACCTCTATGTTGAACCGTTCTGTAGTATACTGTAGAATGGACCTCTATTTTGTACTGGTCTGTCCTGTACTGTGCAATGAACCTCTATGTTCTACTGTACTTTCCTGTACTGTTCAATGGACCTCTATGTTGTACTGTTCTCTCCAGTACTGTACAATGAAATTCTATGTTGTACTGTTCTGTCCTGTACTGTACAATGAACCTCTATGTTGTGCTGTTCTGTTCTGAACTGTACGATGTACCACTATATTCTCCTGTTCTGTCCTGTACTGTAAAATGAACCTCTATGTTGTATAGTTCTATACTATACTGTAGAATGGACCTCTATGTTGTACTGTTCTGTCCTGTACTGTTCAACGGACCTCTGCGTTGTACTGTTCTGTCCTGTATAATGGACCTCTATGTTGTACTGTTCTCTCCTGTACTGTACAATAAACATCTATGTTGTACTGTTCTGTCCTGCACTGTTCAATGGACCTCTGCGTTGTACTGTTCTGTCCTGTATAATGGACCTCTATGTTGTACTGTTTTCTCCTGTATTGTACAATAAACCTCTATGTTGTACTGTTCTGTGCTCTACTGTACAATAGACGTTTGTGTTGTACTGTTCTGTCCGGTACAGTGGACCTCTATGTTGTACTGTACTCTCCAGTACTGTACAATGAACCTCTATGTTGTACTGTTCTGTCCTGTACTGTTCAACGAACCTCTGTGTTGTACTGTTCTGTCCTGTACAATGAACCTCTATGTTGTACTGTTCTGTCCTGTACTGTCCAATAGACCTCTATGTATACTGCTCTGTTCTGAACTGTACAATGTACCTATACATTCTCCTGTTTGGTCCTGTAATGTACAATGAACCTGTATATTGTACAGTTCTCTACTATACTGTAGAATGGACCTTTATCTTATACTGGCTGTCCTGTACTATGCAATGAACCTCTCTGGTGTACTGTTCTGTCCTGTACTGTATTATGAAACTCTATGATATACTGTTCTGTCCTGAACTGTTCAATGGACCTCGATGTTGTACTGTTCTGTCTTGTACTGTACGATGGACCTCTCTGTTGTACAGTTCTGTACTATATTGTAGAATGGACCTCTATGTTGTACTGGTCTGTCCTGTCCTGAACAATGAACCTCTATGTTGTACTGTTCTGTCCTGTACTGTACAATGGACCTCTGTGTTGTACTGTTCTATTCAGTACTGTACAATGATCCTCTATGCTGTCCTGTTCTATCCTGTATTGTAAAATCAACCTCTATGTTGAACTGTTCTGTAGTATACTGTAGAATGGATCTCTATGTTGTACTGGTCTGTCCTTTATTGTGCAATGAACCTCTATGTTGTACAGTTCTGTACTATATTGTAGAATGGACCTCTATGTTGTACTGGTCTGTCCTGTCCTGAACAATGAACCTCTATGTTGTACTGTTCTGTCCTCTACTGTACAATGGACCTCTATGTTGTACTGTTCTGACCTGTACAATGAACCTCTATGTTCTACTGTTCTTTTCTGTACTGTTCAATGGACCTCTATGTTGAACTGTTCCGTAGTATACTGTAGAATGGACCTCGATGTTGTACTGTTCAGTCCTTTACTGTATAATGAACCTCTGTGCTGTACTGTTTTGCTCTGTACTATTCAATGATCTTCCATGCTGTACTGTTCTGTCCTGCACTGTACAATGAACCTCTACGATATACTGTTCTGTCCTATACTGTACAATAGACCTCTATGTTGTACTGTTCTGTCCTGTACAATGAACCTCTATGTTGTACTGTTCTGCCCTGTACTGTACAAAGAACCTCTATGTTGTACTGTTCTGTCATGTACTGTACAATGAACTTCCATGCTATACTGTTTTGTCCTGCACTGTACAATGAACCTCTATGATATACTGTTCTGTCCTATACTGTACAATGAACTTCTATGTTGAACTGTTCTCTCCTGTACCAATGAACCTCTATGTTCTACTGTACTTTCCTGTACTGTTCAATGGACCTCTATGTTGTACTGTTCTGTCCTTACTGTACAATGAAACTCTATGTCGTAGTGTTCACTCCTGTACTGTAGAATCAAATTCTAAGTTGGTAGTGTTCTGTCCTGTACTGTTCAATGGACCTCTGCATTGTACTGTTCTGTCCTGTACAATGGACCTCTATGTTGTACTGTTTTCTCCTGTATTGTACAATAAACCTCTATGTTATACTGTTCTGTGCTCTACTGTACAAATGACCTCTGTGTTGTACTGTTCTGTCCTGTACAGTGGACCTCTATATTGTACTGTTCTCTCCAGTACTGTACAATGAACCTGTATGTTGCACTGGTCTGTCCTGTACTATGCAATGAACCTCTCTGGTGTACTGTTCGGTCCTGGTGAATAAACCTCTATGTTGTACTGTTCTGTCCTGTACAATGAACCTCTATGTTTTACTGTTCTTTCCTGTACTGTACAATGAACCTCTATGTTGTACTGTTTTGTCCTGAACTGTACAATGGACCTCTAGGTTTTACTGTTCTTTCCTGTACTGTACAATGAACCTCTATGTTGTACTGTTCTGTCCTGTACTGTTCAATGGACCTCCATGTTGTACTGTTCTCTCCTGTACTGTACAATGAACCTCAAGGTTGTACTCTTCTGTGCTGTACAGTTCAATGGACCTCTGTGTTGCACTATTCTCTGCTGTACAATGGACCTCTATGTTGGACTGCTCTGTCCTGTACTCTAAAATAGATCTCTATGTTGTACTGTTCCTTTCTGTCCTGTAAAATAGACGTCTATGTTGTACTGTGCTGTCCTATACTCTACAATGAACCTCTATGTTGTACTGTTCTGTCCTGTACTGTACAATGAACCTCTATGTTGTACTGTTCTGTCCTGTACTGTACAATGGACCTCCATGTTCTACTGTTCTATTCAGTACTATACAATGATCCTCTTTGCTGACCTGTTCTATCCTGTATTGTATAATCAAACTCTATGTTGAACTGTTCTGTAGTATACTGTAGAATGGACCTCTATGTTGTACTGGTCTGTCTTGTACTGTGCAATGAACCTCTATGTTGTACTGTTCTGTCCTGTACCAATGAAGCTCTATGTTCTACTGCTCGGTCCTGTACTGTACAATGGACCTCTCTGTTGTACTGTTCTGTCCTGTACTGTACGATGACCTCTATGTTGTACTGTTTTGTTCTGTACAATGAACCTTTATGTCTTAGTGTTCTCTCCTGTACTGTAGAATCAACCTCTAGGTTGTAGTGTTCTGTCCTGTACTGTTCAATGGACCTCTGCGTTGTACTGTTCTGTCCTGTACAATGGACCTCTATGTTGTACTGTTCTGTCGTTTACAATGAACCTCTATGTTTTACTGTTCTTTCCTGGACTGTACAATGGACCTCTATGTTGTACTGTTCTGTCCTGTACTGTCCAATGGACCTCCAAGTTGTGCTGTTCTGTTCTGAACTGTACAATATACCTCTATATCCTCCTGTTCTGTCCTGTACTGTAAAATGAACCTCTGTGTTGTACAGTTCTGTACTACACTGTAGAATGGACCTCTATGTTCTACTGTTCTGTCCAGTACAGTACAATAAACCTCTATGTTGTACTGTTCTGTCCTGTACAATGACCCTCTATGTTGTACAGTTCTGTACTATACTGTAGAATGGACCTCTATGTTCTACTGGTCTGTCCTGTACTGTGCAATGAACATCTATGTTCTACTGTTATATCCGGTACTGTACTATGGACCTCTGTGTTGAACTGTTCTGTCCTGTAGTGTACAATCAACCACTATGTTGTACTGTTCTGTCCTGTACTGTACAATAAACCTCTACGTTGTACTGTTCTGTCCTAAACTGTTCAATGGACCGCAGTGTTGTACTCTTCTGTCCTGTACAATGGAACTCTATGTTGTACTGTTCTCTTCTGTACTGTACAATGGACCTCTATGTTCTACTGCTCTGTTCTGTACTGTACAATCATCCTCTATGCTGTCCTGTATTGTACAATCAACCTCTATATTGAACTATTCTGTAGTATACGGTAGAATGGACTTCTATGTTGTACTAGTCTGTCCTGTACTGTGCAATGAACCTCTATGTTGTACTGTTCTGTCCCGTACAATGAACCTCTGTGTTCTACTGTTTATTCCTGTACTGTTCAATGGACCTCAATGTTGTACTGTTCTGTCCTGTACTGTACAATGAACCTCTATGTTGTACAGTTCTGTACTATACTGTAGAATGGACCTCTATGTTGTACTGGTCAGCCCTGTCCTGAACAATAAACCTCTATGTTGTACTGTTCTGTCCTGCAATGTACAATAAACCTCTATGTCGTACTGTTCTCTCCTGTACTGTACAATGAACCTCTATGTTGTACTGTTCTGTCCTGTACTGTTCAATGGACCTCTGCGTTGTACTGTTCTGTCCTGTACAATGGACCTCTATGTTGTACTGTTCTCTCCTGTACTGTACAATAAACCTCTATGTTGTACTGTTCTGTGCCATACTGTACAATGGACCTCTGTGTTGTACTAATCTGTCCTGTACAGTGGACCTCTGTTGTACTGTTCTCTCCAGTACTGTACAATGAACCTCTATGTTGTACTGTTCTGTCCTGTACTGTCCAATGGACCTCTATGTTGTGCTGTTCTGTTCTGAACTGAACAATGTAACTCTATATTCTCCTGTTCTGTCCTGTACTGTAAAATGAACCTCTATGTTGTACAGTTCTGTACTATACTGTAGAATGGACCTCTATATTGTACTGGTCTGTCCTGTACTGTGCAATGAACCTCTCTGGTGTACTGTTCTGTCCTGGTGAATAAACCTCTATGTTGTACTGTTCTGTCCTGTCCTGTACAATGAACCTCTATGTTCTACTGTTCTTTCCTGTACTGTACAATGGATCTCAATGTTATACTGTTCTGTCCTGTACAATGAACCTCTATGTTCTGGTGTTCTCTCCTGTACTGTACAATCAACCTCTAGGTTGTGGTGTTCTGTCCTGTACTGTTCAATGGACCTCTGCGTTGTACTGTTCTGTCCTGTACAGTGGACCTCTACGTTGTACTGTTCTCTCCTGTACTGTACAATAAACTTCTATGTTGTACTGTTCTCTCCTGTACTGTACAATGGACCTCTGTGCTGTACTGTTTTGCTCTGTACTATTCAATGATCTTCCATGCTGTACTGTTCTGTCCTGCACTGTACAATGAACCTCTATGATATACTGTTCTGTCCTATACGGTACAATAGACCTCTACGTTGTACTGTTCTGTCCTGTACAATGAACCTCTATGTTGTACTGTTCTGTCCTGTACTGTCCAATGGACCACTATGTTGTACTGTTCTGTTCTGAACTGTACAATGTACCTCTATATTCTTCTTTTCTGTCCTGTACTGTACAATGAACCTCTATGTTGTACAGTTCTGTACTATATTGTAGAATGGACCTCTATGTTGTACTGGTCTGTCCTGTCCTGAACAATGAACCTCTATGTTGTACTGTTCTGTCCTGTACTGTACAATGGACCTCTGTGTTGTACTGTTCTGTCCTGTACCAATGAAGCTCTATGTTCTACTGCTCGGTCCTGTACTGTACAATGGACCTCTCTGTTGTACTGTTCTGTCCTGTACTGTACGATGACCTCTATGTTGTACTGTTTTGTTCTGTACAATGAACCTTTATGTCTTGGTGTTCTCTCCTGTACTGTAGAATCAACCTCTAGGTTGTAGTGTTCTGTCCTGTACTGTTCAATGGACCTCTGCGTTGTACTGTTCTGTCCTGTACAATGGACCTCTATGTTGTACTGTTCTGTCGTTTACAATGAACCTCTATGTTTTACTGTTCTTTCCTGGACTGTACAATGGACCTCTATGTTGTACTGTTCTGTCCTGTACTGTCCAATGGACCTCCAAGTTGTGCTGTTCTGTTCTGAACTGTACAATATACCTCTATATCCTCCTGTTCTGTCCTGTACTGTAAAATGAACCTCTGTGTTGTACAGTTCTGTACTACACTGTAGAATGGACCTCTATGTTCTACTGTTCTGTCCAGTACAGTACAATAAACCTCTATGTTGTACTGTTCTGTCCTGTACAATGACCCTCTATGTTGTACAGTTCTGTACTATACTGTAGAATGGACCTCTATGTTCTACTGGTCTGTCCTGTACTGTGCAATGAACATCTATGTTCTACTGTTATATCCGGTACTGTACTATGGACCTCTGTGTTGAACTGTTCTGTCCTGTAGTGTACAATCAACCACTATGTTGTACTGTTCTGTCCTGTACTGTACAATAAACCTCTACGTTGTACTGTTCTGTCCTAAACTGTTCAATGGACCGCAGTGTTGTACTCTTCTGTCCTGTACAATGGAACTCTATGTTGTACTGTTCTCTTCTGTACTGTACAATGGACCTCTATGTTCTACTGCTCTGTTCTGTACTGTACAATCATCCTCTATGCTGTCCTGTATTGTACAATCAACCTCTATATTGAACTATTCTGTAGTATACGGTAGAATGGACTTCTATGTTGTACTAGTCTGTCCTGTACTGTGCAATGAACCTCTATGTTGTACTGTTCTGTCCCGTACAATGAACCTCTGTGTTCTACTGTTCATTCCTGTACTGTTCAATGGACCTCAATGTTGTACTGTTCTGTCCTGTACTGTACAATGAACCTCTATGTTGTACAGTTCTGTACTATACTGTAGAATGGACCTCTATGTTGTACTGGTCAGCCCTGTCCTGAACAATAAACCTCTATGTTGTACTGTTCTGTCCTGCAATGTACAATAAACCTCTATGTCGTACTGTTCTCTCCTGTACTGTACAATGAACCTCTATGTTGTACTGTTCTGTCCTGTACTGTTCAATGGACCTCTGCGTTGTACTGTTCTGTCCTGTACAATGGACCTCTATGTTGTACTGTTCTCTCCTGTACTGTACAATAAACCTCTATGTTGTACTGTTCTGTGCCATACTGTACAATGGACCTCTGTGTTGTACTAATCTGTCCTGTACAGTGGACCTCTGTTGTACTGTTCTCTCCAGTACTGTACAATGAACCTCTATGTTGTACTGTTCTGTCCTGTACTGTCCAATGGACCTCTATGTTGTGCTGTTCTGTTCTGAACTGAACAATGTAACTCTATATTCTCCTGTTCTGTCCTGTACTGTAAAATGAACCTCTATGTTGTACAGTTCTGTACTATACTGTAGAATGGACCTCTATATTGTACTGGTCTGTCCTGTACTGTGCAATGAACCTCTCTGGTGTACTGTTCTGTCCTGGTGAATAAACCTCTATGTTGTACTGTTCTGTCCTGTCCTGTACAATGAACCTCTATGTTCTACTGTTCTTTCCTGTACTGTACAATGGATCTCAATGTTATACTGTTCTGTCCTGTACAATGAACCTCTATGTTCTGGTGTTCTCTCCTGTACTGTACAATCAACCTCTAGGTTGTGGTGTTCTGTCCTGTACTGTTCAATGGACCTCTGCGTTGTACTGTTCTGTCCTGTACAGTGGACCTCTACGTTGTACTGTTCTCTCCTGTACTGTACAATAAACTTCTATGTTGTACTGTTCTCTCCTGTACTGTACAATGGACCTCTGTGCTGTACTGTTTTGCTCTGTACTATTCAATGATCTTCCATGCTGTACTGTTCTGTCCTGCACTGTACAATGAACCTCTATGATATACTGTTCTGTCCTATACGGTACAATAGACCTCTACGTTGTACTGTTCTGTCCTGTACAATGAACCTCTATGTTGTACTGTTCTGTCCTGTACTGTCCAATGGACCACTATGTTGTACTGTTCTGTTCTGAACTGTACAATGTACCTCTATATTCTTCTTTTCTGTCCTGTACTGTACAATGAACCTCTATGTTGTACAGTTCTGTACTATATTGTAGAATGGACCTCTATGTTGTACTGGTCTGTCCTGTCCTGAACAATGAACCTCTATGTTGTACTGTTCTGTCCTGTACTGTACAATGGACCTCTGTGTTGTACTGTTCTATTCAGTACTGTACAATGATCCTCTATGCTGTCCTGTTCTATCCTGTATTGTAAAATCAACCTCTATGTTGAACTGTTCTGTAGTATACTGTAGAATGGATCTCTATGTTGTACTGGTCTGTCCTTTATTGTGCAATGAACCTCTATGTTGTACAGTTCTGTACTATATTGTAGAATGGACCTCTATGTTGTACTGGTCTGTCCTGTCCTGAACAATGAACCTCTATGTTGTACTGTTCTGTCCTCTACTGTACAATGGACCTCTATGTTGTACTGTTCTGACCTGTACAATGAACCTCTATGTTCTACTGTTCTTTTCTGTACTGTTCAATGGACCTCTATGTTGAACTGTTCCGTAGTATACTGTAGAATGGACCTCGATGTTGTACTGTTCAGTCCTTTACTGTATAATGAACCTCTGTGCTGTACTGTTTTGCTCTGTACTATTCAATGATCTTCCATGCTGTACTGTTCTGTCCTGCATTGTACAATGAACCTCTACGATATACTGTTCTGTCCTATACTGTACAATAGACCTCTATGTTGTACTGTTCTGTCCTGTACAATGAACCTCTATGTTGTACTGTTCTGCCCTGTACTGTACAAAGAACCTCTATGTTGTACTGTTCTGTCATGTACTGTACAATGAACTTCCATGCTATACTGTTTTGTCCTGCACTGTACAATGAACCTCTATGATATACTGTTCTGTCCTATACTGTACAATGAACTTCTATGTTGAACTGTTCTCTCCTGTACCAATGAACCTCTATGTTCTACTGTACTTTCCTGTACTGTTCAATGGACCTCTATGTTGTACTGTTCTGTCCTTACTGTACAATGAAACTCTATGTCGTAGTGTTCACTCCTGTACTGTAGAATCAAATTCTAAGTTGGTAGTGTTCTGTCCTGTACTGTTCAATGGACCTCTGCATTGTACTGTTCTGTCCTGTACAATGGACCTCTATGTTGTACTGTTTTCTCCTGTATTGTACAATAAACCTCTATGTTATACTGTTCTGTGCTCTACTGTACAAATGACCTCTGTGTTGTACTGTTCTGTCCTGTACAGTGGACCTCTATATTGTACTGTTCTCTCCAGTACTGTACAATGAACCTGTATGTTGCACTGGTCTGTCCTGTACTATGCAATGAACCTCTCTGGTGTACTGTTCGGTCCTGGTGAATAAACCTCTATGTTGTACTGTTCTGTCCTGTACAATGAACCTCTATGTTTTACTGTTCTTTCCTGTACTGTACAATGAACCTCTATGTTGTACTGTTTTGTCCTGAACTGTACAATGGACCTCTAGGTTTTACTGTTCTTTCCTGTACTGTACAATGAACCTCTATGTTGTACTGTTCTGTCCTGTACTGTTCAATGGACCTCTATGTTGTACTGTTCTCTCCTGTACTGTACAATGAACCTCAAGGTTGTACTCTTCTGTGCTGTACAGTTCAATGGACCTCTGTGTTGCACTATTCTCTGCTGTACAATGGACCTCTATGTTGGACTGCTCTGTCCTGTACTCTAAAATAGATCTCTATGTTGTACTGTTCCTTTCTGTCCTGTAAAATAGACGTCTATGTTGTACTGTGCTGTCCTATACTCTACAATGAACCTCTATGTTGTACTGTTCTGTCCTGTACTGTACAATGAACCTCTATGTTGTACTGTTCTGTCCTGTACTGTACAATGGACCTCCATGTTCTACTGTTCTATTCAGTACTATACAATGATCCTCTTTGCTGACCTGTTCTATCCTGTATTGTATAATCAAACTCTATGTTGAACTGTTCTGTAGTATACTGTAGAATGGACCTCTATGTTGTACTGGTCTGTCTTGTACTGTGCAATGAACCTCTATGTTGTACTGTTCTGTCCTGTACCAATGAAGCTCTATGTTCTACTGCTCGGTCCTGTACTGTACAATGGACCTCTCTGTTGTACTGTTCTGTCCTGTACTGTACGATGACCTCTATGTTGTACTGTTTTGTTCTGTACAATGAACCTTTATGTCTTAGTGTTCTCTCCTGTACTGTAGAATCAACCTCTAGGTTGTAGTGTTCTGTCCTGTACTGTTCAATGGACCTCTGCATTGTACTGTTCTGTCCTGTACAATGGACCTCTATGTTGTACTGTTCTGTCGTTTACAATGAACCTCTATGTTTTACTGTTCTTTCCTGGACTGTACAATGGACCTCTATGTTGTACTGTTCTGTCCTGTACTGTCCAATGGACCTCCAAGTTGTGCTGTTCTGTTCTGAACTGTACAATATACCTCTATATCCTCCTGTTCTGTCCTGTACTGTAAAATGAACCTCTGTGTTGTACAGTTCTGTACTACACTGTAGAATGGACCTCTATGTTCTACTGTTCTGTCCAGTACAGTACAATAAACCTCTATGTTGTACTGTTCTGTCCTGTACAATGACCCTCTATGTTGTACAGTTCTGTACTATACTGTAGAATGGACCTCTATGTTCTACTGGTCTGTCCTGTACTGTGCAATGAACATCTATGTTCTACTGTTATATCCGGTACTGTACTATGGACCTCTGTGTTGAACTGTTCTGTCCTGTAGTGTACAATCAACCACTATGTTCTACTGTTCTGTCCTGTACTGTACAATAAACCTCTACGTTGTACTGTTCTGTCCTAAACTGTTCAATGGACCGCAGTGTTGTACTCTTCTGTCCTGTACAATGGAACTCTATGTTGTACTGTTCTCTTCTGTACTGTACAATGGACCTCTATGTTCTACTGCTCTGTTCTGTACTGTACAATCATCCTCTATGCTGTCCTGTATTGTACAATCAACCTCTATATTGAACTATTCTGTAGTATACGGTAGAATGGACTTCTATGTTGTACTAGTCTGTCCTGTACTGTGCAATGAACCTCTATGTTGTACTGTTCTGTCCCGTACAATGAACCTCTGTGTTCTACTGTTCATTCCTGTACTGTTCAATGGACCTCAATGTTGTACTGTTCTGTCCTGTACTGTACAATGAACCTCTATGTTGTACAGTTCTGTACTATACTGTAGAATGGACCTCTATGTTGTACTGGTCAGCCCTGTCCTGAACAATAAACCTCTATGTTGTACTGTTCTGTCCTGCAATGTACAATAAACCTCTATGTCGTACTGTTCTCTCCTGTACTGTACAATGAACCTCTATGCTGTCCTGTTCTATCCTGTATTGTACAATCAATCTCTATGTTGAACTGTTCTGTAGTATCCTGTAGAATGGACCTCTATTTTGTACTGGTCTGTCCTGTACTGTTCAATGGACCTCTGCGTTGTACTGTTCGGTCTTGTACTGGCTAATTGAGCTCTATGTTGTACTGTTCTGTCCTGTACTGTACAATAAACCTCTATGTTCAACTGTACTTTCCAGTACTGTTCAATGGACCTCTGTGTTGTACTGTTCTGCCCTGTACAATGGACCTCTATGTTGTACTGTTCCCTCCTGTACTGTACAATAAACCTCTATGTTGCAGTGTTCTGTGCTGTACTGCACAATGGACCTGTGTTGTACAGTTCGGTCCTATACAGTGCACCTCTACGTTGTACTGTTCTCTCCAGTACTGTACAATGAACCTCTATGTTGTACTCTTCTGTCCTGTACTGTCCAATGGACCACTATGTTGTACTGTTCTGTTCTGAACTGTACAATGTACCTCTATATTCTCCTGTTCTGTCCTGTACTGTACAATGAACCTCTATGTTGTACTGTTCTTTCTTGTACTGTTCAATGGACCTCTATGTTGTACTGTTCTGTGCTGTACTGTACAATGGACCTCTGTGTTGTACTGTTCTCTTCAGTACTGTTCAATGGACCACTATGTTGTACTGTTCTGTTCTGAACTGTACAATGTACCTCTATATTCCCCGTTCTGTCCTGAACTGTACAATGAACCTCGATATTGTACAGTTCTGTACTATACTGTAGAATGGACCTCTATGTTGCACTGGTCTGTCCTGTACTGTGCAATAAACCTCTCTGGTGTACTGTTCGGTCCTGGTGAATAAACATCTATGTTCTACTGTTCTGTCCTGTACAATGAACCTCTATGTTTTACTGTTTTGTCCTGTACTGTACAATGGACCTCGAGGTTTTACTGTTCTTTCCTGAACTGTACGATGAACCTCTATGTAGTACTGTTTTGTCCTGTACTGTACAATGGACCTCTATGTTGTACTGTTCTGCCCTGTACAGTGGACCTCTATGTTGTACTGTTCTCTCCAGTAGTGTACAATGAACCTCTATGTTGTACTGTTCTGTCCTGTACTGTCCAATTGACCTCTATGTTGTACTGCTCTGTCCTGTACTGTTCAATGGACCTCTATGTTCTACTGTTCAATTCAGTACTGTACAATGATCCTCTTTGCTGACCTGTTCTCTCCTGTATTGTACAATCAAACTCTATGTTGAACTGTTCTGTACTATACTGTAGAATGCACCTCTATGTTGTACTGGTCTGTCTTGTACTGTGCAATGAACCTCTATGTTGTACTGTTCTGTCCTGTTCCAATGAACCTCTATGTTGTACTGTACTTTCCTGGACTGTTCAATGGACCTCTATGTTCTACTGTACTTTCCTGTACAGTTCAATGGACCTCTATGTTGTACTGTTCTGTCCAGTACTGTACAATGAAAGTCTATGTTGTAGTGTTCTGTCCTGTACTGTACAATGAACCTCTATGCTGTATTGTTCTGTCCTTTAATGTAAAATGTACCTCTATGTTGTACAGTTCTGTCCTGTACTGTTCAATGGACCTCTGCGTTGTACTGTTCTGTCTTGTACAGGCCAATGGACCTCTATGTTGTACTTATCTCTTCTGTACTGTACAATAAACCTCTATGTTGTACTGTTCTGTGCTGTACTGCACAATGGACCCCTGTATTGTACTGTTCTGTCCTGTACAGTGGACCTCTATGTTGTACTGTTCTTTCCAGTACTGTACAATGAAATTCTATGTTGTACTGTTCTGTCCTGTGCTGTCCAATGGACCTCTATGTTGTACAGTTCTGTACTATACTGTAGAATGGACCTCTATGTTGCACTGGTCTGTCCTGTACTGTGCAATGAACCTCTATGGTGTACTGTTCGGTGCTGGTGAATAAACCTCTATGTTGTACTGTTCTGTCCTGTCCTGTCCTGTACATGAACCTCTATGTTGTACTGTTCTGTCCTGTACTGTCCAATGGACCTCCATGTTGTGCTGTTCTGTTCTGAACTGTACAATGTACCTCTATATCCTCCTGTTCTGTCCTGTACTGTAAAATGAACCTCTGTGTTGTACAGTACTGTACTATACTGTAGAATAAACCTCTATGTTGTACTGGTCTGTCCTGTACTATGCAATGAACCTCTCTGGTGTACTTTTCGGTCCAGGTGAATAAACCTCTATGTTGTACTGTTCATTCCTGTCCTGTACAATGAACCTCTATGTTGTACTGTTCTGTCCTGTACTGTATGATCACCTCTATGTTGTACTGTTCTGTCCTGTACAATGAACCTCTATGTCGTAGTGATCTCTCCTGTACTGCAGAATCAACCTCTAAGTTGTAGTGTTCTGTCCCGTACTGTTCAATGGACCTCTGCGTTGTACTATTCTGTCCTGTACAATGGACCTCTATGTTGTACTGTTCTGTCCTGCACTGTTCAATGGACCTCTGCGTTGTACAGTTCTGTCCTGTACAATGGACCTCTATGTTGTACTGTTTTCTCCTGTATTGTACAATGAACCTCTATGTTGTACTGTTCTGTACTCTACTGCACAATAGACCTCTGTGTTGTACTGTTCTGTCCTGTACAGTGGACCTCAATGTTGTACTGTTCTCTCCTGTACTGTACAATGAACCTCTATGTTGTACTGTTCTGTCCTGTGCTGTTCAACGGACCTCTGCGTTGTACTGTTCTGTCCTGTACAATGAACCTCTATGTTGTACTATTCTGTCCTGTACTGTCCAATAGACCTCTATGTATACTGTTCTGTTCTGAACTGTACAATGTACCTCTATATTCTCGTGTTTGCTCCTGTAATGTACAACAAACCTCTATATTATACAGTTCTCTACTATACTGTGGAATGGACCTCTATGTTGCACTGGTCTGTCCTGTACTGTGCAATGAACCTCTCTGGTGTACTGTTCGGTCCTGGTGAATAAACCTCTCTGCTGTACTGTTCTGTCCTGTCCTGTACAATGAACCTCTATGTTCTACTGTTCTTTCCTGTACTGTACAATGGATCTCAATGTTATACTGTTCTGTCCTGTACTGTACGATACGATGGACCTCTATGTTGTACTGCTCTGTCCTGTACTTTACAATGAACCTCTAGGTTTTACTGTTCTTTCCTGTACTGTACAATGAACCTCTATGTTGTACTGTTCTGTCCTGTACTTCACAATGAACCTGTACGTTGTACTGTTCTGTCCTGTACAATGGACCTCTATGTTGTACTGTTCTCTCCTGTACTATACAATAAACCTCTATGTTGTACTGTTCTGTGCTCTACTGTACAATGGACCTCTGTGTTATACTATTCTGCCCTGTACATTGGACCTCTATGTTGTACTGTTCTCTCCAGTACTGTACAATGAACCTCTAAGTTCTACTGTTCAGTCCTTTACTGTACAATTCACCTCTATGTTCTACTGTTCTATTCAGTACTGTACAATGATCCACTATGCTCTCCTGTTCTATCCTGTATTGTACAATCAACCTCTATGTTGAACTGTTCTGTAGTATCCTGTAGAATGGACCTCTATTTTGTACAGGTCTGTCCTGTACTGTACAATGACCCTCTATGTTGTACAGTTCTGTCCTGTACAATGAACCTCTATGCTCTACTGTACTTTCCTGTACTGTTCAATGGACCTCTATGTTGTACTGTTCTGTCCTGTACTGTACAATGAACCTCTATGTTCTACTCTTCTGTCCTGTACTGTCCAATGGACCACTATGTTGTACTGTTCTGTTCTGAACTGTACAATGTACCTCCGTATTCTCCTGTTCTGTCCTGTACTGTAAAATGAACCTCTATATTGTACAGTTCTGTACTATACTGTAGAATGGACCTCTATGTTGCACTGGTCCGTCCTGTACTGTGCAATAAACCTCTCTGGTGTACTGTTCGGTCCTGGTGAATAAACATCTATGTTGTACTGTTCTCTCCAGTAGTGTACAATGAACCTCTATGTTTTACTGTTATGTCCTGTACTGTACAATGGACCTCTGTGTTGTACTGTTCGGTCCTGTACAGTGCACCTCTACGTTGTACTGTTATCTCCAGTACTGTACAATGAACCTCTATGTTGTACTCTTCTTTCCTGTACTGTCCAAACGACCACTATGTTGAACTGTTCTGTTCTGTACTGTACAATGTACCTCCGTATTCTCCTGTTCTGTCCTGTACTGTAAAATGAACCTCTATATTGTACAGTTCTGTACTATACTGTAGAATGGACCTCTATGTTGCACTGGTCCGTCCTGTACTGTGCAATAAACCTCTCTGGTGTACTGTTCGGTCCTGGTGAATAAACATCTATGTTGTACTGTTCTCTCCAGTAGTGTACAATGAACCTCTATGTTTTACTGTTATGTCCTGTACTGTACAATGGACCTCGAGGTTTTACTGTTCTTTCCTGAACTGTACAATGAACCTCTATGTAGTACTGTTTTGTCCTGTACTGTACAATGGACCTCTATGTTGTACTGTTCTGCCCTGTACAGTGGACCTCTATGTTGTACTGTTCTCTCCAGTAGTGTGCAATGAACCTCTATGTTGTACTGTTCTGTCCTGTACTGTCCAATTGACCTCGATGTTGTACTGCTCTGTCCTGTACTGTTCAATGGACCTCTGCGATGTACTGTTCTGCCCTGTACAATGGACCTCTATGTTGTACTGTTCTCTCCTGTACTGTACAATAAACCTCTATGTTGTACTGTTCTGTGCTGTACTGCACAATGAACCTCTATGTTGTACTGTTCTGTTCTGTACTGTACGATGGACCTCTATGTTGTACTGTTCGGTCCTGTGCAGTGGACCTCTATGTTGTACTGTTCTCTCCAGTACTGTACAATGAACCTTTAGGTTGTACTCTTCTGTCCTGTACAGTTCAATGGACCTCTGTGTTGTAGTATTCTCTTCTGTACAATGGACGTCTATGTTGGACTGCTCTGTCCTGTACTGTAAAATAGATGTCTATGTTGTACTGTTCCTTTCTGTCCTGTAAAATACACGTCTATGTTGTACTGTGCTGTCCTATACTGTACAATGAACCTCTATGTTCGACTGTTCTGTCCTGTACTGTACAATGGACCTCTATGTTGTACTGTTCTGACCTGTACTGTAAAATAGACATCTATGTTGTACTGTGCTGTCCTATACTGTACAATAAACCTCTATGTTGTACTGTTTTGTCCTGTACTGTACAATGGACCTCTATATTGTACTGTTCTGTCCTGTACTTTACAATGAACCTCTACGTTGTATTGTTCTGTCCTGTACAATGAACCTCTATGTTGTACTGTTCTGTCCTGTACTGTATAATGAAACTCTATGATATACCGTTCTGTCCTGTACTGTTCAATGGACCTCTATGTTGTACTGTTCTGTCCTGTACTGTACGATGGACCTCTATGTTGTACTGTTCTATTCAGTACTGTACAATGATCCTCTATGCTGTCCCGTTCTGTCCTGTATTGTACAATCAACCTCTATGTTGAATGGTTCTATACTATAGTGTGGAATGCACCTCTATGTTGTACTGGTCTGTCCTGTCCTGAACAATGAACCTCTATGTTGTACTGTTCTGTCCTGTACTGTTCAATGGACCTCTGCGATGTACTGTTCTGCCCTGTACAATGGACCTCTATGTTGTACTGTTCTCTCCTATACTGTACAATAAACCTCTATGTTGTACTGTTCTGTGCTGTACTGTACGATGGACCTCTATGTTGTACTGTTCTGTCCTTTACAATGGACCTCTATGTTCTACTGTTCTATTCAGTACTGTACAATGATCCTCTATGCTCTCCTGTTCTATCCTGTATTGTACAATCAACCTCTATGTTGAACCGTTCTGTAGTATACTGTAGAATGGACCTCTATTTTGTACTGGTCTGTCCTGTACTGTGCAATGAACCTCTATGTTCTACTGTACTTTCCTGTACTGTTCAATGGACCTCTATGTTGTACTGTTCTCTCCAGTACTGTACAATGAAATTCTATGTTGTACTGTTCTGTCCTGTACTGTACAATGAACCTCTATGTTGTGCTGTTCTGTTCTGAACTGTATGATGTACCACTATATTCTCCTGTTCTGTCCTGTACTGTAAAATGAACCTCTATGTTGTATAGTTCTATACTATACTGTAGAATGGACCTCTATGTTGTACTGTTCTGTCCTGTACTGTTCAATGGACCTCTATGTCGTACTGTTCTCTCCTGTACTGTACAATAAACATCTATGTTGTACTGTTCTGTCCTGCACTGTTCAACGGACCTCTGCGTTGTACTGTTCTGTCCTGTATAATGGACCTCTATGTTGTACTGTTTTCTCCTGTATTGTACAATAAACCTCTATGTTGTACTGTTCTGTGCTCTACTGTACAATAGACGTTTGTGTTGTACTGTTCTGTCCGGTACAGTGGACCTCTATGTTGTACTGTACTCTCCAGTACTGTACAATGAACCTCTATGTTGTACTGTTCTGTCCTGTACTGTTCAACGAACCTCTGTGTTGTACTGTTCTGTCCTGTACAATGAACCTCTATGTTGTACTGTTCTGTCCTGTACTGTCCAATAGACCTCTATGTATACTGCTCTGTTCTGAACTGTACAATGTACCTATACATTCTCCTGTTTGGTCCTGTAATGTACAATGAACCTGTATATTGTACAGTTCTCTACTATACTGTAGAATGGACCTCTATCTTATACTGGCTGTCCTGTACTATGCAATGAACCTCTCTGGTGTACTGTTCTGTCCTGTACTGTATTATGAAACTCTATGATATACTGTTCTGTCCTGAACTGTTCAATGGACCTCGATGTTGTACTGTTCTGTCTTGTACTGTACGATGGACCTCTATGTTGTACAGTTCTGTACTATATTGTAGAATGGACCTCTATGTTGTACTGGTCTGTCCTGTCCTGAACAATGAACCTCTATGTTGTACTGTTCTGTCCTGTACTGTACAATGGACCTCTGTGTTGTACTGTTCTATTCAGTACTGTACAATGATCCTCTATGCTGTCCTGTTCTATCCTGTATTGTAAAATCAACCTCTATGTTGAACTGTTCTGTAGTATACTGTAGAATGGATCTCTATGTTGTACTGGTCTGTCCTTTATTGTGCAATGAACCTCTATGTTGTACAGTTCTGTACTATATT
This sequence comes from Mobula hypostoma, assembly GCF_963921235.1. Lineage (NCBI taxonomy): Eukaryota > Metazoa > Chordata > Chondrichthyes > Myliobatiformes > Myliobatidae > Mobula > Mobula hypostoma. Next base: position 98,537,704 of record NC_086100.1, on the reverse strand, counting down.
GTAGAATGGACCTCTATGTTGTACTGGTCTGTCCTCTACTGTACAATGGACCTCTATGTTGTACTGTTCTGACCTGTACAATGAACCTCTATGTTCTACTGTTCTTTTCTGTACTGTTCAATGGACCTCTATGTTGAACTGCTCCGTAGTATACTGTAGAATGGACCTTGATGTTGTACTGTTCAGTCCTTTACTGTATAATGAACCTCTGTGCTGTACTGTTTTGCTCTGTACTATTCAATGATCTTCCATGCTGTACTGTTCTGTCCTGCACTGTACAATGAACCTCTACGATATACTGTTCTGTCCTATACTGTACAATAGACCTCTATGTTGTACTGTTCTGTCCTGTACAATGAACCTCTATGTTGTACTGTTCTGCCCTGTACTGTACAAAGAACCTCTATGTTGTACTGTTCTGTCATGTACTGTACAATGAACTTCCATGCTATACTGTTTTGTCCTGCACTGTACAATGAACCTCTATGATATCTGTTCTGTCCTATACTGTACAATGAACTTCTATGTTGAACTGTTCTCTCCTGTACCAATGAACCTCTATGTTCTACTGTACTTTCCTGTACTGTTCAATGGACCTCTATGTTGTACTGTTCTGTCCTTACTGTACAATGAAACTCTATGTCGTAGTGTTCACTCCTGTACTGTAGAATCAAATTCTAAGTTGGTAGTGTTCTGTCCTGTACTGTTCAATGGACCTCTGCATTGTACTGTTCTGTCCTGTACAATGGACCTCTATGTTGTCTAGGTTTTACTGTTCTTTCCTGTACTGTACAATGAACCTCTATGTTGTACTGTTCTGTCCTGTACTGTTCAATGGACCTCTATGTTGTACTGTTCTCTCCTGTACTGTACAATGAACCTCAAGGTTGTACTCTTCTGTGCTGTACAGTTCAATGGACCTCTGTGTTGCACTATTCTCTGCTGTACAATGGACCTCTATGTTGGACTGCTCTGTCCTGTACTCTAAAATAGATCTCTATGTTGTACTGTTCCTTTCTGTCCTGTAAAATAGACGTCTATGTTGTACTGTGCTGTCCTATACTCTACAATGAACCTCTATGTTGTACTGTTCTGTCCTGTACTGTACAATGAACCTCTATGTTGTACTGTTCTGTCCTGTACTGTACAATGGACCTCCATGTTCTACTGTTCTATTCAGTACTATACAATGATCCTCTTTGCTGACCTGTTCTATCCTGTATTGTATAATCAAACTCTATGTTGAACTGTTCTGTAGTATACTGTAGAATGGACCTCTATGTTGTACTGGTCTGTCTTGTACTGTGCAATGAACCTCTATGTTGTACTGTTCTGTCCTGTACCAATGAAGCTCTATGTTCTACTGCTCGGTCCTGTACTGTACAATGGACCTCTCTGTTGTACTGTTCTGTCCTGTACTGTACGATGACCTCTATGTTGTACTGTTTTGTTCTGTACAATGAACCTTTATGTCTTAGTGTTCTCTCCTGTACTGTAGAATCAACCTCTAGGTTGTAGTGTTCTGTCCTGTACTGTTCAATGGACCTCTGCGTTGTACTGTTCTGTCCTGTACAATGGACCTCTATGTTGTACTGTTCTGTCGTTTACAATGAACCTCTATGTTTTACTGTTCTTTCCTGGACTGTACAATGGACCTCTATGTTGTACTGTTCTGTCCTGTACTGTCCAATGGACCTCCAAGTTGTGCTGTTCTGTTCTGAACTGTACAATATACCTCTATATCCTCCTGTTCTGTCCTGTACTGTAAAATGAACCTCTGTGTTGTACAGTTCTGTACTACACTGTAGAATGGACCTCTATGTTCTACTGTTCTGTCCAGTACAGTACAATAAACCTCTATGTTGTACTGTTCTGTCCTGTACAATGACCCTCTATGTTGTACAGTTCTGTACTATACTGTAGAATGGACCTCTATGTTCTACTGGTCTGTCCTGTACTGTGCAATGAACATCTATGTTCTACTGTTATATCCGGTACTGTACTATGGACCTCTGTGTTGAACTGTTCTGTCCTGTAGTGTACAATCAACCACTATGTTGTACTGTTCTGTCCTGTACTGTACAATAAACCTCTACGTTGTACTGTTCTGTCCTAAACTGTTCAATGGACCGCAGTGTTGTACTCTTCTGTCCTGTACAATGGAACTCTATGTTGTACTGTTCTCTTCTGTACTGTACAATGGACCTCTATGTTCTACTGCTCTGTTCTGTACTGTACAATCATCCTCTATGCTGTCCTGTATTGTACAATCAACCTCTATATTGAACTATTCTGTAGTATACGGTAGAATGGACTTCTATGTTGTACTAGTCTGTCCTGTACTGTGCAATGAACCTCTATGTTGTACTGTTCTGTCCCGTACAATGAACCTCTGTGTTCTACTGTTCATTCCTGTACTGTTCAATGGACCTCAATGTTGTACTGTTCTGTCCTGTACTGTACAATGAACCTCTATGTTGTACAGTTCTGTACTATACTGTAGAATGGACCTCTATGTTGTACTGGTCAGCCCTGTCCTGAACAATAAACCTCTATGTTGTACTGTTCTGTCCTGCAATGTACAATAAACCTCTATGTCGTACTGTTCTCTCCTGTACTGTACAATGAACCTCTATGTTGTACTGTTCTGTCCTGTACTGTTCAATGGACCTCTGCGTTGTACTGTTCCGTCCTGTACAATGGACCTCTATGTTGTACTGTTCTCTCCTGTACTGTACAATAAACCTCTATGTTGTACTGTTCTGTGCCATACTGTACAATGGACCTCTGTGTTGTACTAATCTGTCCTGTACAGTGGACCTCTGTTGTACTGTTCTCTCCAGTACTGTACAATGAACCTCTATGTTGTACTGTTCTGTCCTGTACTGTCCAATGGACCTCTATGTTGTGCTGTTCTGTTCTGAACTGAACAATGTAACTCTATATTCTCCTGTTCTGTCCTGTACTGTAAAATGAACCTCTATGTTGTACAGTTCTGTACTATACTGTAGAATGGACCTCTATATTGTACTGGTCTGTCCTGTACTGTGCAATGAACCTCTCTGGTGTACTGTTCTGTCCTGGTGAATAAACCTCTATGTTGTACTGTTCTGTCCTGTCCTGTACAATGAACCTCTATGTTCTACTGTTCTTTCCTGTACTGTACAATGGATCTCAATGTTATACTGTTCTGTCCTGTACTGTACGATACGATGGACCTCTATGTTGTACTGTTCTGTCCTGTACAATGAACCTCTATGTTCTGGTGTTCTCTCCTGTACTGTACAATCAACCTCTAGGTTGTGGTGTTCTGTCCTGTACTGTTCAATGGACCTCTGCGTTGTACTGTTCTGTCCTGTACAGTGTACCTCTATGTTGTACTGTTCTCTCCTGTACTGTACAATAAACTTCTATGTTGTACTGTTCTCTCCTGTACTGTACAATGGACCTCTGTGCTGTACTGTTTTGCTCTGTACTATTCAATGATCTTCCATGCTGTACTGTTCTGTCCTGCACTGTACAATGAACCTCTATGATATACTGTTCTGTCCTATACTGTACAATAGACCTCTACGTTGTACTGTTCTGTCCTGTACAATGAACCTCTATGTTGTACTGTTCTGTCCTGTACTGTCCAATGGACCACTATGTTGTACTGTTCTGTTCTGAACTGTACAATGTACCTCTATATTCTTCTTTTCTGTCCTGTACTGTACAATGAACCTCTATGTTGTACAGTTCTGTACTATATTGTAGAATGGACCTCTATGTTGTACTGGTCTGTCCTGTCCTGAACAATGAACCTCTATGTTGTACTGTTCTGTCCTGTACTGTACAATGGACCTCTGTGTTGTACTGTTCTATTCAGTACTGTACAATGATCCTCTATGCTGTCCTGTTCTATCCTGTATTGTAAAATCAACCTCTATGTTGAACTGTTCTGTAGTATACTGTAGAATGGATCTCTATGTTGTACTGGTCTGTCCTTTATTGTGCAATGAACCTCTATGTTGTACAGTTCTGTACTATATTGTAGAATGGACCTCTATGTTGTACTGGTCTGTACTATATTGTAGAATGGACCTCTATGTTGTACTGTTCTGTTCTGACCTGAACAATGAACCTCTATGTTGTACTGTTCTGTCCTCTACTGTACAATGGACCTCTATGTTGTACTGGTCTGTCCTGTCCTGAACAATGAACCTCTATGTTCTACTGTTCTTTTCTGTACTGTTCAATGGACCTCTATGTTGAACTGTTCCGTAGTATACTGTAGAATGGACCTCGATGTTGTACTGTTCAGTCCTTTACTGTATAATGAACCTCTGTGCTGTACTGTTTTGCTCTGTACTATTCAATGATCTTCCATGCTGTACTGTTCTGTCCTGCACTGTACAATGAACCTCTACGATATACTGTTCTGTCCTATACTGTACAATAGACCTCTATGTTGTACTGTTCTGTCCTGTACAATGAACCTCTATGTTGTACTGTTCTGCCCTGTACTGTACAAAGAACCTCTATGTTGTACTGTTCTGTCATGTACTGTACAATGAACTTCCATGCTATACTGTTTTGTCCTGCACTGTACAATGAACCTCTATGATATACTGTTCTGTCCTATACTGTACAATGAACTTCTACGTTGAACTGTTCTCTCCTGTACCAATGAACCTCTATGTTCTACTGTACTTTCCTGTACTGTTCAATGGACCTCTATGTTGTACTGTTCTGTCCTTACTGTACAATGAAACTCTATGTTGAAGTGTTCTGTCCTGTACTGTACAATGAACCTCTATGTTGTACTATTCTGTCCTGTGCTGTTCAATGGACCTCTGCGTTGCACTGTTCTGTCCTGTACAATGGACCTCTATGTTGTACTATTCTCTCCTGTACTGTACAATGGACCTCTGTGTTGTACTGTTCTGTCCTGTACAATGAACCTCTGTTTTACTGTTCTTTCCTGTACTGTACAATGAACCTCTATGTTGTACTGTTCTATCCTTACTGTACAATTAAACTCTATGTTGAAGTGTTCTGTCCTGTACTGTACAATGAACCTCTATGTTGTACTATTCTGTCCTGTGCTGTTCAATGGACCTCTGCGTTGCACTGTTCTGTTCTGTACAATGGACCTCTAAATTGTACTGTTCTCTCCAGTACTGTACAATGAAGCTCTATGTTGTACTCTTCTGTACTGTACTGTCCAATGGACCACTATGTTCTACTGTTCTGTTCTGAACTGTACAATGTACCTCTATATTCTCCTATTCTGTCCTGAACTGTAAAATGAACCTCTCTGTTGTACAGTTCTGTACTATACTGTAGAATGGACCTCTATGTTGCACTGGTCTGTCCTGTACTGTGCAATGAACCTCTCTGGTGTACTGTTCGGCCCTGGTGAATAAACCTCTCTGCTGTACTGTTCTGTCCTGTACAATGAACCTCTATGTTTTGCTGTTCTTTCCTGTCCTGTACAATGAACCTCTATGTTCTACTGTTTTGTCCTGTACAATGAACCTCTATGTTCTACTGTTCTTTTCTGTACTGTTCAATGGACCTCTATGTTGAACTGTTCCGTAGTATACTGTAGAATGGACCTCGATGTTGTACTGTTCAGTCCTTTACTGTATAATGAACCTCTGTGCTGTACTGTTTTGCTCTGTACTATTCAATGATCTTCCATGCTGTACTGTTCTGTCCTGCACTGTACAATGAACCTCTACGATATACTGTTCTGTCCTATACTGTACAATAGACCTCTACGTTGTACTGTTCTGTCCTGTACAATGAACCTCTATGTTGTACTGTTCTGCCCTGTACTGTACAAAGAACCTCTATGTTGTACTGTTCTGTCATGTACTGTACAATGAACTTCCATGCTATACAGTTTTGTCCTGCACTGTACAATGAACCTCTATGATATACTGTTCTGTCCTATACTGTACAATGAACTTCTATGTTGAACTGTTCTCTCCTGTACCAATGAACCTCTATGTTCTACTGTACTTTCCTGTACTGTTCAATGGACCTCTATGTTGTACTGTTCTGTCCTTACTGTACAATGAAACTCTATGTTGAAGTGTTCTGTCCTGTACTGTACAATGAACCTCTATGTTGTACTATTCTGTCCTGTGCTGTTCAATGGACCTCTGCGTTGCACTGTTCTGTCCTGTACAATGGACCTCTATGTTGTACTATTCTCTCCTGTCCTGTACAATGAACCTCTGTTTTACTGTTCTTTCCTGTACTGTACAATGAACCTCTATGTTGTACTGTTCTGTCCTGTACAATGAACCTCTGTTTTACTGTTCTTTCCTGTACTGTACAATGAACCTCTATGTTGTACTGTTCTATCCTTACTGTACAATTAAACTCTATGTTGAAGTGTTCTGTCCTGTGCTGTTCAATGGACCTCTGCGTTGCACTGTTCTGACCTGTACAATGAACCTCTATGTTCTACTGTTCTTTTCTGTACTGTTCAATGGACCTCTATGTTGTACTGTTCTGTCCTGTGCTGTTCAATGGACCTCGGCGTTGTACTGTTCTGCCCTGTATAATGGACCTCTATGTTGTACTGTTCTCTCCAGTACTGTACAATGAACCTCTATGTTGCACTGTTCTGTCCTGTACTATCCAATGGACCGCTATGTTGTGCTGTTCTCTCCAGTACTGTACAATGAACCTCTATGTTGTACTGTTCTGTCCTGTACAGTACAATGAACGTCTATGTTGTACTGTTCTGTCCTGTACTGTACAATGAAACTCTATGTTGAAGTGTTCTGTCCTGTACTGTACAATGAACCTCTATGCTGTACTGTTCTGTCCTTTAATGTAAAAAAGACCTCTATGTTGTACTGTTCTGTCCTGTGCTGTTCAATGGACCTCTGCGTTGTACTGTTCTGTCCTGTACAATGGGCCTCTGTCGTACTGTTCTCTCCTGTACTGTACAATAAACCTCTATGTTGTACTGTTCTGTGCTTTACTGTACAATGGACCTGTGTGGTGTACTGTTCTGTCCTGTACTGTACACTGAACCTCAATGTTGAACTGTTCTGTCCTGTAGTGTACTAGTGTACAATCAACCACTATGTTGTACTGTTCTGTCCTGTACTGTACAATAAACCTTTACGTTGTACTGTTTTGTGCTGTACTGTTCAATGAACTTCTGTGTTGTACTGTTCTGTCCTAAACTGTTCAATGGACCGCAGTGTTGTACTCTTCTGTCCTGTACAATGGAACTCTATGTTGTACTGCTCTCACCTGTACTGTACAATAAACCTCTATGTTCTACTGCTCTCAGCTGTACTGTACAATGGATCTCTGTGTTGTACTTTTCTGCCCTGTACAGTGGACCTCTATGTTGTACTGTTCTCTCCAGTACTGTACAATGAACCTCTATGTTGTACTGTTCTGTACTGTCCAATGGACCTCTATGTTGTACTGTTTTCTCCTGTACAGTACAATGAACCTCTATGTTCTACTGTTCTGTGCTGTACTGTAGAATGGATCTCTATGTTGTACTGGTCTGTCCTTTATTGTGCAATGAACCTCTATGTTGTACAGTTCTGTACTATATTGTAGAATGGACCTCTATGTTGTACTGGTCTGTCCTGTCCTGAACAATGAACCTCTATGTTGTACTGTTCTGTCCTATACTGTACAATAGACCTCTACGTTGTACTGTTCTGTCCTGTACAATGAACCTCTATGTTGTACTGTTCTGTCCTGTACTGTCCAATGGACCACTATGTTGTACTGTTCTGTTCTGAACTGTACAATGTACCTCTATATTCTTCTTTTCTGTCCTGTACTGTACAATGACCCTCTATGTTGTACAGTTCTGTACTATATTGTAGAATGGACCTCTATGTTCTACTGGTCTGTCCTGTACTGTGCAATGAACATCTATGTTCTACTGTTATATCCGGTACTGTACTATGGACCTCTGTGTTGAACTGTTCTGTCCTGTAGTGTACAATCAACCACTATGTTGTACTGTTCTGTCCTGTACTGTACAATAAACCTCTACGTTGTACTGTTCTGTCCTAAACTGTTCAATGGACCGCAGTGTTGTACTCTTCTGTCCTGTACAATGGAACTCTATGTTGTACTGTTCTCTTCTGTACTGTACAATGGACCTCTATGTTCTACTGCTCTGTTCTGTACTGTACAATCATCCTCTATGCTGTCCTGTATTATACAATCAACCTCTATATTGAACTATTCTGTAGTATACGGTAGAATGGACTTCTATGTTGTACTAGTCTGTCCTGTACTGTGCAATGAACCTCTATGTTGTACTGTTCTGTCCCGTACAATGAACCTCTGTGTTCTACTGTTCATTCCTGTACTGTTCAATGGACCTCAATGTTGTACTGTTCTGTCCTGTACTGTACAATGAACCTCTATGTTGTACAGTTCTGTACTATACTGTAGAATGGACCTCTATGTTGTACTGGTCAGCCCTGTCCTGAACAATAAACCTCTATGTTGTACTGTTCTGTCCTGCAATGTACAATAAACCTCTATGTCGTACTGTTCTCTCCTGTACTGTACAATGAACCTCTATGTTGTACTGTTCTGTCCTGTACTGTTCAATGGACCTCTGCGTTGTACTGTTCTGTCCTGTACAATGGACCTCTATGTTGTACTGTTCTCTCCTGTACTGTACAATAAACCTCTATGTTGTACTGTTCTGTGCCATACTGTACAATGGACCTCTGTGTTGTACTAATCTGTCCTGTACAGTGGACCTCTGTTGTACTGTTCTCTCCAGTACTGTACAATGAACCTCTATGTTGTACTGTTCTGTCCTGTACTGTCCAATGGACCTCTATGTTGTGCTGTTCTGTTCTGAACTGAACAATGTAACTCTATATTCTCCTGTTCTGTCCTGTACTGTAAAATGAACCTCTATGTTGTACAGTTCTGTACTATACTGTAGAATGGACCTCTATATTGTACTGGTCTGTCCTGTACTGTGCAATGAACCTCTCTGGTGTACTGTTCTGTCCTGGTGAATAAACCTCTATGTTGTACTGTTCTGTCCTGTCCTGTACAATGAACCTCTATGTTCTACTGTTCTTTCCTGTACTGTACAATGGATCTCAATGTTATACTGTTCTGTCCTGTACTGTACGATACGATGGACCTCTATGTTGTACTGTTCTGTCCTGTACAATGAACCTCTATGTTCTGGTGTTCTCTCCTGTACTGTACAATCAACCTCTAGGTTGTGGTGTTCTGTCCTGTACTGTTCAATGGACCTCTGCGTTGTACTGTTCTGTCCTGTACAGTGGACCTCTATGTTGTACTGTTCTCTCCTGTACTGTACAATAAACTTCTATGTTGTACTGTTCTCTCCTGTACTGTACAATGGACCTCTGTGCTGTACTGTTTTGCTCTGTACTATTCAATGATCTTCCATGCTGTACTGTTCTGTCCTGCACTGTACAATGAACCTCTATGATATACTGTTCTGTCCTATACGGTACAATAGACCTCTACGTTGTACTGTTCTGTCCTGTACAATGAACCTCTATGTTGTACTGTTCTGTCCTGTACTGTCCAATGGACCACTATGTTGTACTGTTCTGTTCTGAACTGTACAATGTACCTCTATATTCTTCTTTTCTGTCCTGTACTGTACAATGAACCTCTATGTTGTACAGTTCTGTACTATATTGTAGAATGGACCTCTATGTTGTACTGGTCTGTCCTGTCCTGAACAATGAACCTCTATGTTGTACTGTTCTGTCCTGTACTGTACAATGGACCTCTGTGTTGTACTGTTCTATTCAGTACTGTACAATGATCCTCTATGCTGTCCTGTTCTATCCTGTATTGTACAATCAACCTCTATGTTGAACTGTTCTGTAGTATACTGTAGAATGGATCTCTATGTTGTACTGGTCTGTCCTTTATTGTGCAATGAATCTCTATGTTGTACAGTTCTGTACTATATTGTAGAATGGACCTCTATGTTGTACTGGTCTGTCCTGTCCTGAACAATGAACCTCTATGTTGTACTGTTCTGTCCTCTACTGTACAATGGACCTCTGTGTTGTACTGTTCTATTCAGTACTGCACAATGATCCTCTATGCTGTCCTGTTCTATCCTGTATTGTAAAATCAACCTCTATGTTGAACTGTTCTGTAGCATACTGTAGAATGGACCTCTATGTTGTACTGGTCTGTCCTGTCCTGTACAATGAACCTCTATGTTTTGCTGTTCTTTCCTGTACTGTTCAATGGACCTCTATGTTGTACTGTTCTGTCCTCTACTGTACAATGGACCTCTATGTTGTACTGTTCTGACCTGTACAATGAACCTCTATGTTCTACTGTTCTTTTCTGTACTGTTCAATGGACCTCTATGTTGAACTGTTCCGTAGTATACTGTAGAATGGACCTCGATGTTGTACTGTTCAGTCCTTTACTGTATAATGAACCTCTGTGCTGTACTGTTTTGCTCTGTACTATTCAATGATCTTCCATGCTGTACTGTTCTGTCCTGCACTGTACAATGAACCTCTACGATATACTGTTCTGTCCTATACTGTACAATAGACCTCTATGTTGTACTGTTCTGTCCTGTACAATGAACCTCTGTTTTACTGTTCTTTCCTGTACTGTACAATGAACCTCTATGTTGTACTGTTCTATCCTTACTGTACAATTAAACTCTATGTTGAAGTGTTCTGTCCTGTGCTGTTCAATGGACCTCTGCGTTGCACTGTTCTGTCCTGTACAATGGACCTCTATGTTGTACTGTTCTGACCTGTACAATGAACCTCTATGTTCTACTGTTCTTTTCTGTACTGTTCAATGGACCTCTATGTTGTCCTGTTCTGTCCTGTGCTGTTCAATGGACCTCTATGTTGTACTGTTCTATCCTTACTGTACAATTAAACTCTATGTTGTACTGTTCTGCCCTGTATAATGGACCTCTATGTTGTACTGTTCTCTCCAGTACTGTACAATGAACCTCTATGTTGTACTGTTCTGTCCTGTACTATCCAATGGACCTCTATGTTGTACTGTTCTGTCCTGTACTGTACAATGAAACTCTATGTTGAAGTGTTCTGTCCTGTACTGTACAATGAACCTCTATGTTGTACTGTTCTGTCCTGTGCTGTTAAATGGACCTCTGCGTTGTACTGTTCTGTCCTGTACAATGGGCCTCTGTCGTACTGTTCTCTCCTGTACTGTACAATAAACCTCTATGTTGTACTGTTCTGTGCTTTACTGTACAATGGACCTGTGTGGTGTACTGTTCTGTCCTGTACTGTACACTGAACCTCAATGTTGAACGGTTCTGTCTGGTAGTGTACTAGTGTACAATCAACCACTATGTTGTACTGTTCTGTCCTGTACTGTACAATAAACCTTTACGTTGTACTGTTTTGTGCTGTACTGTTCAATGAACTTCTGTGTTGTACTGTTCTGTCCTATACTGTTCAATGGACCGCAGTGTTGTACTCTTCTGTCCTGTACAATGGACCTCTATGTTGTACTGCTCTCACCTGTACTGTACAATAAACCTCTATGTTCTACTGCTCTCTGCTGTACTGTACAATGGATCTCTGTGTTGTACTTTTCTGCCCTGTACAGTGGACCTCTATGTTGTACTGTTCTCTCCAGTACTGTACAATGAACCTCTATGTTGTACTGTTCTGTACTGTCCAATGGACCTCTAGGTTGTACTGTTCTGTCCTGTACTGTTCAATGGACCTCTGCGTTGTACTGTTCTGTCCTGTACAATGGACCTCTATGTTGTACTGTTTTCTCCTGTACAGTACAATGAACCTCTATGTTCTACTGTTCTGTGCTGTACTGTACAATGGACCTCTGTGTTGTACTGTTCTGTCCTTTACAATGAACCTCTATGTTGTACTGTTCTGTCCTGTACAATGAACCTCTGTTTTACTGTTCTTTCCCATACTGTACAATGAACCTCTATGTTGTATTGTTCTGACCTGCACAATGTACCTCTATGTTGTACAGTTCTGTATTATATTGTAGAATGGACCTCTATGTTGTACTGGTCTGTCCTGTCCTGAACAATGAACCTCTATGTTGTACTGTTCTGTCCTGTACTGTACAATGGACCTCTGTGTTGTACTGTTCTATTCAGTACTGTACAATGATCCTCTATGCTGATCTGTTCTATCCTGTATTGTACAATCAACCTCTATGTTGAACTGTTCTGTAGTATAGTGTAGAATGCACCTCTATGTTGTACTGGTCTGTCCTGTCCTGAACAATGGACCTCTATGTTCTACTGTTCTATTCAGTACTGTACAATGATCCTCTATGCTGTCCTGTTCTATCCTGTATTGTACAATCAACCTCTATGTTGAACTGTTCTGTAGTATACTGTAGAATGGATCTCTACGTTGTACTAGTCTGTCCTGTACTGTGCAATGAACCTCTATGTTATACTGTTCTGACCTGTACAATGAACCTCTATGTTGTACTGTTCTGTCCTGTGCTGTTCAATGGACCTCTGCGTTGTACTGTTCTGTCCTGTACAATGATCCTCTATGCTGTCCTGTTCTATCCTGTATTGTACAATCAACCTCTATGTTGAACTGTTCTGCAGTATACTGTAGAATGGATCTCTACGTTGTACTGGTCTGTCCTGTACTGTGCAATGAACCTCTATGTTGTACTGTTCTTTCCTGTACTGTACAATGAACCTCTATGTTATACTGTTCTGACCTGTACAATGAACCTCTATGTTGTACTGTTCTCTATGTTGAGTGTTCTGTCCTGTACTGTACAATGAACCTCTATGTTGTACTGTTCTGTCCTGTTCAATGGACCTGTGCGTTGTACTGTTCTGTCCTGCACAATGGACCTCTATGTTGTACTGTTCTCTCCTGTACTGTACAATAATCCTCTATTTTCTACTGCTCTCTGCTGCACTGTACAATGGATCTCTATGTTGTACTGTTCTGCCCTGTATAGTGGACCTCTATGTTGTACTGTTCTCTCCAGTACTGTACAATGAACGTCTATGTTGTACTGTTCTGTCCTGTACTGTACAATGTATCTCTGTGTTGTACTGTTCTGCCCTGTACAGTGGACCTCTATGTTGTACTGTTCTGTCCTGTACAATGAACCTCTGTTTTACTGTTCTTTCCTGTACTGTACAATGAACCTCTATGTTGTACTGTTCTGACCTGTACAATGAACCTCTACGTTCTACTGTTCTTTTCTGTACTGTTCAATGGACCTCTATGTTGTACTGTTCTGTCTTATACTATACAATGAAACTCTATGTTGTACTGTTCTGTCCTGTGCTGTTCAATGGACCTCTATGTTGTACTGTTCTATCCTTACTGTACAATTAAACTCTATGTTGTACTGTTCTGCCCTGTATAATGGACCTCTATGTTGTACTGTTCTCTCCAGTACTGTACAATGAACTCTATGTTGTACTGTTCTGTCCTGTACTATCCAATGGACCGCTATGTTGTACTGTTCTGTCCTGTACTGTACAATGAAACTCTATGTTGAAGTGTTCTGTCCTGTACTGTACAATGAACCTCTATGCTGTACTGTTCTGTCCTTTAATGTAAAAAAGACCTCTATGTTGTACTGTTCTGTCCTGTGCTGTTCAATGGACCTCTGCGTTGTACTGTTCTGTCCTGTACAATGGGCCTCTGTCGTACTGTTCTCTCCTGTACTGTACAATAAACCTCTATGTTGTACTGTTCTGTGCTTTACTGTACAATGGACCTGTGTGGTGTACTGTTCTGTCCTGTACTGTACACTGAACCTCAATGTTGAACTGTTCTGTCTTGTAGTGTACTAGTGTACAATCAACCACTATGTTGTACTGTTCTGTCCTGTACTGTACAATAAACCTTTACGTTGTACTGTTTTGTGCTGTACTGTTCAATGAACTTCTGTGTTGTACTGTTCTGTCCTATACTGTTCAATGGACCGCAGTGTTGTACTCTTCTGTCCTGTACAATGGAACTCTATGTTGTACTGCTCTCACCTGTACTGTACAATAAACCTCTATGTTCTACTGCTCTCTGCTGTACTGTACAATGGATCTCTGTGTTGTACTTTTCTGCCCTGTACAGTGGACCTCTATGTTGTACTGTTCTCTCCAGTACTGTACAATGAACCTCTATGTTGTACTGTTCTGTACTGTCCAATGGACCTCTATGTTGTACTGTTCTGTCCTGTACTGTTCAATGGACCTCTGCGTTGTACTGTTCTGTCCTGTACAATGGACCTCTATGTTGTACTGTTTTCTCCTGTACAGTACAATGAACCTCTATGTTCTACTGTTCTGTGCTGTACTGTACAATGGACCTCTGTGTTGTACTGTTCTGTCCTTTACAATGAACCTCTATGTTGTACTGTTCTGTCCTGTACAATGAACCTCTGTTTTACTGTTCTTTCCCATACTGTACAATGAACCTCTAAGTTGTATTGTTCTGACCTGCACAATGTACCTCTATGTTGTACAGTTCTGTACTATATTGTAGAATGGACCTCTATGTTGTACTGGTCTGTCCTGTCCTGAACAATGAACCTCTATGTTGTACTGTTCTGTCCTGTACTGTACAATGGAACTCTGTGTTGTACTGTTCTATTCAGTACTGTACAATGATCCTCTATGCTGTCCTGTTCTATCCTGTACTGTTCAATGGACCTCTGCGTTGTACTGTTCTGTCCTGTACAATGGACCTCTATGTTGTACTGTTTTCTCCTGTACAGTACAATGAACCTCTATGTTCTACTGTTCTGTGCTGTACTGTACAATGGACCTCTGTGTTGTACTGTTCTGTCCTTTACAATGAACCTCTATGTTGTACTGTTCTGTCCTGTACAATGAACCTCTGTTTTACTGTTCTTTCCCATACTGTACAATGAACCTCTAAGTTGTATTGTTCTGACCTGCACAATGTACCTCTATGTTGTACAGTTCTGTAGTATAGTGTAGAATGCACCTCTATGTTGTACTGGTCTGTCCTGTCCTGAACAATGGACCTCTATGTTCTACTGTTCTATTCAGTACTGTACAATGATCCTCTATGCTGTCCTGTTCTATCCTGTATTGTACAATCAACCTCTATGTTGAACTGTTCTGTAGTATACTGTAGAATGGATCTCTACGTTGTACTAGTCTGTCCTGTACTGTATAATGAACCTCTATGTTTTGCTGTTCTGTCCTGTACTGTACAATGAACCTCTATGTTGTACTGTTCTGTCCTGTGCTGTTCAATGGACCTCTGCGTTGTACTGTTCTGTCCTGTACAATGGACCTCTATGTTGTACTGTTCTCTCCTGTACTGTACAATGAACCTCTATGTTGAACTGTTCTGTGCTGTACTGTACAGTGGACCTCTATGTTGTACTGTTCTGTCCTGTACTGTACGATGGACCTCTATGTTGTACTGTTCTATTCAGTACTGTACAATGATCCTCTATGCTGTCCTGTTCTATCCTGTATTGTACAATCAACCTCTATGTTGAACTGTTCTGTAGTATACTGTAGAATGGATCTCTATGTTGTACCGGTCTGTCCTGTATTGTGCAATGAACCTCTATGTTGTACAGTTCTGTACTATATTGTAGAATGGACCTCTGTGTTGTACTGGTCTGTCCTGTCCTGAACAATGAACCTCTATGTTGTACTGTTCTCTCCTGTACTGTACAATGGACCTCTATGTTCTACAGTTCTGTTCTGTACTATACAATCATCCTCTATGCTGTCCTGTTCTGTCCTGTATTGTACAATCAACCTCTATGTTGAACTGTTCTGTAGTATAGTGTAGAATGCACCTCTATGTTGTACTGGTCTGTCCTGTCCTGAACAATGGACCTCTATGTTCTACTGTTCTATTCAGTACTGTACAATGATCCTCTATGCTGTCCTGTTCTATCCTGTATTGTACAATCAACCTCTATGTTGAACTGTTCTGCAGTATACTGTAGAATGGATCTCTACGTTGTACTGGTCTGTCCTGTACTGTGCAATGAACCTCTATGTTGTACTGTTCTTTCCTGTACTGTACAATGAACCTCTATGTTTTGCTGTTCTTTCCTGTACTGTACAATGAACCTCTATGTTATACTGTTCTGACCTGTACAATGAACCTCTATGTTGTACTGTTCTCTATGTTGAGTGTTCTGTCCTGTACTGTACAATGAACCTCTATGTTGTACTGTTCTGTCCTGTTCAATGGACCTGTGCGTTGTACTGTTCTGTCCTGCACAATGGACCTCTATGTTGTACTGTTCTCTCCTGTACTGTACAATAATCCTCTATTTTCTACTGCTCTCTGCTGCACTGTACAATGGATCTCTATGTTGTACTGTTCTGCCCTGTATAGTGGACCTCTATGTTGTACTGTTCTCTCCAGTACTGTACAATGAACGTCTATGTTGTACTGTTCTGTCCTGTACTGTCCAATGGACCTCTATGTTGTACTGTTCTGTCCTGTACTGTACAATGAAACTCTATGTTGAAGTGTTCTGTCCTGTACTGTACAATGAACCTCTATGCTGTACTGTTTTGTCCTTTAATGTAAAAAGGACCTCTATGTTGTACTGTTCTGTCCTGTGCTGTTCAATAGACTTCTGAGTTGTACTGTTTTGTCCTGTACAATGGGCCTCTGTCGTACTGTTCTCTCCTGTACTGTACAATAAACCTCTTTGTTGTACTGTTCTGTGCTTTACTGTACAATGGACCTGTGTGGTGTACTGTTCTGTCCTGTACTGTACATTGAACCTCAATGTTGAACTGTTCTGTCCTGTAGTGTACAATCAACCACTATGTTGTACTGTTCTGTCCTGTACTGTACAATAAACCTTTACGTTGTACTGTTTTGTGCTGTACTGTTCAATGAACTTCTGTGTTGTACTGTTCTGTCCTATACTGTTCAATGGACCGCAGTGTTGTACTCTTCTGTCCTGTACAAAGGAACTCTATGTTGTACTGCTCTCACCTGTACTGTACAATAAACCTCTATGTTCTACTGCTCTCTGCTGTACTGTACAATGGATCTCTGTGTTGTACTGTTCTGCCCTGTACAGTGGACCTCTATGTTGTACTGTTCTCTCCAGTACTGGACAATGAACCTCTATGTTGTACTGTTCAATGGACCTCTGCGTTGTACTGTTCTGTCCTGTACAATGGACCTCTATGTTGTACTGTTCTCTCCTGTACTGTACAATGAACATCAATGTTGAACTGTTCTCTCCTGTACTGTAGAATGGACCTCGATGTTGTACTGTTATGTCCTGTACTGTACACTGAACCTCAATGTTGACCTGTTCTGTCCTGTAGTGTACAATGGACCGCAGTGTTGCACTCCTCTGTCCTGTACAATGGAACTCTACGTTGTACTGCTCTCTCCCATACTGTACAATGGACCTGTATGTTCTACTGCTCTGTTCTGTACTGTACAATGGACCTCTGTGTTGTACAGTGGACCTCTATGTTGTACTGTTCTCTCCAGTACTGTCCAATGGACCTCTATGTTGTACTGTTCTGTCCTGCACTGTACAATGAACCTCTATGATATACTGTTCTGTCCTATACTGTACAATAGACCTCTACGTTGTACTGTTCTGTCCTGTACAATGAACCTCTATGTTGTACTGTTCTGCCCTGTACTGTGCAAAGAACCTCTATGTTGTACTGTTCTGTCATGTACTGTAAAATGAACTTCTATGTTGTACTGTTTTGTTCAATACTGTTCAATCAACTTCCATGCTATACTGTTCTGTCCTGCGCTGTACAATGAACCTCTATGATATACTGTTCTGTCCTATACTGTACAATGAACTTCTATGTTGAACTGTTCTGTCCTGTACTGCAGAATGGACCACTATGTTGTACTGGTCTATCCTGTAGAGTACAATGAACTTCTCCGTTGTACTCTTCTGTCCTGGAGAATGAACAGCTGTGTTGTACTGATCTGTCCTGTGCAAGGGACCTCTATGTTGTAATGTTCTGTCCTATACTGTACAATGAACCTCTATGTTGTACTGTTCTGTCCTGTACTGTACAATAAACCTTTACTTTGTACTGTTCAATGAACTTCTGTGTTGTACTGTTCTGTCCTATACTGTTCAATGGACCGCAGTGTTGCACTCCTCTGTCCTGTACAATGGAACTCTACGTTGTACTCCTCTCTCCCGTAATGTACAATGGAACTCTATGTTCTACTGCTCTGTTCTGTACTGTACAATGGACCTCTGTGTTGTACAGTGGACCTCTATGTTGTACTGTTCTCTCCAGTACTGTACAATGAACCTCTATGTTGTACTGTTCTGTCTTGTACTGTCCAATGGACCTCTATGTTATACTGTTCTGTCCTGTACTGTTCAATGGACCTCTGCATTGTACTGTTCTGTCCTGTACAATGGACCTCTATGTTGTATTGATCTGTCCTGTGCAAGGGACCTCTATGTTGTAATGTTCTGTCCTGTACTGTACAATGAACCTCTATGTTGTACTGTTCTGTCCTGTACTGTACACTGAACCTCAATGTTGACCTGTTCTGTCCTGTAGTGTACAATCAACCACTATGTTGTACTGTTCTGTCCTGTACTGTACAATAAACCTTTACGTTGTACTGTTTTGTGCTGTACTGTTCAATGAACTTCTGTGTTGTACTGTTCTGTCCTATACTGTTCAATGGACCGCAGTGTTGCACTCCTCTGCCCTGTACAATGGAACTCTACGTTGTACTGCTCTCTCCCATACTGTACAATGGACCTCTATGTTCTACTGCTCTGTTCTGTACTGTACAATGGACCTGTATGTTGTACAGTGGACCTCTATGTTGTACTGTTCTGTCTTGTACTGTCCAATGGACCTCTATGTTGTACTGTTCTGTCCTGTACTGTTCAATGGACCTCTGCGTTGTACTGTTCAGTCCTGTACAATGGACCTCTGTGTTGTACTGTTCACTCCAGTACTGTACAATGAACCTCTATGTTGTACTGTTCAGTCCTGTACTGTACTGTCCAATGGACCTCTATGTATACTGTTCTGTTCTGAACTGTATAATGTACCTCTATATTCTCCTGTTCGGTCCTGTACTGTACAACGAACCTCTATGTTGTACAGTTCTGTACTATACTGTAGAATGGACCTCTATGTTGCACTAGTCTGTCCTGTACTATGCAATGAACCTCTCTGGTGTACTGTTCTGTCCTGGAGAAGAACCCTCTATGTTGTACTGTTCTGTCCTGTACAATGAACCTCTATGTTGTACTGTTCTGTCCTCTACAATGAACCTCTATGTTCTACTGTTCTGTACAATGGACCTCTATGTTGTACTGTTCTGTTCTATACAATGAACCACTATGTTGTACTGTTCTCTCCTGTACTGTACAATGAACCTCTATGACATACAGTTCTGTCCTGTACGGCAGAATGGACCACTATGTTGCACTGGTCTGTCCTGTACAGTACAATGAACCTCTCTGTTGTACTGTTCTGTCCTGGAGAATGAACATCTGTGTTGTACTGTTCTGTCCTGTACAATGGACCTCAATGTTGCACTGATTTGTCCTGTGCAATGAACCTCTATGTTGCAATGTTCTGTCCTGTACTGTACAATGAACCTCTATCTTGTACTGTTCTGTCCTGTACTGTACAATGAACCTCAACGTTGAACTGTTCTGTCCTGTACTGTACAATCAACCACTATGTTGTACTGTTCTACCCTGTACTGTACAATGAAACTCCATGTTGAACTATTCTGTCCTGTATTGTACAGTGGACTTCTATGTTGTACTGTTCTGTCCTGTACTGTACAATAAACCTTTAAGTTGTACTGTTTTGTGCTGTACTGTTCAATGAACTTCTGTGTTGTACAGTTCTGTCCTATACTGTTCAATGGACCGCAGTGTTGTACTCTTCTGTCCTGTACAATGGACCTCTATGTTGTACTGGTCTGCCCTGTACTGTACAATAAACCTCTATGTTCTACCATTCTGTGCTGTACTGTACAATGGACTGTACAATGGACCTCTGTGTTGTACTGTTCTGCCCTGTACAGTGAACCTCTATGTTGTACTGTTCTCTCCAGTACTGTACAATGAACCTCTATGTTGTACTGTTCTGTCTTGTACTGTCCAATGAACCTCTATGTTGTACTGTTCTGTCCTGTACTGTTCAATGGACCTCTGCGTTGTACTGTTCTGTCCTGTACAATGGACCTCTGTGTTGTACTGTTCACTCCAGTACTGTACAATGAACCTCTATGTTGTACTGTTCTGTCCTGTACTCTACTGTCCAATGGACCTCTATGTATACCGTTCTGTTCTGAACTGTACAATGTACCTCTATATTCTCCTGTTCGGTCCTGTACTGTACAATGAACGTCTATGTTGTACAGTTCTGTAGTATACTGTAGAATGGACCTCTATGTTGTACTGGTCTGTCCTGTACTATGCAATGAACCTCTCTGGTGTACTGTTCTGTCCTGGAGAAGGAACCTCTATGTTGTACTGTCCTGTCCTGTACAGTACGATGGACCTCTATGTTGTACTGTTCTGTCTTGTACAGTTCAATGGACCTCTGTGTTGTAGTATTCTCCGCTGTACAATGGACCTCTATGTTGGACTCTTGTGTCCTGTTCTGTAAAATAGATCTCTATGTTGTACTGTTCTGTTCTGTCCTGTAAAATTGACGTCTATGTTGTACTGTGCTTTCCTATACTATACAATGAACCTCTATGATGTACAGTTCTGTCCTGTACTGCAGAACGGACCACTATTTTGTACTGGTCTGTCCTGTACAGTACAATGAACCTCTCTGTTGTACTGTTCTGTCCTGGAGAATGAACATCTGTGTTGTACTGTTCTGTCCTGTACAATGGACCTCTATGTTGTACTGTTCAGCCCTGCACTGTACAAAGAACCTCTATGTTGCAATGTTCTGTCCTGTACTGTACAATGAACCTCTATCTTGTACTGTTCTGTCCTGTACTGTACAATGAACCTCAACGTTGAACTGTTCTGTCCTGTACTGTACAATCAACCACTATGTTGTACTGTTCTACCCTGTACTGTACAATGAAACTCCATGTTGAACTATTCTGTCCTGTATTGTACAGTGAACTTCTATGTTGTACTGTTCTGTCCTGTACTGTACAATAAACCTCTACGTTGTACTGTTTTGTGCTGTACTGTTCAATGAACTTTTTTGTTGTACTGTTCTGTCCAATACTGTTCAATGGATCGCAGTGTTGTACTCTTCTGTCCTGTACAATAGACCTCTATGTTGTACTGGTCTGTCCTGTACTGTACAATGAAACTCTATGTTGAATTGTTCTGTCCTGTACTGTACAATGAACCTCTATGCTGTACTGTTCTGTCCTTTAATGTAAAAAGGACCTCTATGTTGTACTGTTCTGTCCTGTGCTGTTCAATAGACTTCTGCGTTGTACTGTTCTGTCCTGTACAATGGACCTCTATGTTGTATTGTAAAATGGACCTCTGTCTTGTAATGTTCTGTACTGAACTGTACAATGAACCTCTATGTTGTCCTGTTCTGTCCTGTAAAGTACAATGAACCTCTATGTTGAACTGTTCTGTCCTGGTCTGTACAATGAACCTCTAAGTTGTACAGTTCTGTCCTGTGCTGTACAACGAACGTCTATGTTGTACTGGTCTGTACTGTACTGTGCAATGAACCTCTCTGTTGTACTTTTCTGTATTGCAGAATGAAGTACTATGTTGTACTGCTCTGTCCTGTACAGTTCAGTGACCTCTGTGTTGTACTATACTCTCCTGTACAATGAACCTCTGTGTTATACTGTTCTGTCCTGTACTTTACAATGGACCTCTATCTCGTAATGTTCTGTTCTGAACTGTACAATGAACCTCTATGTCATCCTGTTCTGTACAATGAACCTCTAAGTTGAACTGTTCTGTCCTGTACTGTACAACGAACGTCTATGTTGTACAGTTCTGTCCTGTGCTGTCAAATGAACCTCTATGTTGTACTGGTCTGTGCTGTACTGTGCAATGAATCTCTCTGTTGTATTGTTCTGTCCTGGAGAATGAACCTCTATGCTGTACTGTTCTGTCCTGTACTGTTCAAAGGATCTCTATGTTGTACTGTTCTGTCCTGTACAGTTCAGTGGACCTCTGTGTTGTACTATACTCTCCTGTACAATGAACCTCTATGTTGTACCTTTCTGTCCTGTACTGTTCAATGGACATCTGTGTTGTACTGTTCTGTCCTGTACAACGTAACTCTATGTTGTACTGTTCTCTCATGTACTGTACAATGAACCTCTATGTTGTACTGTTCTGTCCTGTACTGTAAAATGGACCTCTGTTGTACTGTGCTGTACTGTACTGTACAATGAACCTCTATGTTGTACTTTTCTGTCCTGTACTGTTCAATGGACATCTGTGTTGTACTGTTCTGTCCTGTACAACGTAACTCTATGTTGTACTGTTCTCTCATGTACTGTACAATGAACCTCTATGTTGTACTGTTCTGTCCTGTACTGTAAAATGGACCTCTGTTGTATTGTGCTGTACTGTACTGTACAATGAACCTCTATGTTGTACTGTTTTGTCCTATACTGTACAATGGACCTCTGTGTTCTACTGTTCTGTCCTGTACTGTTAAATGGACTTCTACGTTGTACTGTTCTGTCCTATACAGTGAACCTCTATGTTGTACTGTTCTGTCCTGTACTGTACAATGAACCTCTATGTTGTGCTGTTCTGTCCTGTACTGTAGAATGAACCTCTATGTTGTACTGTTCTGTCCTGTACGGTACAATGAACCTCTATGTTGTACTGTTCTGAGCTCTACTGTAGAATGAAGCTCTGTACTGTCCTGTGTAGTTTAGTGTCAAGTGCTATATGCACTGTACTCTGCAGTGCTGTGCTGTTCAATGAACCCCTGTGCTGTACTGTATGGTGCTGTGTTGTTCAATGAACTTCTGTCCTGTCCTTTCCTGTACTGTCCTGTATAGTACTGTGCTGTACTCTTCTGTATTGTACTGTTCAATGAACCTCTGTCTTGTCCTGTATTCTACTGTACTTTGTTGAACTATACTGTATTGTACTGTATTATCCTGCACTGTGCTGCACTGCGCTGTACTGTATTGTACTTTACTTTACTGTACTGTACTGTTCCATGAAACTCTGTCCTGTCCTATACTGTTCTATGTTGTAATGTACTATACTGCAGTGTACTGTGCTGTGCTGTACAATGAACTCCTGTGCTGTACTACACTGCTCATTGAACCTCTGTCCTGTCCTACACTGTCCTGTACTGTACTGTGGTGCATTGTAATATGTAGTGTTGTACTGTACTGCACTGTTCAGTGAACCCCTGTGCTGTGGTTTTCTATACTGTTGTATTGTACTGTGCTGCACTGTTCAATGAAACTCTGACCTGTCCTGCACACGCACAAAGTGCTGGTGGATCGCAGCAGGCCAGGCAGCATCTATAGGAAGAAGTGCAGTCGACGTTTTGGGCCGAGACCCTTCGTCAGGACTAACGGAAAAAAAAGATAGTAAGAGATTTTAAAGTGGGAGGGGGAGGGGGAGACCCAAAAAGACGGGGTGGGTGAAGCCAAGAGCTGGGAAGTTGATAAGTAAAAGGGATACAAGGCTGGAGAAGGGGGAGTATCATAGGATGGAAGGCCTTGGAAGAAAGAAAGGGGGAGGGGAGCACCAGAGGAAGATGGAGAACAGGCAAGGAGTTATTGTGAGAGGGAACGAGAGAAAAAAAAGTTAGGGATGGGATAAGAAGGGGAGGAGGGGCATTAAAGGAAGTTAGAGAAATCAATGTTCATGCAATCTGGTTGGAGGCTACCCAGACAGAATATAAGGTGTTGTTCCTCCAACCTGAGTGTGGCTTCATCTCGACAGTAGAGGAGGCCATGGATTAACATACCCGGTCAGACTCTTAACTGGTCAGACACTTAACCTGTCAAATACTTACCCAGTCAGACTCTCAACTGGTCAGACTCTCAACCGATCAGACACTTACCCGGTCAGACATTTAACTAGTCAGACTCTTACCCGGTCAAACACATACCCGTTCAGACTCTTAACCAATCAGACACATACTCAGTCAGACTCTTAATCAGTCAGAAACTTACCCGGTCAGACACTTATCCGGTCAGACCCTTACCTGGTCAAACTCTTAACCGGTCACACACTTAACCGGTCAGACTCTTAACTAGGCAGACACAAATTCGGTCAGATTCTTAACCGGTCAGTCTCTTAGCCAGTCAGACACTTACACGGTCTGAGTCTTACCCGGTCAGACTCTTAACCGGTCAGACACTTACCCCGTCAGACTCTTAACCAGTCAGACTCTTAACCAGTCAGACACTTACACGGTGAGATTAAGGGAGCTAGGGCTTTACTCTTTGGAGAGAAGGAGGATGAGAGGAGACATGATAGATTTTAAGAGGAATAGAAAGAGTGGATAGCCAGCGCCTCTTCCCCAGGGCACCACTGTTCAACACAAGAGGACATGGCTTTAAAGTAAGGGGTGAGAAGTTCAAGGTGGATATTAGAGGAAAGTTTTTTACTCAGAGAGTGGTTGGTGCGTGGAATGCACTGCCTGAGTCAGTGGTGGAGGCAGATACACTAGTGAAGTTTAAGAGACTACTAGGCAGGTATATGCAGGAATTTAAGGTGGGGGGTTATATGGGAGGCAAGGCTTGAGGGTCGGCATAACATTGTGGGCCGAAGGGCCTGTACTGTGCTGTACTATTCTATGTTCCATATCGGAATGGGAAATGGACATGGAATTAAAATGTGTGGCCACTGGGAGATCCTGCTACCTCTGGCGGACAGAGCATAGGTGTTCAGCGAAATGGTCTCCCAATCTGTGTTGGATCTTACCAATATATCGAAGGCCACGCCGGGAGCACTGGACACAGTATATCACACCAGCATACTCACAGGTGAAGTGTCGCCTCACCTGGAAGGACTGTCTAGGGGCCCTGAATGGTAGTGAGGGAGGAAGTGTAAGGGCAGGTGTAGCACTTGTTCCGCTTACAAGGATAAGTGCCAGGAGGGAGATTGGTGGGAAGGGATGGGGGGGGACTATTGGGCAAGGGAGTCGCGTAGGAAGCGATCCCTGCTGTGACGAGAATACACATAGATAAGATGTTAGCTGTCCTGTGTGATCAGCAGTTGGTCTGCCACCTGTCTTCAAGAGAGAGATAAGGAACACAATGAAACAGCATCTGGAGATGTGTAATGAAGGGACAGGAGAGAGAGAGCTGTCTGGAGCGGCTCCCCCTTTGAATCCTGAACTGTTTGAAGTGATTGACAGGCGATACCCCAGCCGGGGGTTTAAAAAAGGACTGGTTCGCTAAGGCGGACACACACGACACCCGAGGTAACGAGACCCTGGAAGCGGTGAGCCTCTCACGAGTCGGTGGGAAGTATCGGACAACGCACAGGGTGGAAAGGTACGATCAGCGGGAACCCAGTGTGTGTCCGCCCTTGCTTGGGTGCCGGGTTCACTGCAGAGGATCGACCGCATCTGGAGGAGGGGTCACAGTCGGTGACCTCAGGTGACATCACCAAGGACCTGCCCGAAAGCTGCTTGTGAGCAATTATCTCCGGTCTGTGAGTGGAAGCCGTTTCTGAATGATCAGTCGTTCCCGTTCTCTCTCTCTCTCCCTCCCCCCACGTTGTCCATCGCCATGGCAACGATTACTGCGAACTGAACTAAATTGGACTGAACTTTTGTGTCACTTTGAAATTTGGTCATTTACCCCTAGACAACGATAGAGCTTGATTGATGCTGTTATCTTAATTCTGTGCACGTGTGTTTATCATTGCTGAACTGTTGCATTTATTACCCTTTCGATTACTGTGTTGCTTGTTTCTTTAATTAAACTTTCTTAGTTCTAGTAACCCAGACTCCAACTGAGTGATCCATTTCTGCTGGTTTGGCAACCCAGTTACGGGGAACGTAACACTGCAGAAAGCAGAAAGTGGTGGGGGGTGGAAGGGAAAGATGTGTTTGGTGGTGGGATCCCATTGGAGATCGCGGAAATTACGGAGAAATATATGTTGGACACGGAGGCTGGTGGGGTGGTAAGTGAGGACAAGAGGAACCCTATCCCTAGTGCGGTGATGGGAGGATGGGGTGACAGCAGATGTGCGTGAAATGGGAAAGATGTGTTTGAGGGCAGAGTGGATGGTGGAGGAAGGGAAGCCCCTTTCTTTTAAAAAGGAAGACATCTCCTTCATCCTGGAATGAAAAGACTCATCCTGAGAGGATGAAAAAGTCAAAACTAACTGTAAAAGCTTTTATACATATGTGAAAAGAAAAAGATTGGTTAAGACAAATGTAGGTCCTCTACAGACAGAAACAGGTGAATTGATTATGGGGAGCAAGGACATGGCAGACCAATTGAATAATTACTTTGGTTCTGTCTTCACTAAGGAGGACATAAATAATCTTCCAGAAATAGTAAGGGACAGAGGGTCCAGTGAGATGGAGGAACTGAGCGAAATACATGTTAGTAGGGAAGTGGTGTTAGGTAAATTGAAGGGATTGAAGGCAGATAAATCCCCAGGGCCAGATGGTCTGCATCCCAGAGTGCTTAAGGAAGTGGCCCAAGAAATAGTGGATGCATTAGTGATAATTTTTCAAAACTCGTTAGATTCTGGACTAGTTCCTGAGGATTGGAGGGTGGCTAATGTAACCCCACTTTTTAAAAAAGGAGGGAGAGAGAAACCGGGGAATTATAGGCCGGTTAGCCTAACGTCGGTGGTGGGGAAACTGCTGGAATCAGTTATCAAGGATATGATAACAGCACATTTGGAAAGCGGTGAAATGATCGGACAAAGTCAGCATGGATTTGTGAAAGGAAAATCATGTCTGACGAATCTCATAGAATTTTTTGAGGATGTAACTAGTAGAGTGGATAGGGGAGAACCAGTGGATGTGGTATATTTGGATTTTCAAAAGGCTTTTGACAAGGTCCCACACAGGAGATTAGTGTGCAAACTTAAAGCACACGGTATTGGGGGTAAGGTATTGATGTGGATAGAGAATTGGTTGGCAGACAGGAAGCAAAGAGTGGGAATAAATGGGACCTTTTCAGAATGGCAGGCAGTGACTGGTGGGGTACCGCAAGGCTCAGTGCTGGGACCCCAGTTGTTTACAATATATATTAATGACTTGGATGAGGGAATTAAATGCAGCATCTCCAAGTTTGCAGATGACACGAAGCTGGGCGGCAGTGTTAGCTGTGAGGAGGATGCTAAGAGGATGCAGGGTGACTTGGATAGGTTAGGTGAGTGGGCAAATTCATGGCAGATGCAACTTAATGTGGATAAATGTGAAGTTATCCACTTTGGTGGCAAAAACAGGAAAACGGATTATTATCTGAATGGTGGCCGATTAGGAAAAGGGGAGGTGCAACGAGACCTGGGTGTCATTATACACCAGTCATTGAAAGTGGGCATGCAGGTACAGCAGGCGGTGAAAAAGGCGAATGGTATGCTGGCATTTATAGCAAGACGATTCGAGTACAGGAGCAGGGAGGTACTACTGTAGTTGTACAAGGCCTTGGTGAGACCACACCTGGAGTATTGTGTGCAGTTTTGGTCCCCTAATCTGAGGAAAGACATCCTTGCCATAGAGGGAGTACAAAGAAGGTTCACCAGATTGATTCCTGGGATGGCAGGACTTTCATATGATGAAAGACTGGATGAACTAGGCTTATACTCGTTGGAATTTAGAAGATTGAGGGGGGATCTGATTGAAACGTATAAAATCCTAATGGGATTGGACAGGCTAGATGCAGGAAGATTGTTCCTGATGTTGGGGAAGTCCAGAACGAGGGGTCACAGTTTGAGGATAAAGGGGAAGCCTTTTAGGACCGAGATGACGAAAAACTTCTTCACACAGAGAGTGGTGAATCTGTGGAATTCTCTGCCACAGAAAACAGTTGAGGCCAGTTCATTGGCTATATTTAAGAGGGAGTTAGATATGGCCCTTGTGGCTAAAGGGATCAGGGGGTATGGAGGGAAGGCTGGTGCAGGGTTCTGAGTTGGATGATCAGCCATGATCATACTGAATGGCGGTGCAGGCTCGAAGGGCCGAATGGCCTACTCCTGCACCTATTTTCTATGTTTCTATGAGAGCAGATGCGGCGGAGACAGAGGAATTGAGAGAAGGGGATGGCATTTTAATTGAGAGAAGGGGTTTGCATTTTAACAGGTGGGCAGAGGGGGTGGGGTGGCTCTGTTGGTGAGGAATGAAATTCAGCCTCTTGCGAGGGGGGACGCAGAATCAGGAGATGTAGAGTCAGTATGGATAGAACTGAGAAATTGTAAGGGCAAAAAGACCCTAATGGGAGTTATCTACAGGCCCCCAAACAATAGCCTGGATATAGGGTGCAAGTTGAATCAAGAGTTAAAATTGGCATGTCACAAAGGTAATGCTACGGTTTTTATGGGGGATTTTAACATGCAGGTAGACTGGGAAAATCAGGTTGGTACTGGACCCCAAGAAAAGGAGTTTGTGGAGTGCCTCTAAGATGGATTCTAAGAGCAGCTTGTACTGGAACCTACCAGGGGGAAGGCAATTCTGGATTTAGTGTTGTATTATGACCGGATTTGATACGGGAACTCAAGGTAAAGGAGCCATTAGGAGATAGTGACCATAATATGATAAGTTTTAAACTACAATTTGAGAGGGAGAAGAGAAAATCGGAAGTGTCAGTATCACAGTTGAACAAAGGGGACTATGGAGCCATGAGGGAGGAGCTGGCCAAAGTTGACTGGAAAGATACCCTAGCAGGGATGACAGTGGAACAACAATGGCTGGTATTTCTGGGAATAATACAGAAGGTGCAGGATCAGTTCATTCCAAAGAGGAAGAAAGATTCTAAGGGGAGGAAGGGGCTACCGTGGATGACAAGGGAAGTCAAGGACAGTATAAAAATAAAAGAGAGAAAGTATAACATAGCAAGGATGAGCAGGAAGCCAGAGGATTGGGAGACTTTCAAGGACCAACAGAAGATAACTGAAAAGGCAATACGGGGGAAAAAGATGAGGTACAAAGGTAAGCGAGCCAAGAATACAAAGGAGGATAGTAAAAGCTTCTTTAGGTATGTGAAGAGGAAAAAAATTAGTTAAGACCAAAGTTGGGCCCTTGAAGACGGAAACGGGTGAAATTATTATGGGGAACAAGGAAACGGCTGATGAGCTGAACAGGTACTTTAGATCTGTCTTCACTAGGGAAGACACAAACAATCTCCCAGATGTAATAGTGGCCAGAGGACCTAGGGTAATGGAGGAACTGAAGGAGATTCACATTAAGCAGAAAATGGTGTTGGGTAAACTGATGGGACTGAAGGCTGATAAATCCCCGGGACCTGATGGTCTGCGCCCCAGGGTACTTAAGGAGGAGGAATCGTGTACGCATTGGTAACTATTTTCCAATGTTCTATGGATTCAGGATCAGTTCCTGAGGACTAGAGGGTAGATAACGTTACCCCACTTTTTAAGAAAGGAGGGAGAGAGAAAACAGGGAATTATAGACCAGTTAGCCTGACATCAGTGGTGGGGAAGATGCTGGAGTCAATTATATAGGATGAAATAGCGGCACATTTGGATAGCAGTAACAGGATCAGTCTGAATCAGCATGGATTTACAAAGGGGAAATCATGCTTGACTAATCTTCTGGAATTTTTTGAGGATGTAACTATGAAAATGGACAAGGGAGAGCCAGTGGATGTAGTGTACCTGGACTTTCAGAAAGCCTTTGATAAGGTCCCACATAGGATATTAGTGGGCTAAAAGTAGAGCACATGGTATTGGGGGTAGGGTACTGACATGGATCGTAAATTGGTTGGCAGACAGGAAACAAAGAGTAGGGATTAACGGGTCCCTTTCAAAATGGCAGGCGGTAACTACTGGGGTACCACAAGGCTCAGTGCTGGGACCGCAGCTATTTACAATGTACATTAATGATTTAAATGAAGGGATTAAAAGTAACGATAACAAATTTGCAGATGACACAAAGCTGGGTGGCAGTGTGAAATGTGCGGAGGATGCTGAGATAATGTAGGATGACTTGGACAAGTTGGGTGAGTGGGCAGATGCATGGCAGATGCAGTTTAATGTGGATAAATGTGAGGTGGCAAGAACAGGAAGGCAGATTACTATTTGAATGGTGTCAAGTTAGGAAAAGGGGAAGTACAACAAGATCTTGGTGTCCTTGTTCATCAGTCACAATATAAGCATACAGGTACAGCAGGCAGTGAAGAAAGCCAATGGCATGTTGGCCTTCATAACAAGGGGAGTTGAGTATAGGAGCAAAGAGGTCCCTCTGCAGTTGTACAGGGCCCTGGTGAGACCACACCTGGAGTATTGTGTACTGTTTTGGTCTCCAAATTTGAGGAAGGACATACTTGCTATTGAGGGAGTGCAGCGGAGGTTCACGAGGTTAATTCCCGGAATGGCGGGACTGTCATATGTTGAAAGATTGGAGCGACTGGGGTTGTATACACCGGAATTTAGAAGGATGAGAGGGGATCTGATTGAAACATATAAGATTATTAAGGGATTGGACACGCTAGAGGCAGGAAACATGTTCCCGATGTTGGGGGAGTCCAGACCAGAGGCCACAATTTGAGAATAAGGGGTAGGCCATTTAGAACGGAGTTGAGGAAAAACTTTTTCACCCAGAGGGTTGTGGATATGTGGAATGCTCTGCCTCAGAAGGCAGTGGAGGCCAATTCTCTGGATGCTTTCAAGAAAGAGTTAGATAGAGCTCTTAATGATAGCGGAGTCAAAGGATATGGGGAGAAGGCAGGAACGGGGTACTGACTGAGGATGATCAGCCATGATCACAGTGAATGGCGGTGCTGGCTTGAAGGGCCGAATGGTCTACTCCTGCACCTATTGTCTATTAATTGAGAGAAGGTGATGGCATTTTAATTGAGAGAAGGGGATTCGCTGAACACCTACGCTCTGTCCGCCAGAGGAAGCATGATCTCCCAGTGGCCACACATTTTAATTCCACATCCCATTCCCATTCCGATATGTCAATCCATGGCCTCCTCTACTGTCGACATGAAGCCACACTCAGGTTGGAGGAACAACACCTTATATTTCGTCTGGGTAGTTTCCAACCTGATGGCATGAACATTGATTTCTCTAACTTCCGTTAATGCCCCTCCTCCCCTTCTTACCCCATCCCTATTTTTTTCTCTCTCTCCCTCTCACAATAACTCCTTGCCTGTTCTCCATCTTCCTCTGGTGCTCCCCTCCCACTTTCTTTCTTCCAAGGCCTTCTGTCCTATGATACTTCCTCTTCTCCAGCCTTGTGTCCCTTTTGCCAATCAACTTCCCAGCTCTTGGCTTCATCCCTCCTCCTCCTGTCTTCTCCTATCATTTCGGGTCTCCCCCTCCCCCTCCCACTTTAAAATCTCTTACTATCTCTTTCTTCCGTTAGTCCTGACAATGGGTCTCGACTCGAAACGTTGACTGTACTTCCCTATACTGTAGATGCTGCCTGGCCTGCTGCGTTACACCAGCATTTTAGTGTGTTGCTTGAATTTCCAGCATCTGCAGATTTTCTCATGTTTGTGTCCTATACTGTACTGTGTTGTGCTGTGCTGTGTTGTACTGTGCTGTTCAATG
This sequence comes from Mobula hypostoma, assembly GCF_963921235.1. Lineage (NCBI taxonomy): Eukaryota > Metazoa > Chordata > Chondrichthyes > Myliobatiformes > Myliobatidae > Mobula > Mobula hypostoma. The sequence goes on along the minus strand of NC_086100.1, from coordinate 98,506,048 downwards.
AACCTCTGTCCTGTCCTGTATTGTAATGTACTGTACCGTACTGTTCAATGAACCTGTCCTGTTCTATACTGTACCATATTGTACTGTACTGTGCTGTATTGAACTGCATTGTATTGTACTGTGCTGTTCAATGAACCTGTCCTGTCCTATACTGTACTGAGTTATACTGCACTGTACTGTGTTGTTCAATGAACCCCTGTGCTGTACTGTTCAATGAACCTATGTCCTGTACTGTACTTGAACCCCTGTGCTGTACTATGTTGTACTTTACTGTATTGTACTGTACTGTTCAATTAACCTCTGTCCTGCCTTGTCCTATACTATACTGATCTATACTGTATTATACTGTACTGTGCTGCACTGTACTGTACTGTTCTGTTCAATGAACCTCTGTCATGTCCTATGTTGTCCTATACTGTGTAGTACTGTACTGTGCTGCGCTGTCCTGTGCTGTTCAATGAACCTCTACTGCACTGTATTGTATTGTTCAATGAACCTCTGTCCTGTCCTATACAGTACTGTATTGCACTATACTGTTCTGTCCTGTGCTGCACTGTACTGTCCTATACTGTACTGTACTGTGCTGTACTGTTCAATGAACCTCTGTACTATACTGTGCTGCACTGTACTGTACATCCCTTCTGAGATCTGGAGCATAACCTGTTGACAATACTCCAAATACGGCCTGACTAATGTCTTATAAAGGCTCAGTATTATCTCCTTGATTTTATATTCTATTTCCCTTGAAATAAATGCCAACATTAAATATACTGCATCCGGTGCTCCCGATGTGGCCTTCTATATATTGGCGAGACCCGATGCAGACTGGGAGAGCGTTTTGCTGAACACCTACGCTCTGTCTGCCAGAGAAAGCAGGATCTCCCAGTGGCCACACATTTTAATTCCACATCCCATTCCCATTCTGACATGTCTATCCACGGCCTCCTCTACTGTAAAGATGAAGCCACACTCAGGTTGGAGGAACAACACCTTATATTCCGCCTGGGTAGCCTCCAACCTGATGGCATGAACATCGACTTCTCTAACTTCTGCTAAGGCCCCACCTCCCCCTCGTACCCCATCTGTTACTCATTTTTATGCACACATTCTTTCTCTCACTCTCCTTTTTCTCCCTCTGTCCCTCTGAATATACCTCTTGCCCATCCTCTGGGTCACCCCCCCCTTGTCTTTCTTCCCGGACCTCCTGTCCCATGATCCTCTTGTATCCCCTTTTGCCTATCACCTGTCCAGCTCTCGGCTCTATCCCTCCCCCTCCTGTCTTCTCCTATCATTTTGCATCTCCCCCTCCCCCTCCAGCTTTCAAATCCCTTACTCACTCTTCCTTCAGTTAGTCCTGACGAAGGGTCTCGGCCTGAAACGTCGACTGCACCTCTTCCTATAGATGCTGCTTGGCCTGCTGTGTTCACCAGCAACTTTGATGTATGTTGATTAAATTTGCCTTCTTTACCACAGACTCAACCTGTAAACTAACCTTTTGAGAGTCTTGCACAAGGACTCCTATGTCCCTCTGCACCACTGATGTTTGAATTTTCTCCACATTTAGATAATAGTCTGCACTTTTGTTCCTTTTACCAAAATGCATTATCATACTCCATATCCAACACTCTATTCCATCTGCCACGTCTTTGCCAATTATTCCAATTTACCTAAATCCTGCTGAAATCACATTGTTTCCTCAGCACTACCTACCCCTCCACCGATCTTCGTATCATCCGCAAACTTTACCACAAAGCCACAAATTACATAATGTACTCACAATGTATGATGTACTCACTCACTCATGCATTTCATTCTTTCCTTAGCCGAAGATGGCTGAGACAGCAATAAACAGTTTTATATTTTGAAGAGCTGTGCAACACTGCCAACATTTTTACCCATTCTTAATTACCTTTGGGAAGATGAACTGGAGCAACCCACCTGGAGAGAATACTTTCACAATGGTAAACACAAAATACTCTGCAGATGCTGGGGTCAAAGCAACACTCACAACACGCTGGAGGAACTCAGCAGGTCGGGCAGCATCCGTGGAAACGATGAGTCGACCTTTCGGGCCAGAACCCTTCGTCAGGACTGTAGAGGGAAGGGGCAGAGGCCCGAAAAGAAGGTGGGGGGGAGGGTGGGAAGGAGAAGGCTGGTAGGTTCCAAGTGAAAAACCAGTAAGGGGAAAGATAAAGGGGTGGGGGAGGGGAAGCAGGAAGGTGATTGCTCCTCCAACCTGAGTTTAGCCTCATCATGGCAGTAGAGGAGGCCATGTATGGACATATCTGAATGGGAGTGGGAAGCAGAGTTGAAGTGGGTGGCTACTGGGATCCTGTCTGTGGGGGCGGAGGTGCTCAACAAAGCGGTCCTCCAATCTGCGTCGGGTTTCACGATGTAGAGGAGGCCGCACCGCTCCATCCGCCACAACAGACAGGATCTCCCAGTAGCCACCCACTTAAACTCTACTTCCCACTCCCATCCAGATATGTCCATACATTGCCTCCTCTACTGCCATGATAAGGCTAAACTCAGGTTGGAGAAGCAACACCTCATATACCGTCTAGGTAGTCTCCAGTCCCTTGGTATGAACATAGAATTCTCCAACTTCCGGTAATTCCCTCCCCCTCCCTTCCCCTATCCCTATTCCACTCTGCCCCCTCCCCCAGCTGCCTATCACCTCCCTCATGGTTCCGCCTCCTTCTACTACCCATTGTGTTTTCCCATATTCCTTCTTCACCTTTCCTGCCTATCACCTCCCTGCCTCCCTTCCCCCACCCCTTTATCTTTCCCCTTACTCGTTTTTCACCTGGAACCTACCAGCCTTCTCCTTCCCACCCTCCCCCCACCTTCTTTATAGGGCCTCTGCCCCTTCCCTCTGTAGTCCTGATGAAGGGTTCCGGCCCGAAACGTCGACCGATCTTTTCCACGGATGCTGCCCGACCTGCTGAGTTCCTCCAGCGTGTTGTGAGTGTTACTTTCACAATGGTATCGGGATGAGTTCCAATATTAAAACCCACTGAAGGTAAAGAAATGGAAATATATTTCCAAGTTAGGATGGAACGCAATTGACAGGAAATTGCAAGGGCAGGTGTCCCATGTGCCATAAGCCCTAGATCATGGTGTCAGATCGGTAGCCCAGAGCTTTTGTAGGGTAGTAAACACTATGTTAGAGGAATAATTGTACAGGGAGTGCCATTCAAGCGGGCTGCTTTGGTCTTGATGATGTCAGTCTTCTTGAGAGTCTATGGAGCTGCAGGCATTCTATCTCATACCTGATTTTTGCCTTGGCAGATAGTGGAAAGACTTTAACGTATTGAAAATGAGCCAATCGCTGCATGGCACCCAGATTCTGACCTGTGCAATATATGTACCAGGTTTAATTTGGTTTTTGATCATTTGTGACTCCCAGGAAGGGGGCGACTCAGGAATCTGTTTATTTGCTTTGTGGAGAATGCTGACCATGGCAATTCCTCCATGACGTCCTCTGTTTCTGCAGCTGTGAAACTAACCACAATTACCAATATCACTTCCCTGACGTCTTTTATCTCCCTCTCTGTCCCCTCTGAAACGTCTAAACCCTGGAACATCCAGCAGACATTACTAACATTATGACAACTGCCCCTTGCACCATTTTCCTAGCCGAACATTCATCTGCCAAATCGTCGTATGGCGTGTGATAATCCAGATTATTACCCCCGAGGTCCTGCTTTTCAGCTTCCTGCCTAGCTGTTCTTCAGGTCCTTTTCCTATCTATGTCTTTGGTACCTATATGTTACATGATTTCTGGCTACCCGCCCTCCACCTCCAGCATGCTGAGACATCCACGACCCCGGTACCTCAGAGGCAATATTCCGTCCAGGTGTCTCTTTCATGTCAGCTCCCCTAACTACCACCACAGAGCTCCTCTTCTCCCCCCTTCCTTTCAGAGTAACAGAACCAGACTCAGTTCCAGACAGCTGGTCACTGCAACTTTCCCTGGTAGGTACCCTGTTCAACAGCATCCGAAGCAGTATATTGCAACCAAGGGGAATGTCCACAGTGTACTCTGCATTATCAGTCAATCCCCTTTCCCTCTCTTGACCATGACCCAGGTTTCAGGAATGAAGGGGTTAACATAAGAGGAGCATTTGGCAGCTTTGGGCCTGTACTCACTGGAATTTAGAAGAATGCGGGGGGGGGGGATCTCACTGAATTTTAAAAGGACTAGATAGGGTGGATGTGAAGAGGATGTTTCCTTTGGTTGAGAGATCCAGAACTAGAGGGCACAGGCTCAAAATTGAGGGGTGACCTTTTAGAACAGAGGTAAGGAGGACTTTTTTTACCCAGAGAGTAGTTAATCTGTGGTATGCTCTGCCACAGATTGTGGTGGAGGCCAAGACTGCAGGTATATTTAAGGCAGAAGTTGATCGTTTCCTGATGGGTCAGGGCAACAGAGGATATGGTGAGCAGGTAGGTGTATGGGAACACTCACAACACGCTGGAGGAACTCAGCAGGTCAGGCAGCATCCGTGGAAACGATGAGTCGAGGTTTCGGGCCGAAACCCTTCGTCAGGACTGAAGAGGGATGGGGCAGAGGTTTATATAGGTTTATAAATGACAACTATCAACTCCCAAAGGTAGTAGTGAAGTCTGCATTTGTTTTCTTTCAACCTTATATGCTTCACATTGTAAAAGAATGTGTTCAGCTGTTTCATGATGATGACAAAACCTACACACCCCAGAGTGATGTTTTCCAATAACATGGTTGTCTCAAAGGACAATGGGTGGTCATCATCATCACAAGCTAAAATGCCCAGTTGTCAAGCCTCACCAGTGTAGTCCAAAGAGAAGCTTATGAAGCAATACCAGCTTGGCTGCAGCAGCTGCTGGAGGGATATTCAATGACATCCAGCTGCCTTAGGAGCTCTATTCCAGATTTGCTGTCTGGGTTTACTCTCGTAGCATTCGTCTCTCCCGAGGCTGCCCATGAGGCAGTCGGCTATTTACCCATAGCTCACGGGCACCAGGATGTGTACACACACTTGTGGGCCTGCGTGCTACGTGTGCAGGGGCCAGACCTCCTCCCCATCTTCTGCAGTTCAGCCTGAGTCTGAAAGGAGTTCAGTTTCTGTGTGTCACCAGCTCCAACAAGGTACAAGGAATAATTAAGCATAGTATGCCCAATTCTAAGTTGAATTGGGTATTATTGAGTCAATATAATTCCTTCCCCCATCAATCTAACAGTTTTTATGTATTCTGTAAAGGTGTCTCCTCTTATGCCCATTATCCCACAAATCTTGCCATAATCCCCTAATACTTCTCCCACCAACCCCCTAGCTCCTGATTTGCCAAGTGGAAGGTCCATATCCACAGTTAAACAGCTTCTTTAGCCAAGCAATCAACCTGCTCATTCCCTTCAACACCTCTGTGTGCAGAGACCCATAAGAGAACATGAAAACCAATACTTTGAATATGAAATAAAGTTTGAAGAACTTCCAACAGTAAATCTGACCCACTACGAGAATGACCTGTTTTATGACTAGTCAAAACCAAAAAAGAATCTGAACAAATTACAATTTTGCAAGGACAAATTTCCTCCACCCACTGTAAGCCCAAAACTTACCTTAGCCTCTGCCTCTTCTCACCAAAACCTCTTGTGTCAAGCCTCAAGCTCTGCATTCTAACACTGAGCTGGTCGCTCCCACAATGGCCACTTCACTTCTTTCTATAGGCCTTTGCCAAGTGCCCAATGAACCGCAATTTCCCAAGCTCCTGGAAAGTTCCAAAAGTCTCTGCCTGTGTTTTAAAACTCGGATACAATTCACACGCCTCCAAACAAGCAACTGCTCGTGATATCTCAAGCTCACCAAAAAGTTTCAAAGGTTTTTTTTTGATGGGCCGAATGGCCAAATTCTACTCCATCAGAACCATGATGTTTATTTGCTTGCCCCTTCTTGTGCTTCCTTTCAATCTTAACCGTCTTTCTTGCACTCAACCCTATCACCAAGAGCCCTAATGCTGTGGTCCCCATCCCCTTGCCCTCCTAGTTTATACCCTCCTGAGTAGTACCAGTGAACCTTCAAGTCAGAATACTGGTTCTCCTCCAGTTCAGATGCAAACCGTCTTGTGTGTACAGGTCCTACATGTCTTGGAACACAACCAAATGATCCATAAATTTGAAGCTCTCCCTTCTATACTGATTGCTTAATCAAATATTGAACTGCCATTTCTCACCTCACTAGCACATGGCGTGGTTAGTAATTTTAGATTGCAACCTTGGAAATCTTGATTTTCACATTTCTACCTGGCTTCCTGAAATCCCTTTGCAGGACCTCAAACCTGCTCTTCCCTATGCCATTGGTACCAATATCACCACAACCTCTGGCTGCTCATTCTTCCACCTCAGAATGTCCTGTATCTACCACGAGACATCCTTGACCCTGACACCAGGGAAGTAGGACACCACACTGGAGTCTCACTTGAGAACCCTTTCACTATTAGCGTAGAAGAATGAGGGGAGATTTGATAGAGGTATATACAAACATTTGTAAAATTATGATGGGAATAGATAGAGTGAATGCAAGCAGGCTTTTTCCACCGCGGGAAGGGGAGAAAAAAACCAGCGGGCATGGTTTAAGGGTGAAGGTGGAAAAGTTTAAAGGGAACATTGAGGGGGGCTTCTTCACACAGAGTGGTGGGGGAGTGGAATCAGCTGCCAGACGAGGTGGTAAATGCGGGTTCTTTTTTAACATTTAAGAATAAATTGGACAGATACATGGATGGGAGGTGTATGGAGGGATATGGTCCATGTGCAGGTCAGTGGGACTAGGCAGAAAATGGTTCGGCACAGCAAAGAAGGGCCAAAAGGTCTGTGCTATAGTTTTTCTATGGTTTCTATTAGTCGGAAGGCTGCATTCAGCACAACAGGTTTGCTGGTGAGGCAGTGTGAGGTGTAAAAATAGTTCAGGATCTTTTGGGACTTTTTGATGGGTTGCAATCCTAACAATCTATTAGGCACTCGGCAGAAGCCAATAATAAGATGAAAGGCATAAGTGGACCAGCCATTGTTTAAGTGGAGAGTGTTGGAATGGTGAGGCTCTGGCTCAACAGGCTTGCTGAAGCACACACAGGTGGAGGTACTAAGTTAGTTTTTTTCCTCTGTTAGTAATATAGCTAGTGTGCTGAGAATGGGTCCAGAGTTAGTGGTATATTCCATGTGTAAGATGTGGGAACTTTGGGAGGCCTCCAGTCTCCCTGATAACTACATCTGCACGAATTACACCAAGCTACAGCAACTTAGCAACTGGAGCTGCAGCTGGATGACCTCCGGCTCATACAGGAAAATGAGGTGGTAATAGATAAGAGCTACAAGGAAGTCGTCACCCTTTGTATACTTGGCCTGGTGCTGTTCTGCAGGAGAGAAGGAGGGAGAAGAGAAATACGGTAGTCGTAGGGGATTCCATAGTCAGGGGAATGGACAGGAGATTCTGTGAGCCTGATAAAGATAACCGCATGGTGTGTTGCCTCCCAGGTGCCAGGGTGCGGGATGTCTCGGATCGGGTCCTGAATATTCTGAAGGGGGAGGGTGAGCAGCCAGTTGTCTTGGTACATGTTGGTACCAATGACATAGATAGGACAAAGGAGGAGCTCCTGAAGAGAGATTTCCAGGAGTTAGGAAGGAAGCTAAGAAGCAGGACCTCCAGGGTAGTAATCTCGGGATTGCTACCTGTGCCACGTGCTAGCGAGGGCAAGAATAGTAAGATCAGGCAGATGAATGCGTGGCTGAGAGACTGCTGCAGGGGGCAGGGCTTCAGATTCTTGGATAATTGGGATCTCTTCTGGGGGAAGTATGACCTGTTCAAAAAGGACAGGTTACACTTGAACCCGAAGGGGACCAATATCCTGGCGGGAAAGTTTAATAGAGCTGTTAGGGAGGGTTTAAACTAATTTGGCAGGTGGGTTGGGAACCGGAATGACAGAGCGGAGGAAGGGGAAAACAGAAATAAATCTAAGATAGTGAGCAGTAAAGATGTCAAGAAAGACAGGCAGGTGATGGGGCAAATTTGTAGCCATTGGGATGAGTTGCACTGCAATAAAGTTGCAGTGAAACCAAAGCGAAAAGTACCAAATACTGGTCTTAAGGTGTTATACTTAAATGCACACAGCATAAGAAATAAGGTGGATGATTTTGTCGTAGGCCTACAGATTGGCAGGTAGGATATTGTGGCTATCACAGAGACCTGGCTAAAGGATGCATGTCTCTGGGAGCTGAACGGCCAAGGATACACGGTGTATCAGAAGGATAGGAAGGTAGGCAGAGGGGGAGGCGTGGCTTTATTGGTAAGAAATGATATTAAATCATTAGAAAGAGGTGATATAGGATCGGAAGGCGCAGAATCTTTAGGGTTGAGCTAAGAAATTGCAGGGGTAAAAGGACCCTGATGACAGTTATTTATGGGCCTCCAAACAGCTGCAGGGATGTGGACTACAAATTACAACAGCAAATAGAAAAGGCTTGTCAGAAGGGCAGTGTTATGATAATTGTGGGGGATTTTAACATGCGAGTGGCTTGGGAAAATCAGGTCGGCACTGGATCTCAAGAGAGAGAATTTATAGAATGTCTGCGAGATGGCTTTTTAGAACAGCTTGTTGTTGAGCCCACCAGGGGATCGGCTGTACTGGATTGGGTATTGTGTAATGAACCGGAGGTGATTAGAGAGATTGAGGTGAAGGAACCCTTAGGAGGCAGTGATCATAACATGATTGAGTTCACTGTGAAATTTGAAAAAGAGAAGCCGAAATCTGATGTGTCGGTATTCCAGTGGAGTAAAGGAAATTACAGTGGCATTAGAGAGGAACTGGCCAAAGTTGACTGGAAAGGGACACTGGCAGGAAAGATGGCAGAGCAGCAGTGGCTGGAATTTATGCGAGAAGTGAGGAAGGTGCAAGACAGGTATATTCCAAAAAGGAAGAAATTTTCGAACAGAAAAAGGATGCAACCGTGGTTGACATGAGAAGTCAAAGCCAAAGTTAAAGCAAAGGAGATGGTATACAAGGAAGCAAAAATTAGTGGGAAGACAGAGGATTGGGAAGTTTTTAAAACCTTACAAAAGGAAACCAAGAAGGTCATTAAGAGGGAAAAGATTAACTATGAAAGGAAGCTAGCAAATAATATCAAAAAGCTTTTTCAAGTACATAAAGAGTAAAAGACAGGTGAGAGTAGATATAGGACCAATAGAAAATAATGCTGGAGAAATTGTAATGGGAGATAAGGAGATGGCAGAGGAACTGAACTAGTATTTTACATCAGTCTTCACTGAGGAAGACATCAGCAGTATACTGGACACTCAAGGGTGGCAGGGGAGAGAAGTGTGCGCAGTCACAATTACGACAGAGAAAGTACTCAGGAAGCTGAATAGTTTAAAGGTAGATAAAGCTCCCAGACCAGATGGAATGCACCCGCGTGTTCTGAAGGAAGTAGCTGTGGAGATTGCGGAGGCATTAGCGATGATCTTTCAAAAGTCGATAAATTCTGGCATGGTTCCGGAGGACTGGAAGATTGCAAATGTCACTCCGCTATTTAAGAAGGGGGCAAGGAAGCAAAAAGGAAATTATAGACCTGTTAGCTTGACATCGGTGGTTGGGAAGTTGTTGGAGTCGATTGTCAAGGATGAGGTTACAGAGTACCTGGAGGCATATGACAAGATAGGCAGAACTCAGCATGTATTCCTTAAAGGAAAATCCTGCCTGACAAACCTATTACAATTTTTTGAGGAAATTACCATAGAACCATAGAAACTACAGCACAGAAACAGGCCTTTTGGCCCTTCTTGGCTGTGCCGAACCATTTTCTGCCTAGTCCCATTGACCTGCACACGGACCATATCCCTCCATACACCTCCCATCCATGTATCTGTCCAATTTATTCTTAAATGTTAAAAAAGAACCCGCATTTACCACCTCGTCTGGCATCTCATTCCATACTCCCACCACTCTCTGTGTGAAGAAGCCCCCCCTAATGTTCCCTTTAAACTTTTCCCCCCTCAGCCTTAACCCATATCCTCTGGGTTTTTTTCTCCCCTTGCCTCAATGGAAAAAGCCTGCTTGCATTCACTCTATCAATACCCATCATAATTTTATATATCTCTATCAAATTTCCCCTCATTCTTCTACGCTCCAGGGAATAAAGTCCTAACCTATTCAACCTTTCTCTGTAACTGAGTTTCTCAAGTCCTGGCAACATCCTTGTAAACCTTCTCTGCACTCTTTCAACCTTATTTATATCCTTCCTGTAATTTGGTGACCAAAACTGAGCGCAATATTCGAGATTTGGCCTCACCAATGCCTTATACAACCTCATCATAACATTCCAGCTGTTATACTCAATACTTTGATTAATAAAGACCAATGTACCAGTAGGCTAGACAAGGGAGATGCAGTGGATGTTGTATATTTGGATTTTCAGAAGGCCTTTGACAAGATGCCACACATGAGGCTACTTAACAAGATAAGAGCCCATGGAATTACGGGAAAGTTACATACGTGAATAGAGCGTTGGCTGATTGGCAGGAAACAGAGAATGGGAATAAAGGGATCCTATTCTGGTTGGCTGCCGGTTACCAGTAGTGTTCCACAGGGGTCAGTGTTGGGGCCACTTCCTTTCACATTGTATATCAACGATTTGGATTATGGAATAGATGGCTTTGTGGCTATTGGAAGAATGGGCAGAGAAGTGGCAAATGAAGTACAATGCTGCAAAGTGTATGGTTATGCACTTTGGCAGAAATAATAAACGGGCAGACTACTATTTAAATGGGGAAAGAATTCAAAGTTCGGAGATGCAACGGGACTTGGGAGTCCTCGTACAGGATACCCTTAAGGGCTTAGGCGGAAGCGGGCGAGGCGAGGAAGGTTTGACATTCATTTTCTGTTGCTATTTGAGGAGAGGGGCATTATGACTGTGAGGGCAGTTTGCTGTTCTCGGTGTCGGATGTGGGAGGCCCTGGAGTCTCCAAGCCTCCCGGACGTCTACATCTGCGCCAAGTGCATCGAGATGCAGCTCCTAAGGGACCGTGTTACGGAACTGGAGCTGCAGCTCGATGACCTTCGTCTGGTCAGGGAGAGCGAGGAGGTGATAGAGAGGAGTGGAAGGCAGGTGGTCACGCCGGGGCCACGGGAGGCAGACAAGTGGGTCACGGTTAGGAGGGGGAAGGGGAAAAGGCAGGTGATGGGGAGTACCCCGGTGGCTGTGCCCCTTAACAACAGGTACTCCTGTTTGAGTACTGTTGAAGGGGACAGCTTACCAGGGGGAAGCGACAGTGGCCCTGCCTCCGGCACAGAGTCTGGCCCTGTAGCTCAGAAGGGTAGGGCAAGGAAGAGGAGGGCAGTTGTGATAGGGGACTCGATAGTAAGGGGGTCAGATAGGCGATTCTGTGGACGCAGTCCAGAGACCCGGATGGGAGTTTGCCTCCCTGGTGCCAGGGTCCGGGATATTTCTGATCGTGTCCAAGATATCCTGAAGTGGGAGGGTGAGGAGCCAGAGGTCGTGGTACATATAGGTACCAATGACATAGGTAGGAAAAGGGATGAGGTCTTGAAAGAAGAATATAGGGAGCTAGGAAGGGAGTTGAGAAAAAGGACCGCAAAGGTAGTAATCTCGGGATTACTGCCTGTGCCACGTGACAGTGAGAGTAGGAATGCGATGAGGTGGAGGATAAATGCGTGGCTGAGGGATTGGAGCAGGGGGCAGGGATTCAAGTTTTTGGATCATTGGGACCTCTTTTGGTACAGGCGTGACCTGTACAAAAAGGACGGGTTACACTTGAATCCTAGGGGGACCAATATCCTGGCAGGGAGATTAGCGGGGGCTACTGAGGTGACTTTAAACTAGAATGGTTGGGGGGTGGGAATCAAATTAAAGAGGCTAGGCGTGAGGAGGTTAGTTCACAACAGAGGGATGGGAACCAGTGCAGAGAGACAGAGGGGTGTAAAGTGAGCGTAGAAGCAAAAAGTACAAAGGAGAAAAGTAAAAGTGGCAGGCCGACAAATCCAGGGCAAGCTTTAAAAAGGGCTAAGAGAGTTGTAAAAGAGCGCCTGAAGGCTTTATGTGTCAATGCAAGGAGCATTCGTAATAAGGTGGATGAATTGGAAGTGCAGATTGTTATTAATGATTATGATATAGTTGGGATCACAGAGACATGGCTCCAGGGTGACCAGGGATGGGAGCTCAACGTTCAGGGATATTCAATATTCAGGAGGGATAGACATGAAGGAAGGGGAGGTGGGGTGGCGTTGCTGGTTAAAAAAGAGATTAACGCAATAGAAAGGAAGGAGATAAGCCGGGAAGATGTGGAATCGATATGGGTAGAGCTGCGTAACACTAAGGGGCAGAAGACGCTGGTGGGAGTTGTGTACAGGCCACCTAACAGTAGTAGTGAGGTCGGAGATGGTATTAAACAGGAAATTATAAATGTGTGCAATAAAGGAACAGCAGTTATAATGGGTGACTTCAATCTACATGTAGACTGGGTGAACCAAATTGGTAAAGGTGCTGAGGAAGAGGATTTCTTGGAATGTATGCGGGATGGTTTTTTGAACCAACATGTCGAGGAACCAACTAGAGAGCAGGCAATTCTGGACTGGGTTTTGAGCAATGAGGAAGGGTTAATTTGCGATCTTGTCGTGAGAGGCCCCTTGGGTAAGAGTGACCATAATATGGTGGAATTCTTCATTAACATGGAGAGTGACATAGTTAATTCAGAAACAAAGGTTCTGAACTTAAAGAGGGGTAACTTTGAAGGTATGAGACGTGAATTAGCTAAGATAGACTGGCAAATGACACTTAAAGGATTGACGATGGATATGCAATGGCAAGCATTTAAAGGTTGCATGGATGAACTACAACAATTGTTCATCCCAGTTTGGCAAAAGAATAAATCAAGGAAGGTAGTGCACCCGTGGCTGACAAGAGAAATTAGGGATAGTATCAATTCCAAAGAAGTAGCATACAAATTAGCCAGAGAAAGTGGCTCACCTGAGGACTGGGAGAAATTCAGAGTTCAGCAGAGGAGGACAAAGGGCTTAATTAGGAAGGGGAAAAAAGATTATGAGAGAAAACTGGCAGAGAACATAAAAACGGACTGTAAAAGCTTTTATAGATATGTAAAAAGGAAAAGACTGATAAAGACAAATGTAGGTCCCCTGCAGACAGAAACAGGTGAATTGATTATGGGGAGCAAGGACATGGCAGACCAATTGAATAATTACTTTGGTTCTGTCTTCACTAAGGAGGACATAAATAATCTTCCAGAAATAGTAAGGGACAGAGGGTCCAGTGAGATGGAGGAACTGAGTGAAATACATGTTAGTAGGGAAGTGGTGTTAGGTAAATTGAAGGGATTGAAGGCAGATAAATCCCCAGGGCCAGATGGTCTGCATCCCAGAGTGCTTAAGGAAGTAGCCCAAGAAATAGTGGATGCATTAGTGATAATTTTTCAAAACTCGTTAGATTCTGGACTAGTTCCTGAGGATTGGAGGGTGGCTAATGTAACCCCACTTTTTAAAAAAGGAGGGAGAGAGAAACCGGGGAATTATAGGCCGGTTAGCCTAGCGTCGGTGGTGGGGAAACTGCTGGAATCAGTTATCAAGGATATGATAACAGCACATTTGGAAAGCGGTGAAATGATCGGACAAAGTCAGCATGGATTTGTGAAAGGAAAATCATGTCTGACGAATCTCATAGAATTTTTTGAGGATGTAACTAGTAGAGTGGATAGGGGAGAACCAGTGGATGTGGTATATTTGGATTTTCAAAAGGCTTTTGACAAGGTCCCACACAGGAGATTAGTGTGCAAACTTAAAGCACACGGTATTGGGGGTAAGGTATTGGTGTGGGTGGAGAATTGGTTAGCAGACAGGAAGCAAAGAGTGGGAATAAACGGGACCTTTTCAGAATGGCAGGCGGTGACTAGTGGGGTACCGCAAGGCTCAGTGCTGGGACCCCAGTTGTTTACAATATATATTAATGACTTGGATGAGGGAATTAAATGCAGCATCTCCAAGTTTGCAGATGACACGAAGCTGGGTGGCAGTGTTAGCAGTGAGGAGGATGCTAAGAGGATGCAGGGTGACTTGGATAGGTTGGGTGAGTGGGCAAACTCATGGCAGATGCAATTTAATGTGGATAAATGTGAAGTTATCCACTTTGGTGGCAAAAATAGGAAAACAGATTATTATCTGAATGGTGGCCGATTAGGAAAAGGGGAGGTGCAACGAGACCTGGGTGTCATTATACACCAGTCATTGAAAGTGGGCATGCAGGTACAGCAGGCGGTGAAAAAGGCGAACGGTATGCTGGCATTTATAGCGAGAGGATTCGAGTACAGGAGCAGGGAGGTACTACTGCAGTTGTACAAGGCCTTGGTGAGACCACACCTGGAGTATTGTGTGCAGTTTTGGTCCCCTAATCTGAGGAAAGACATCTTTGCCATAGAGGGAGTACAAAGAAGGTTCACCAGATTGATTCCTGGGATGGCAGGTCTTTCATATGAAGAAAGACTGGATGAACTGGGCTTGTACTCGTTGGAATTTAGAAGATTGAGGGGGGATCTGATTGAAACGTATAAGATCCTAAAGGGATTGGACAGGCTAGATGCGGGAAGATTGTTCCCGATGTTGGGGAGGTCCAGAACGAGGGGTCACAGTTTGAGGATAGAGGGGAAGCCTTTTAGGACCGAGATTAGGAAAAACTTCTTCACACAGAGAGTGGTGAATCTGTGGAATTCTCTGCCACAGCAAACTGTTGAGGCCAGTTCATTGGCTATGTTTAAGAGGGAGTTAGATATGGCCCTTGTGGCTACAGGGGTCAGGGGGTATGGAGGGAAGGCTGGGTTCTGAGTTGGATGATCAGCCATGATCATAATAAATGGCAGTGCAGGCTCGAAGGGCCAAATGGCCTACTCCTGCACCTATTTTCTATGTTTCTATGTTTCTATGTTTAACCTCCAAGATGAGTCAGTAGTGAAGAAGGCGAATGCAATGTTGGCATTCATTTCTAGAGGAATAGGGTATAGGAGCAGGGATGTGATGTTGAGGCTCTATAAGGCGCTGGTGAGACCTCACTTGGAGTACTGTGGGCAGTTTTGGTCTCCTTATTTAAGAAAGGATGTGCTGACGTTGGAGAGGGTACAGAGAAGATTCACTAGAATGATTCCGGGAATGAGAGGGTTAACATATGAGGAACATTTGTCCACTCTTGAACTGTATTCCTTGGAGTTTAGAAGACTGAGGGGAGACCTCAGAGAAACATTGCAGATGTTGAAAGGCATGGACAGAGTGGATGTGGCAAAGTTGTTTCCCATGATGGGGGTATCTAGTACGAGAGGGCATGACTTAAGGATTGAAGGGCGCCCATTGAGAACAGAAATGCGAAGAATTTTTTTTTAGTCAGAGGGTGGTGAATCTATGGAATCTGTTGCCACGGGCAGCAGTGGAGGCCAAGTCATTGGGTGTATTTAAGGCAGAGATTGATAAGTATCCGAGTAGCCAGGGCATCAAAGGTTATGGTGAGAAGGCGGGGGAGTGGGACTAAACGGGAGAATGGATCAGCTCATGATAAAATGGTGGAGCAGGCTCGATGGGCCGAATGGCTGACTTCTGCTCCTTTGTCTTATGGTCTTATGGTAACTGCCAGGGGAGAGAAAGGAATAGGCAGCCAGTGCAGAGTAGCAGCCAGTGTCTCCACCACATCTGCTCTCAGGATGAGGCTTTTCATTCTAGGACGAGGGAGATGTCTTCCTTTTTTAAAGAAAGGGGCTTCCCTTCCTCCACTATCAACTCTGCTCTTAAACGCATCTCCCCCATTTCACGTACATCTGTGCTCACTCCACCCTCCCGCCACCCCACTAGGAATAGGGTTCCCCTGGTCCTCACCTACCACCCCACCAGCCTCCGGGTCCAACATATTATTCTCCGTAACTTCCGCCACCTCCAACGGGAGCCCACCACTAAGCACATCTTTCCCTCCCCCCCTCTCTCTGCATTCCGCAGGGATCGCTCCCTATGCAACTCCCTTGTCCATTCGTCCCCCCCATCCCTCCCCACTGATCTCCCTCCTGGCACTTATCCGTGTAAGCGGAACAAGTGCTACACATGCCCTTACACTTCCTCCCTTACCACCATTCAGGGCCCCAAACAGTCCTTCCAGGTGAGGCAACACTTCACCTGTGAGTCCGCTGGGGTGATATACTGCGTCCGGTGCTCCCGATGTGGCCTTTTATATATTGGCAAGACCCGACGCAGATTGGGAGACCGCTTTGCTGAACATCTACGCTCTGTCCGCCAGAGAAAGCAGGATCTCCCAGTGGCCACACATTTTAATTCCACATCCCATTCCCATTCTGACATGTCTATCCACGGCCTCCTCTACTGTAAAGATGAAACCACACTCAGGTTGGAGGAACACCACCTTATATTCCGTCTGGGTAGCCTCCAAACTGATGGCATGAACATCGACTTCTCTAACTTCCGCTAATGCCCCACCTCCCCCTCGTACCCCATCTGTTACTTATTTTTATACACACATTCTTTCTCTCACTCTCCTTTTTCTCCCTCTGTCCCTCTGAATATACCCCTTGCCCATCCTCTGGGTCCCCCCCCCCCCTGTCTTTCTTCCCGGACCTCCTGTCCCATGATCCTCTCGTATCCCTTTTGCCTACCACCTATCCAGCTCTTGGCTCCATCCCTCCCCCTCCTGTCTTCTCCTATCATTTTGGATCTCCCCCTCCAACTTTCAAATCCCTTACTCACTCTTCCTTCAGTTAGTTCTGACGAAGGGTCTCGGCCTGAAACGTCGACTGCACCTCTTCCTAGAGATGCTGCCTGGCCTGCTGCGTTCACCAGCAACTTTTATCAGTGCAGAGTACCCTTGTTGCTGTTCTCATCAAGGATTTGTTTACCACTTTGGACATTGTTCAAGAGGACAACCTACTGGAAGAAGCTGCAGTGACCTGATCTTTGGCACTGAGTTGGAGAAAAGGAGTACAGTAGAGATAGAGGTTTCCATAAATAGAGGAAAAGACAGCAGATTCTATGGATTAGAAAGAGACACCCAGGTGGCATATTGCCTCCTGAGTGGCAGGGTAATGGATGTTTGGGACTGGGTCCACAGCATTCTAAAGGGGGAGGGTAAACAGCCGTAGGTCATGGTTACATATGGATATCAACAACATAGATAAGAAAAGGGAGGAGGTCTAGAAAAAAAGTATGCAGGGAGTTAGGTAGAAAGATGAAAAAGCAAGAACTCCAGGGTAACAATCTAGGATTGCTGCCTGTGCCTTGCACCAATGAGGGTAAGCATAAAATGATCTGGCAGAGGAGTGCATGGGAAACTGAAAGGTCTGATGGTAGATGAGTCACCTGGACCAGATGGACTACATCTAAGGGTTCTGAAATAGGGGGCTGAAGAAAATGTGGAGGCATTAGTAATGATCTTTCAAGAATCACCAGACTCTGCCATGGTTCCGGAGTACTGGAAAATTGCAAATATTACTCCACTCTTAGAGAAGGGAGGAAGGCTGAAGAAAGGAAATTACAGGCCAGTTTGCCTGACCTCAGTGGTTGAGAAGATGTTGGAGTCAATTGTTAAGAATGAGGATTTGGGGTACTGGGAGGCACATGATCAAATAGGCCAAAGTCAGCGTGGGAAAATTTTGCTTGACAATTCTGTTGTTATCCTTGAAGGAATAACAAGCACGACAGACAAATGAGAATCAGTGGATGTTGTGTACTTGGACTTTCAAAAGTCCTTTGACAAGGTGCCACACATGAGTTTGCTTAAGAAGATAAGAGTCCATGGTATTACAGGAAAGATACACATGGATAGAGCGTTGGCCGATTGGCAGGAGGCAAAGAGTGGAAAATAAAGGGAGCATTTTCTGATTGGCTGCCAATGACTAGTGGTATTCCACAGGGGTTGGTGTTGGGACCACTTCTATTTATGTTGTATACCAATGAATTGGATCATGACTTCATTGTCAAGTTTGTGGAAGATACAAAGATAGAATCAAAATCAGAACCAGAATCCTTTATTATCGCCAAGTACGTGGACACATACAGGGAATTTGATGCCGGTTTCCCTGAGCTCTCACTGTACAGAATCAAAAAGCAAACAAAACAATAGTGCAAATAATCGTGAACTATATACAATGAGGTATACCTGTGTATGCACAGGTGGACTTGGTTTATAATAGACTAAAATTCAAGTGTTCATAAGACTGACAGCATATGGAAAGATAGGTCGAGGGACAGGTAGTGTTGAGGAGGCAGCGAGGCTGCAAAAGGACTTACACAGATCAGGAGAATGGGCAAAGGAATGGCAAATGGAATACAGTGTCGTGAAGTGTATGGTCATGCAGTTTCGTAGAAGAAATAAAAGAGTATGTTATTTTCTAAATGGGAAGAAAATGCAAAAATCTGAGGCGCAAGGGAACTCGGGAGTTGTCATGCAGGATTCTTTAAAGGTTAACTTGCATACTGAGTCAGTGGTGAGGTAGGCCAATGCAATGTTAGCATTCATTTCAAGATGACTTATATATGAAAACAAGGACGTTATGCTGAGGCTTTATCAGGCACTGGGGAGGCCTCACTCGGAGTATTGTGAGTAGTTTTGGGCTCCTTATCTAAGAAAGAATGTGCTGCCATTGGAGAGGGTTCAAAGGAAGTTGAAAACGATTCTGGGATTGAAAGGTTAATCATATGAGGAGCATTTCCTGACACTGTATTCCATCTACCACTTCTTTGACCATTCAGTACTTGGAGCGATGATGTTGTGGCCATTACAGAGACTTGGATGGCTCAGGGGCGGGAATGGTTATTCGAGCCATGGTGGCAGGGCCTCTGGCACTGAGTCTGGCTCTGTGGTGCAGAAGGGTGGGACGGAGAAGAGGAGAGCTGTCGTCATTGTTGACTCTATAGTCAGGGGAACAGACAGGAGATTTTGTGGTCGTGAGAAGGACACCTGCATGGTTTGTTGCCTCCGGGTGCCAGGGTCCAGGATGTCTCTAACTGGGTGCATGACATCCTGGTACGAGAGGAA
The DNA here is from genome assembly GCF_963921235.1 of Mobula hypostoma. NCBI lineage: Eukaryota > Metazoa > Chordata > Chondrichthyes > Myliobatiformes > Myliobatidae > Mobula > Mobula hypostoma. The sequence continues at coordinate 98,486,976 of NC_086100.1, read as the reverse complement.
AAGCAACCAGAAGTCGTGATACATGTTGGTACCAACGACATAGGCAGGAAGAGGGACGAGGTCTTGAAGTGTGAGTTTCAGGAACTAGGCAGAAGGCTGAAGAACAGGACCTCAAGGGTGGCGTTCTCAGGATTGCTGCCAGTGCTACGTGACAGTGATGGTAAGAATTGGAGGAGATGGCAGTTGAATGCGTGGCTGAGGAGTTGGTGCAGGGGACTGGGTTTTAGATTTCTCGATCATTGGGATCTCTTCTAGGGAAGGTGGGACCTGTACAGATTGGATGGGTTGCACCTGAACTCGAGGGGGAGCAATATCCTTGCAGGCAGGTTTGCTAGCATGGTTCGGGAGGGTTTAAACAAACTTGCAAGGGGGATGGGACCCAGAGCGATCGAGCAGTGAAAAAAGTGCATGGAGTAAAGCCAGATCTAACATATAGAGAGGCTTTGAGGAAAGAAGAAGCAGAATAAAGGGTGTAAAGGTAGTAAGATAGAAGGGCTAAAGTGTGTGTACCTCAAGGCAAGAAGCATCAGGAACAAAGGTGATGAACTGAGAGCTTGGATACATACATGGAATTATGATGCAGTGGCCATTACAGAGACTTGGCTGGCACCAGGGCAGGAATGGATTCTCAATATTCTTGGATTTCAGTGCTCTAAAAGGGATAGAGAGGGCGGAAAAAGGGGAGGAGGGGTGGCATTACTGGTTAGGGATAATATTACAGCTACAGAAAGGGTGGGTAATGTAGCAGGGTCCTCTTTTGAGTCAGTATGTGTAGAAGTCAGGAACAGGAAGGGAGCAGTTACTCTATTGGGGGTATTCTGTAGGCCCCCTGGTAGCAGCAGAGATACAGAGGAGCAGATTGGGAGGCAGATTTTGGAAAGGTGCAAAAATAACAGGGTTGTTATCATGGGTGACTTTAACTTCTCTAATATTGATTGGCACCTGATTAGTTCAAAGGGTTTAGATGGGGCAGAGTTTGTTAAGTGTGTCCAGGACGGATTCCTGTACTAGGTAACGAACCGGGTCAGGTCACAGATCTCTCAGTGGGTGAGCATCTGGGGGACAGTGACCACCACTCCCTGGCCTTTAGCATTATCATGGAAAAGGATAGAATCAGAGAGGACAGGAAAATTTTTAATTGCGGAAGGGCAAATTATGAGGCTATACGGCTAGAACTTGCGGGTGTGAATAGGGATGATGTTTTTGCAGGGAAGTGTACTATGGACATGTGGTCGATGTTTAGAGATCTCATCCAGGATGTTAGGGATAAATTTGTCCTGGTGAGGAAGATAAAGAATGGTACGGTGAAGGAACCATGGGTGACAAGTGAGGTGGAAAATCCAGTCAGGTGGAAGAAGATGACCGGGTCGAGACAATAGAGGCTTATGGAGAAGAGAAGTTATAAACCATGTCGCCCCTCTCTCATTATGGGCAATGTGAGATCGCTGGGTAATAAAATGGACGAGTTGACAGCGCTTGTCACGAGTCAGAGAACATTTCGAGAGAGTAGTGTTATGTGTTTCACTGAAACGTGGCTGCACGAGGACATACCCGATCAAAGTGTTTCCACAGAGGGCTTCCAGACCGTTTGGGGCAACTGCAATTGCACTGAGAGAGGTAAGCATAAAGGAGGGGGGCTTGCTGTTCTGGTAAACAACAGATGGTACAATCCTGGTCATATTACGATCAAGGAACGTGTTTGTAGCCCGGATATTGAACTTTTTGCTGTTGGACTCCAGCCATATTATTTGCCGAGGGAAATCTCATATGTAATTGTGGTTGTTGTGTACATCCCTCCCTCTGCCAAGTCGACGTCGGAGTGTAACATCATTTACACCGTCATAGTCAGATTACAAACCTAGCACCTGAGTGCCCTCATTACCATCTTTGGTGACTTCAACCATGTTACCATGGCTAGAACACTGCCCAACTTCACGCAGTATGTGAGCTGTACAACCAGAGGGGAGAGGACTCTGGATTTGATGTATGCTAACATTAAGGATGCATACAGCTCCTCTCCCCTCCCCCCATTGGGAAGGTCAGATCACAACCTGGTGCATCTAAAACCCTGCTACATGCCTCTGGTGAAGAGTAAACCTGCAACCTCGAGGACAGTGAGGAAATGGTCAGAGGAGGCTTATGAGGCGCTCCAGGGTTGTTTTGAGGTGACAGACTGGCAGGCACTCTGTGAGCCACATGGAGAGGATATTGATGGACTCACAGAATGCATCACTGATTACATCAACTTCTGTGTGGACTGCAATGTTCCGACAAGAACTGTCCTTTGTTATTCAAATAACAAGCCATGGGTAACAAAGAACATTAAGGACATCCTGAATGCTAAAAAAAGGGTGTTTAGAGATGGAAATAGGGAGGAGCTGAGGGCAATACAGAGGGACCTGAAAGCCAGGATCAGGGAGGCTAAAGACAGGTATAGGAGGAAGCTTGAGTGGAAACTCAAGAGAGAGGTCTGGAGTGGGATGAGGACCATCACTGGGTTCTGGCAAACTGGCAACAGAGGAGCTGAAGGCAGTGTGGACAGGGCCGACGAACTTAACCTATTCTTTAACAGATTTGACACTGTGACCCCTGCCCATCCCCCACATAAATCATCTGTTGTCGGCCCCCAACCAACACATATTCCACTCTCCATTCCTACCCCTCCTCACAGTCCCCCACCCTGCTCTCATGACTATACCCCTCCCCCACACGAAACCACCATGGTGGGCTTCACAGCTGAACAGGTGAGAAGACAGCTGAAATGTCTCAACCCAACCAAGGCTGCAGGACCGGATGGTGTCAGTACCAGGGTGCTCAAAGCCTGTGCCCCTCAGCTATGTGGAGTACTTCACCATGTCTTCAACCTGAGGCTCCGGAGGGTTCCTGCGATGTGGAAGATGTCCTGCTTCGTCCCTGTGCCGAAGACGCCACGCCCCAGCGACCTCAATGACTGCAGACCGGTGGCATTCACCTCCCACATCATGAAGACCCTGGACAGACTTGTTCTTGAGCTGCTCCGGCCTATGGTTAGGTCACACTTAGATCCCCTCCAGTTCGCCTACCAGCCCCGACTAGGAGTTGAGGATGCCATCGTCTACCTGCTGAACCGTGTCTACGCCCACCTGGACAAGCAGCGAGCACTGTGAGGGTCATGTTTTTTGACTTCCCCAGTGCGTTCAACACCATTCGCCCTGCTCTGCTGGGGGAGAAGCTGACAGCGATGCAGGTGGATGCTTTTCTGGTGTCACGGATTCTTGATTACCTGACTGGCAGACCACAGTGCGTGTGTTTGCAACACTGTGTGTCCGACAGAGCGATCAGCAGCACTGGGGCTCCACAGGGAACTGCCTTGTCTCCCTTTCTCGTCACCATTTACACATCGGACTTCAACTACTGCACAGAGTCTTGTCATCTTCAGAAGTGTTCTGATGACTCTGCCATAGTTGGATGCATCAGCAAGGGAGATGAGGCTGAGTACAGGGCTACGGTAGGAAACTTTGTCACATGGTGTGAGCAGAATTATCTGCAGCTTAATGTGAAAAAGACTAAGGAGCTGGTGGTAGACCTGAGGAGAGCTAAGGCACCGGTGACACCTGTTTCCATCCAGGGGGTCAGTGTGGACATGATGGAGGATTACAAATACCTGGGGATACGAAGTGACAATGAACTGGACTGGTCAAAGAACACTGAGGTTGTCTACAAGAAGGGTCAGAGTCGTCTCTATTTCCTGAGGAGACTGAGGTCCTTTAACATCTGTCGGACAATGCTGAGGATGTTCTACGAGTCTGTGGTGGCCAGTGCGATCATGTTTGCTGTTGTGAGCTGGGGCAGCAGGCTGAGGGTAGCAGGCACCAACAGAATCAACAAACTCATTCGTAAGGCTAGTGATGTTGTGGGGATGGAACTGGACTCTCTCACAGCGGTGTCTGAAAAGAGGATGCTATCTAAGTTGCATGCCAACTTGAACAATGTCTCCCATCCACTACATGTACTGGTTGGGCACAGGAGTACATTCAGCCAGAGGCTCATTCCACCGAGATGCAACACAGAGCGTCATAGGAAGTCATTCCGGCCTGTGGCCATCAAACTTTACAACTCCTCCCTTGGAGGGTCAGACACCCTGAGCCAATAGGCTGGTCCTGGACTTATTTCCTGGCATAATTTACATATTTCTATTTAATTATTTATTGTTTTATTACTATTTAATTATTTATGGTGCAACTGTAACGAAAACCAATTTCCCCTGGGATCAATAAAGTATGACTATGACTATGACTATGAAGGCAGCATACATGAGGTTTAGGAAGCAAGGATCAGATGGGTCTATTGAGGAATATAGGGAAGCAAGAAAAGAGCTTAAGAACGGGCTGAGAAGAGCAAGAAGAGGGCATGAGAAGGCCTTGGCGAGTAGGGTAAAGGAAAACCCCAAGGCATTCTTCAATTATGTGAAGAACATACGGATGACAGGAGTGAAGGTAGGACCGATTAGAGACAAAGGTGGGAAGATGTGCCTGGAGGCTGTGGATGTGAGCGAGGTCCTCAATGAATACTTCACTTCGGTATTCACCAATGAGAGGGAACGATGACGGTGAGGACAATATGAGTGAGGCTGAGGTTCTGGAGCATGTTGATATTAAGGGACAGGAGGTGTTGGAATTGTTAAAATACATTAGGACAGATAAGTCCCCAGGGCCTGAAGGAATATTCCCCAGGCTGCTCCATGAGGCGAGGGAGGAGACTGCTGAGCCTCTGGCTTGGATCTTTATGTCCTCGTTGTCCACGGAAATGGTACGGGAGGATTGGAGGGAGGCGAATGTTGTCCGCTTGTCCAAAAAAGGTAGTGGGGTAGTCAGGGTAATTATAGGCCAGTGAGCCTTACGTCTGTGGTGGGAAAGCTGTTGGAAAAGATTCTAAGAGATAGGATCTATGGGCATTTAGCGAATCATGGTCTGATCAGGGACAGTCAGCATGGCTTTGTGAAGGGCAGATCGTGTCTAACAAGCCTGATAGATTTCTTTGAGGAGGTGACCAGGCATATAGATGAGGGTAGTGCAGTGGACGTGATCTACATGGATTTTAGTAAGGCATTTGACAAGGTTCCACACGGTAGGCTTATTCAGAAAGTCAGAAGGCATGGGATCCAGGGAAGTTTGACCAGGTGGATTCAGAATTGGCTTGCCTGCAGAAGGCAGAGGGTCGTGGTGGAGGGAGTACATTCAGATTGGAGGGTTGTGACTAGTGATGTCCCACAAGGATCTGTTCTGGGACCTCTACTTTTCATTATTTTTATTAACGACCTGGATGTGGGGGTAGAAGGATGGATTGGCAAGTTTGCAGACGACACAAAGGTTGGTGGTGTGGTGGATACTGCAGAGGATTGTTGAAGATTGCAGAGAGACATTGATAGGATGCAGAAGCAGGCTGAGAAGTGGCAGATGGAGGCAAGATTTATGAACATCTGGAGAGGCATAATATGATTAGGAATAGTCAGCATGACTTTGTCAAAGGCAGGTCATGCCTTAAGAGCCTGATTAAATTATTTGAGGAGGTGACTAAGCACATTGATGATCGTAGAGCAGTAGATGTAGTAGATTTTAGCAAGGCATTTGACAAGGTACCCCATGGAAGGCTTATCGAGAAAGAAAGGAGGCATGGGATCCAAGAGGAAATTATTTGTGGATCCAGAACTGGCTTGCCCACAGAAGGCAAAGAGTGGTTGTAGACGGGTCATATTCTGCATGGAGGTCGGTCACCAGTGGTGTGCCTCAGGGATCTGTTCTGGGACCCCTACTCTTCGTGATTTTTATAAATGACATGGATGAGGAAGTGGAGGGATGGGTGAGTAAATTTGCTGATGACACAAAAGTTGGGGGTGTTGTGGATAGTGTGGAGGGCTGTCAGAGGTTGCAGTGGGATATTAATAGGATGCAAAACTGGGCTGAGAAGTGGCAGATGTTCAACCCAGATAAGTGTGAGGTGGTTCATTTTGGTAGGTCAAATATGATGGCAGAATATAAATATTAATGATAAGACTCAAATATCATCTTTCTTTAAGGATCGTGGTTTCCCTTCTACCGCCATCAATGATGCCCTCACCCGCCTCTCCTCCATTTCCCGCACTTCAGCCGTCACCCCATCCTCCCGCAACCACAGCAGGGACAGAGTTCCCCTTGTCCTTACCTACCACCCCACCAGCCTCCGGATCCAGCACATTATCCTCCGCAACTTCCGCCACCTTCAACAGGACCCCACCACTAAGCACATCTTTCCCTCTCCACCCCTCTCCTCTTTCCGCAGGGATCGGTCCTTCCGCGACTCCCTTATCCACACGTCCATCCCCACTGATCTCCCACCCGGCACTTATCCCTGTAAGCGTAAATGCTACACCTGTCCCTACACCTCCTCTCTTGCAACCATTCAGGGCCCCAAACAGTCCTTCCAGGTGAGACAACACTTCACTTGTGAGTCTGTTGGGGTCATCTATTGCATCCGGTGCTCCCGGTGCGGCCTCCTCTACATCGGTAAAAGCTCCATTTATTCCTTCTTTGCCTCCTGCCAATCAGCCACTGCTTTTTCCATGCTAGAATCTTTCCAGTAATACAATGGGCTCGTAGCTTGTTAAACACCTTCATGTGGGGCAGCTTGTCAAGGGCCTTCTGAAAATCTAAGTGCAGAACATTGAGTGATTCTCCTTTGTCTATCCTGCTTGTTACTTCTTCAAAGAATGCAAACACATTTGTCAGGCAAGATTTTCCCCTAGGAAACCATGCTGTTGATACAACGAAACGTGGAGGGGCAGGTAGTGTTGAGGACGACAGAGTGGGAGAATTGGTGAAGAGTGGCAGAAGGAATATACTACAGTGAACTGTATAGTCATGCAGTTGGGTAAAAGGAATAAAAGCAAAGTTTTTTTTAAATGGGGAGAAAATTCAAAAATCAGAGGTGTAAAGGGACTTGGGAGTTTCGTGCAGAATTCGCTGAAAGTTAACGCAGGTAGAGTTGGTGGTAAGGAAGGCAAATGTAATATTTAAGGCAGAAGGTGAGGAACAGAGGTAAGGAGGAATTTTTTTAGCCAGAGAGTAGTAAATCTGTGGAATGTTCTGCCACAGACTGCGGTGGAGGTCAAGTACATGGATATATTTACGACAGAAGTTGATGGTTTCCTGATGGTCAGGGTATCAAAGGATATGGCGAGAAGGCAGGTGTATGGGGTTGAATGGGATCCGGGTTCAGCCATGATGGAATGGCAGAACAGACCCGATGGGCTGAGTGGCCTAATTCTGCTCCTGTCTAATGTTAGCATTCATTTTGAGGACTAGAATACAAAAGCAAGGATGTAATGCCGAGGCATTGGTCAGACCGCACGGAGTAATGAGTAGTTTTTTGCCCCTTATCTAATAAAAGATGCATTAGCACGGGTTCAGAGGAGGTTAATGAAAATGAACCCATGAATGAAAGGGTTACCATATGAAGAACATTTAATGGTCCTGGGCCTGTACTCACTGAAGTTTAGAAGAAGGAGGGGAATCTCATTGAATCCTATCAAATATTGAAAGGCATAGAAAGAGTGGATGTGGAGAGGATGTTTCTAGTACTGGGGGAGTCTAGGACCAGAGGACACAGCCTCAGAATAAAGGGTCATCCATTTAGAACAGAGATGAGAAAAAATTTTAGCCAGAAGGTAGTGAATCTGTGGAATTCAGTGCGTCAGACCCAAGTCATTGGGTATATTTAAGGCTGAGGCTGATTAGTCAGGACCTCCAATGTTACAGGGAGAAGGCAAGAGAATGGCATTAAGGAGGATAATAAATCAGCTATGATGTGATGGAGCAGCAGACTTGATGGGCTGACTGGTGTAATTCTGCTCGCATGTCTTATGGTGTTATGGTCTAATCACTGTGCCTACCTTCACCCTTCTGTTTTCTTTGCCTCAGAGCCAGGCATGGTGCTTCTGACTCAGCTACTACTGCTGGGCTCTGAAAAGCATCCCCTACAATAGTATTCAGTAGGGTATACCTGATACTGAGGGGAGTGGCCACAGAGGAACCTTTGTCTGTCTGTCTACTCATCTTAATTGCCCTGGTGCTCACCCATCCACCTGTAGCTTGTAATTTATGCAGGCTGTCTAAAGCTCCCAATCTATGATCATCTCAGAATAACTCAGTGTACATTCAACATTCAACTGCTGCTTGAATTTCCAGCATCTGCAGAATTCCTGTTGTTTACATTCAACTCCAGCTGCTTTGTCAGCAGCTGGGTGCACTTTCAACACATGTGGTCAGAGAGAATGGAGGTTTCCTGACAGCCTACATACATTTTATCTACACCATCAAGGTCAATTATTAATAGCTAAATAAAAATCTCACCTGATTTGTACCTTTCCAAAGGCTCTTCACTTCTGCCTCCTCACTAAAGCCACTCAAGTCAAAGCCTCAGCTTCCCGATCCTACACTGGCTCACTGTCAAAACAGCCACTCAAATTGGCAGCTCCACTTGACCCTACATTCTTTTTATTGATAAAGTGTGCAGAAGCTCAGTTAGGACATCATGATTCAGTTGTATAAATTTTTGGTTGAACTGCACTTGGAAGTTATTGTTGATACTTCAGGTCACCACATTTCAGAATGGCGTAGCAATTGAGAGAGAAAGAATGGAGAAGAAACTAACCAGGATATTACTTACAATGAAGAGCGATAGTTATAAGGAAAAATTGGAAAGGCTGTATTTTTCTTTGTGGAAGATAGAATTGGAGGAGTGGAGGTTTATATTATTAGGAGGGGAAATAGATAGTCAAAAACACACAAGATAATGTAGATAGCGGAAATCATAAACACAAGGGATTTTAAAGACGCAGGAAATCAGAGCAGCTATGCCTCGAATTTATGGAAGCAATTCGGAAGGTTCAGGATATATACATCTTGAAGGGCAAGAAGTATTCTAAAGACAAGATAACACAACCATGGCTGGCAAGGGAAGTCAAAGCCAACATGAAAACAAAGATCAGTGGGAAGTCAGAGGATTGGGAAGCTTTTAAAAACCAACAGAAGGCAACTAAAAAAGCGATTAAGAAGGAAATGATGGAATATGAAAGTAAGCTAGCCAGTAATATTAAAGAGGATACCAAAAGCTTCTTCACATACATATAAAAATTGTAAAAGAGAAGTGAGAGTGGATATCAGACCGCTGGAAAACTATGCTGGAGAAGAGGTTTTGGATATGCGGGGGTGAAGAGGGAACCAAGGAAATGGCTGACAAACTGAATACGTATTTTGCATGCATCAGTCTTCACTGTGGAAACACTAGCAGTGTCCTGCAAGTCCAAAAGTGTCAGGAGTCAGAATGTGTGAAGTTACCATTACCAGGGAGAAGGTTCTTGGGAAACCAAAAGGTCTGAAGGTAGTCACTTGGACCAGATGGACAACACCCCAGCATTCTGAAAGGGGTGTCTGAAGAGATTGTGGAAGCATTTGTACTCATCTTCCAAGAATCAATTGATTCTGGAATGATTCAGGAAGACTGGAAAATTGCAACTCTTCAAGAAGGGAGAGAGCCAGAAGGAAGAAAAGTATAGGCCAGTTAGTCTGACCTCAATGGTTGGGAAGATTTTGGAGTCGATGTTAAGGATGTGAATTTGGGGTACTTGCAGGCAAGTGATGAAACCATGCTGACCACAGTCTTGCCTGACAAAATTGTTGGAATTCTTTGAAGAAATAACAAGCAGAATAGACAAAGGAGAATTGGTGGATACTGTGTACTTGGGTTTTCAGAAGGCCTTTGACAAGGTGCTTAACAAGTTAAGAACCCATGGTTTTACATGAAAGATACTAGCATGGATAAAGCAGTGGCTGAGGCAAAGGTGAGAATAAAGGGGGCCTTTTCTGGTTGGCTGCTGGTGACCAGTGGTGTTCCACAGGTGTCTGTGTTTGGGATCGGTTGTTTTTATGTTATATGTCAGTGACTTAAATGACAGAAATGGTAGCTTTGTGGCAAAATTTGTGGAGGATACGAAGATAGGTGGAGGGGCAGGTAGTTTTGAGCTAGTAGAGAGGCTACAGAAGGACAGACAGATTAGTAGAATGGGCAAATGGCAGTTGGACTACAGTGTCAGGAAGTGTACGGTCATGAACTTTGGTAGAAGAAATAAAAGGTTTGACTATTTTGTAAATGGAGAGAAAATACAAAAATCTGAGGCACAAAGGGACTTGGGAATCCTTGTGCAGGATTCTCTAAAGGTTAAATTGTGGGTTGAGTCAGAGGTGAGGAAAGCAAATGTGATGTTAACATCCATTTCAAGAGGACTAGAATATAAAAGCAAAGATGTAATGGTGAGGCTTTATAAAACACTGGTGAGTATTGTGAGCAGTTTTAGGCTCCTTATCTAAGAAAGGATGTGCTGACATTGGAATGGGCTCAAAGGAGGTTCAAGAAAATGACTATGGAATGAAGGAATTGTCCTATGAAGAGCGCATAATAGCTTTGGGCCTCTACTCACTGTGATTCAGAAGAATGGGGAAGAGGAAATCTCACTGAAACCTATTGAATGTTGAAAGGCCTTGAAAGAGTTGATCTGCAAAGGGCACAGTTTTAAGGTGCTTGGAAGTAGGTACAGAGGGGATGTCAGGGTTAAGTTTTTTTATGCAGAGAGTGGCGAGTGTGTGAAATGGGCTGGCGGCGGTGGTGGGGGCATAGACGATAGAATCCTGGATAGGTACGTGGAGCTTAGAAAAATAGAGGGCTATGGGTAACCCTAGGTAATTTCAAAGTAAGTACATGTTTGGCACAGCATTGTGGGCCAAAGAGCCTGTACTATGCTGCAGTTTTTCTATGTTTCTATGATGTTTCCTTTGGTGGTGGAGTTCAGGATCAGAGGACACAGCTACAGAATAGACGGGCATCTTTAATGTACTGTAACACCCTGGGAAAGGTTGCACTGCTAATGTAATGGTTTTTCTGCAGCAGGAGTGTTTGGGTTATGGCTAGAGATAACAGGGGTGTTGGAATGTGAGCCGCCCAATGATGGGAGTGTTTTTTTTCTTGTTTTGTGCCTGAGAACGAGGTGATTTGGGTCTTTTGTTCAGCAAGAGATGAAGAGAGAAGACGCCAGAAAGGAGAGATTATAGAACGCAGGACAGAATGGACTTGGAGTGGGGCCGGGAGTCGACGAAGCCCAGGGAAATCAATGGAGGACCAATGGAAGGGAAACCGCGAGCTCCAATGTGCACATTAGACTGTTTCGTTAAAATGGGTCCTTTTCTTTTTGTTTTCTTGACTAACATCAAATTAAGAATTAGAAAGCTAAATCGCTTAATTGCATATGGTGTAAAGTTTGTTATTTCGTGGTACTGATTTGTGATGGGGGAACAGGTCACACAGCATCCACACAAACAAGAGGTTTTGCACTTCAGATTTCACAACTTTGGCGGGGTCAGAGACTGCCTTCCCTAGATTAACGCCTCTGGCCGAACCTGAGGGTTATAATTGTGGGGGTATCATTCTGCAATTGATTCCGTTGGATGCTGTGTGATTGCCCTGAACACTGAACCAGCGGGTTGCGTGTTTAGGTCTGTGCTAGTGTGCGAGCTGCAGGGGTTCAGAGGTGATGTGCATCCACGGGGTTACTGGTAAAGAATGCGTGCATGTTGAGTGGGGTAGCAATTTGTACTCCTGATGAATTGTTAATTCAACTTTTAAGGACTGTTAAAGCTGTAGGTAAAGTTACAATTGTGGGGCGCAGATTTGATAAAATGGTGGGCAAAGACTTTGTTTTAGTTCAGACTAGTGCTGATGTAACGGCAGAAGAACTGCGTGGTACTATTGGGGCCCCGGGAGAGGGGGTGCCGTGGACTGTCCATACTTTCCGGGAAGAGGAGAGTGTAGGGGAGCGGACCAAACCGCAGGAAGAGTCTCCCGAAGCCGGGGGCGAAGACTTCAAAGACAAAATTCTCTCATTTCTGTTTAGCGAGGGGAAGGAGTGGTCTGATTTGGAATGTCTAATGAGTCTGAGGATGCTGAGGATGTTCTACGAGTCTGTGGTGGCCAGGGCGATCGTGTTTGCTGTTATATGCTGGGGCAGCAGGCTGAGGGTAGCAGACACCAACAGAATCAATAAACTCATTCGTAAGGCCAGTGATGTTGTGGGCATGGAACTGGACTCTCTGACAGTGGTGTCTGAAAAAAGGATGCTGTCCAAGTTACATGCCATCTTGGACAATGTCTCCCATCCACTACATAATGTACTGTTTGGGCACAGGAGTACATTCAGCCAGAGACTCATTCCACCGAGATGCAACACAGAGTGTCATAGGAAGTCATTCCTGCCTGTGGCCATCAAACTTTACAACTCTTCCCTTGGAGGGTCAGACACCCTGAGCCAATAGGCAGGTCCTGGACTTATTTCCTGGCATAATTTACATATTACTATTTAATTATTTATGGTGCAACTGTAACGAAAACCAATTTCCCCCGGGATCAATAAAGTATGACTATGACTATGTCCCCATCCCCCAGTGAAGAGTGAGAATTCTAAGTTGGTATCCGCTCTTAGCTCTCAGCGAATAAACGGATAAATGCCCAGGTTCAAAGTCCCAGCTATGGTAGGCTCCCCCTGTTCTCAGGATTGAAGCTCACCCCTAAAGGGGAAGAGGAGTATGAGACTTGGGCGAAGCAGACCTCAGTTGTTAGATGAGTGGCAGTGCTCTAATGATGTGAAACAACAGCGATTGGTTGAAAGTTTGAGTGGGCAGACTGCTGACATAGTAAGAGCCATAAAGGCACAGAACACGCTTGCCACTTCTGCAGCCTACATTCAAGCACTAGAGGAGGAGTATGAACAACAGGAAACCCCTTGAAGAGTGAGCCGACCCCCCCCCCCGGGTACCTAACCAGAGAGAGTCTTTGGGAAAAAAGAGAGACCCAGTGAGGAGATGGCCTGGCATATCGGGGGGGGGGGGTGAAGAAACACATTCCCAGCAATATATCAAGGAACGCCATAAAGCAAAAAACCATATTCCTGCAGGCTTAGTGGGGCCAAGCTCCAGCATATCACTGAAGTTTGAGGGTATTATTCTAGAGCCATATTTGACACAAGGTCACAGGTCACTTTGCTGTACCGTTCATTTTGCAACCAGTATTTGACGCATTTACCATTGACGCCATTCAGTGCACCAGAGATCTGGGGTCTTAGTGCGGGTGATTATCCATATGATGGTTTTCTGTCAGTGAAGCTAGAGTGGCTGAGGCCCTTGATACATTAGCGCTAGTTTGTCTGGACCCCATTGAGAAGGGCGGCATTTCAATTCTTGTGGAGACCAACACTCCTGCTGTGAGGAGGCTCAATGGGGCCTGCAAGAAGAAAGCTGGAGAGCTTTCTGAGAACATTGTCCAGTTACCCGGTGTTTAAAGCTGCTTTCAAGCAATGGCTTCACTGGGCCAGATAACAAGTTTAGACGAAGAACTGTGTGGTTCACCCAGTCCAACCCAATCGTGTTACGGCCCAGGGAAGTAGCGAGAGTAATGGGAAACCCCAAATTTCCTGGAATGCCTGAGGGCGAGGCCCTCTTGGTGGATGCTCCAGAAGACCACTAAGAGGAGTCGGGAGTGCCCGCTGGGGCACTGGTGAGGCCTGAATTGCAGAAGCCCTCGGTTACACAGGCAGCGATTGTCAGGAACACTACGAAGAGGAAGGTCGCCTTCAAGCAGGGGATGCTCCTGGCACATCTTTTCCCAGTGTCGGTAATGTCTAGTGTCCCTGTGAGACAACCCGGGGGAAACTATTGGAAAAAGGGGGAAAATTAACTGCTGAGTCATTCAACTTTGGGGACTCCCCAGTACCTGCGGGTTGGAAGAGGAGGTTGGTAGAGAAGATGTTGAAACTGGAAGGTGTCTTTTCCACTGACGAGCTTGATGTGGGTTGTTCCAAGAGCACTCGTCACACTATCCTGGTGAAACCAGAGGATGGGAACGGGCCTGTCAAGATTCTCCATCGGAACCACCTTCTGCCTCTGGAACAAGAGGTTCGGGTTGACCCAGAGCCCAGCCTGGAGCCTACACCTAGTAAGAGGACTCTACAGCAACACGGGGTGACTGAAGGACCAACAGCAGCAGATTAGACCTCTGAATGGAATACTGATTTGGGGTTGAGGAAATGGGGGTCTGGTATATGCTGCCTTTTGCTAACTCCCCATCGATTGCGGAAGAAATTCCCAACCCTTCTCATGCTGAGGCAGGTGAAATGGAGTGGGGGGGCGCTATCTGTGGGCAGCCTGGGTTTCAGCGGGACCTTGTAAGGGATGAAGCAGGGCTCAGCCAAGGGACCGAGGCATCCGAGTTACAGGAGGGCAGGAGTGATAGACTGGGGAGGCCTCGCCAGGTAAACCAGAAGTATCCCAAGTAATTTCAGAACCTGAAGAAGTAGATGAAGGGGTACAGAGATCTCAAAGAATCAGGAGACCATCAGATAGGCTGGCCTATGTAGCACAAGGGGAACAGAGTGTGGCCCCTACCGCTTTGGGGAGCTATGTTTTACACCTGGGTTGGTTTTGTGCTTTGCAGGAAGGGTTGGCAAATTAACTCAACGTCATGAGGACATGACTAAATTTGGTGAGAGGAGAGTGTAACACCCTGGGAAAGGTTGCACTGCTAATGTAATGGTTTTTCTGTAGCAGCAGTGCTTGGGTTATGGCTAGAGATAACACAGGGGCTTTGGAATGTGAGGCGCCCAATGAAGGGAGTGTTTTTTTTTCTTGTTTTGTTCCTGAGAATGAGGTGATCTGGGTCTTTTGTTCGGTGAGAGATGAAGAGAGAAAACGCCAGAAAGGAGAGATCGTAGACAACAGGACGGAGTGGACTTGAAGTGGGGCCGGGAGTCGATGAAGCCCAGGGAAATCAATGGAGGATCAATGGAAGGGAAACCGTGAGCTCCAACTTGTGCACATTAGATTGTTTCGTTAAAATGGGCCCTTTCTATTTCTTTTCTTTACTAACCCTTTAGTCAAATTAAGAATTATAAAGCTAAATCATTTAATTGCATATGGTGTACTGTCTGTTATTTCGTGGTATTGATTTTTGACGGTGTAACCAATTATACAGCATCCACACAAACAAGATGTATTGCAACGTTCCCTGATCCTATGTTACTTCTTTCTAAAGATGTAATTCTATCTCTTACCAACAGAGCCACACTACCACCTATGCCTTCCTTCCTGGCCTTTCGACACAAAGTATATCCTTTGATGTTAAGCTCCCAGCTATGGCCTTCTTTCAGCCACAACTCAGTGATGCCCACAATGTCATACCAACCAATCTCTAATTGCGCCATGAGTTTGTCCACCTTATTCCAAATGCTAGTGTATTTAAATACAGCACCTTCAGTCCTGCATTTGTCGCCCTTTGCAATTTTGCCTCTGTGGTACAATTTAACTCTTTGCTCTGTCTGCATTTGTACCCAATCATTGGCTTGTCCTTCCTTACATTCATGTTACATCCATCAACTATTTGTAAACCTGCTGGCATATCCTCAACTCTATCACACTGGTTCCTATTCCCCTGCCATATTAATTTAAACCATTCTTATAAGACATCGGAGCAGAATTAGGTGATTCAACCCATCAGGGAAGCCCACGTTTTGTGACAGATAGAGCAAAAGTGCTCGATAATGTGGTTGCCAATCTGCGTTGGGTTTCACTGATGGAGAGGGGAAGATGGCATAGGGGCAGGAGTAGCACCTGTCCCGCTTGCAGAGGGAAGTGTCAGGAAGATCAGTGGAGAGGGAGTTGTGGACAAGGGAGTCACATGGAATGTGATCCCTATGGAAATTGGAAAGTGGAGGAGTGGGAAAGAAAAATCTGTTTAATGGTAGCATTCTGTTGAAGATGGCAGAGGCTTGTTTGGTGGTAGGTAAAGACAAGAGGTGAGAAGCAGATGTCTGGGAAATGGTGGAAATGTGGGTGAGCAACATCAATGGTTAAAGAAGACAAACACTTTTCTTTGAAGGAAGACATCTCAGATGTTCTGGAATGTACGCTGCAATCTGAGAACAGGTGTGGCAGAGGCAAAGGAGGCAAGAGAATGGAATAGCATTCCATAACCAGTGGGCACCGGTTTATGATGAGAAGGGACAAATTTGAATGCAATTTAAGGGGCAGGTTTTTCACACTGGTAGCTAAATGAAACAAGCTTCTAGAAGAGGGGGTGGTGGCAGACACAATTAAAATGTACAAGTATTTGAATAGGAAGAGCCTAGAGGAATAGTGGGTGGTATGATCGGGTACCACAGTTGCCATTTGCAAGGAAGGCCAAAAAGGCAAGTGTCTGTGCCATGAAATTCACAATGGTCTTCACATGGAGAACTTCCTCTCTGTCATGTAACAGTTGCATCCCCACTTGGGGATTAACCATAACACAGTTTGATGTCTAATGGCACAGCTTCCAATGTAGCATAAATGGCTTTCCCTGGCCAGCATCTAGATGTATTTGTGCTCCATTTCTGCCACTTTGTCAATGCCCAAAAACAAGAGAAAGTCTGCAGATGCTGGAAATCCAAACAACAGACACAAAATGCTGGAGGAACTCAGCAGGCCAGGCAACATCTATGGAAAAAAGTAGTCCCTTCCTACCTACATCTGTGATACCTCACATGCTCTGGATCTTTTCAAGGATTTCAAGTTCCCTGGCTCTCATCATTTTACTTTTACTATGGATTTCCAGCCCCTATATAGAACATAGAACAGTACAGCACAGTACAGGCCCTTCTGCCCACAATGTTGTGCCGATCCTTAAACCCTGCCTCCCACCTTAAATTCCTCCATATACCTGTCTAGTAGTCTCTTAAATTTCACTAGTGTATCTGCCACTGACTCAGGCAGTGCATTCCACACACCAACCACTCTCTGAGTAAAATGCCTTCCTCTAATATCCCCCTTGAACTTCCCACCCCTTACCTTAAAGCCATGTCCTCTTGTATTGAGCAGTGGTGCCCTGGGGAAGAAGCGCTGGCTGTCCACTCTATCTATTCCTCTTAATATCTTGTATACATATACCTCCATCCCACACCAGGAAGGCCTCAAAGCTCTCCAATTTTTTCTGGACACCACACCGAACTAGTTCCCCTCCACCACTACTCTCCTTTGCCGAGCCGAACTTGACCTCACTCTAAATAATTTCTCCTTTGGTTCCTCCCATTTCCTTCAAACAAAAGGGGTAGCCATGGGCACTCACATAGGTCCCAGCTACGCTTGCCTGTTTATTGGCTATGTGGAATAGTCTGTACTCCAAGCCTACACTGGTGATCGTCCCGTACTTTTCCTACTCTACGACAACTACTTTGGTGCTGCTTCCTGCACCCGTGCTGAACTCGTCGACTTCATCCACTTTGCCTCCAACTTCCACCCAGCCCTCAAATTCACCTGGTCCATTTCTGACACTTCCCTTCCCTTTCTCAATCTCTGTCTCTATCTCCGGGGATTGCTTATCCACCAATATCTTTTACAAACCCACGGCCTTTCACAGCTACCTTGATTAGAATTCATCTCACCCTGCTACTTGTAAAAATGCCATTCCCTTTTCTCTATTCCTTCGTCTCTGCCGCATCTGCTCTCAAGATGAGGCTTATCATTCTAGAATGAAGGAGGTGTCCTCCTTTTTCAAAGGGCTTCCCTTCCTCCCCCATCAACACTGCCCTCAACCGCATCTATTTCACGCACGTCTGCTCTTACCCCATCCTCCCGCCACCCTACCAGGGATAGGGTTCCTCTTGTCCTCACCTACCACTCCATCAGCCTCTGCGTCTAGCACATAATCCTCCGGAATTTCCGCCACCTCCAACGGGATCCCACCACCAAACACATCCTTCCCTCCCACCCCACTTGCTGCTTTCTGCAGGGATGACTCCTTACACGACTCCCTTGTCCATTCGTCCCTCCCCATTGATCTCCCTCCTAGCACTTATCCTTGCAAGCAGAACAAGTGCTACAGCTGCCCCTACACCTCCTCCCTCACCACCATTCAGGGCGTCAAACAGTCCTTCCAGGTGAGGTGAAACTTCATCTGTGAGTTTGTTGGGGTCATTTACTGTGTATGGTGCTCCCGATGTGGCCTCCTGAATATCAGTGAGACCTGACGTAGATTGAGGCACCTCCTCGCTGAGCATCTATGCTCCGTCCGACAGAACCAGCAGGATCTCCCAATGGCCACCCATTTTAAATTCCACTTCCCACTCCGATTATGTCCATCCATTTCCTCCTCTCACTGTTGCGATGAGGCCACACTTAGGCTGGAGGAATAGCATCTTGTATTCCTTTTGGGTAGCCTCCAACCTGATGGCATGTACATTGATTTCTGAAACTTCTAGTAATGTCCCCACCACACCCCCCTCCTTCACCATTTCGCATCCCCCTTTCCCTCTCTCACCTTATCTCCTTGTCCGTCCACCACCTCCCTCTGGTGCTTCTGCCCCCTTTTTCTTTCTTCCATGGTTTTCTGTCTCTTTCATCAATCAACTCCCAGCTCTTTACTTCATTCCTCCCCCTCCCAGTTTCACCTATCACCTGGTGTTTCTCTCTCCCCTCCCCACCTTTTCAATCTACTCCTCAGCTTTTTTTCTCCAGACCTGCCAAAGGGTCTCGGCCCAAAACATCAGCTGTATTTTTTTCCATAGACGCTGTGTGGCCTGCTGCGTTTCTCCAGCATGTTGTGTGTGTTACTCTGTCAATGCCCTTACTTTTACATATCAGTATCTGAGTACAGAACTGTTCCAGCTTGGATCAAAGTTAAAGCTGAATCTTCAATGAGCTGGTTGAAATTACTCTACAAGGCCGTGAGAAGTCACCACCCTTTTATCAGCAGACACCTTGCAGGGGTTTTAGACAGGCAAGTACACTTGGAAGACAGGGACAGACGGACTGCATTTATTATTGATTTAATATATGAACCTAGATGGGAATTTGCATTTTCTAAGGGGAAAAAGAACAACGTGACAGTTAATAATAGATATCTGGTAGGGAAACTGAGACTCGGTGTGTGGGGAAGTGTGGTTGAGACTACTGGTACAATTAGATCAGAGACTGACAAAATGGACTGCCAACTTCACAGTTTCCCTTCCAGTTCCTCTTCTTCCGCCTCTTGTTTCACTTCCTCCTAATCATCTCTGCTTCTGGCCTGCAGCTGTTTAGTGGTGAGAATAATTCCCCTCATGATAATCTACTTGTAAGGCATCCAACATTACAAATCTTAATATCTGATCAGCAGACATCCTTCAGGCAGAAGATGTGATACTAAAAGCTTTTTCACACAGTAGATTACTGACAACTTATTATGACAAAATAATTGTTTCTTGATACATTCAGTGGACAACTCTTGCTGGAAATCTCATCATCATTACTTTAAGATTAGCTGATCCAGCTCCATCTACCCTTTCTTCATTCCTACAAACACACTCAATTTCCAGAAGTTGCAAGTCTGTTAACAACTTGTATACTCCAGGAAAAGCAATCCCAGCCCACCCAATGTCTTGGCATAACTAATGCCCTCCAATCCAATAACATTCTGGTGAATCTCCTCTGCCCATTCTTCATCATAATCACATCCTTCCCATAGAGTGGTGACCAGAACTACACATATTATTCAAAGTGAGGCCTAGGCAGTGTTTTGTGAAGTTGCAACTTTCACATTCTTTCATTTGCTTTATGAAAGCAAACATATGCCTTTATCCTCTTGTAATTGACATTTTAAGAAAGCTATGGACCCGAACTCCCACATCTTTTTGTTCATTGACATTCCTTAGTGCATTACCATTTACTGTCCATGTCATATCTCTATGTAACTTCTCAAAAAGTACCACCTTGTAGTTACTGGGATTAAATTTCATCTGCCAATTGCTGTCCAACTTTCTAACTGATCTGCATTCTGCTATAGCCTGACAACTTTCCTTAGAATCTACAACACCACCAACTTTTGTGTCCTGCCAATGTACCAACCATTCCTTCTACAAACATCAAAATGTTTAACATGTTAGTATATACAATCCAGCATCATTTCCTGCGGTACATCACTCGGTACAAACCTCCAATAACAAAAACAACCTTCCACACTTCCCTCTGCCTCTTCCCATCAACTCAGTTTTGGCTCCAATTATCCAATTAGCTAGATCGCCATGTGTCTTAACCTTTTAGACCAACATCCCATGTGGGAACCTTGGTAGCACAAAAAAGGCTAACAAATAAATGGAACATCTCTAAGTAGAATTTACTACCACGACAGGGCTTGACAAGAATCAAGGATGCATGACGTGTGTTCAAGATAGCTGGGGAGCACTGTGGGTTTATCAAAATGTGCTTGTGATGAAAATCGTGCGTCAAGAAAAGTCAAAAATAGGTAAGGGAATGTGAAAGCAAGCAGAAATTCATAACAATATTTTTTTGAATGTTGGCTGTAGCACTAATATAGATATCATTGTACTGGAAAAGGTAAGGGAGCACTTTTCATACATCCCATAGAGACCCTTGCAGGCTCCCATAGAACACAAAGCTGCACAGCACTAGACAGGCCATTTGGCCCATGGTGTTGTGTTGATCTTGATGCAAATTTATACAAAGTCTCCTCCTATATGTCACCCATGTCCCCCCATATTCACATCTATCCTCCTCCTGTGTATCAGCAATATCCCTCCATATCCACGTCTATCCTCCTCCCTGTGTATCACCCATATCCCTCCATATTCATGCCTATCCTCCACCTGTGCATCACCCATATCCCTCCATACTCACGTCTATCCTCATGTGTATCACCCATATCCCTCCATACTCACGTCTATCCTCATGTGTATCACCCATATCCCTCCATATTCACACCTATCCTCCACCTGTGTATTACCCATATCCCTCCATACTCACATGTCTATCCTCATGTGTATCATCCATATCCCTCCATATTCACACCTATCCTCCACCTGTGTATTACCCATATCCCTCCATATTCACGTCTATCCTCCTGTGTATCACCCATAACCCTCCATACTCACATCTATCCTCCTGTAATCACCCATATCCCCCCATATTCACGACTATCCTCCTCCTGTGTATCACCCATATCCCTCCATACTCACATGTGTATCCTTATGTGTATCACCGATACCCCTCCATATTCACACCTATCCTCCTGTGTATTACCCATATCCCTCCATAATCACATGTCTATCCTCCCATATCCCTCCATTCCCCTCATATTCACGTGTCTGTCTAAAAGCCTCTTACACTCCACTAAACTGCCTTTCATTACTACCCCGGTAACATATTCAAAGCACTACCACTCTGTGCAAAATACCTGTCCCTTTATTCATCTTTAAACATTCCCCTTCTAATCTTAAGAGCATGCCTCTGCTGCTTGTCATTGCTATACCAGGAACTTACCTGACCACTTACCCAATCTACAGAATAATTTAAGAAGCTGTATCGGGTAACTCTACCAATATCTGGCCGAATAATTGGTGTAAGGGGCAAAGGTTTCAAATTATTAGATAACTGAGCTCTGAACTGACCTGAGAAAAAGACTGAGTAAATTGGAACTCAAGGTGTAGGGATAGGCCGGGTAATTATAGACCAGTGAGCCTTACGTCTGTGGTGGGAAAGCTGCTGGAAAAGATTCTTAGAGATAGGATCTATGGGCATTTAGAGAATTATGGTCTGATCAGGGACAGTCAGCATGGCTTTGTGAAGGGCAGATCATGTCTAACAAGCCTGATAAGAGTTCTTTGAGGAGGTAACCAGGCGTATAGATGAGGCTAGTGCAGTGGATGTGATCTATATGGATTTTAGTAAGGCATTTGACAAGGTTCCACACGGTAGGCTTATTCAGAAAGTCAGAAGGCATGGGATCCAGGGAAGTTTGGCCAGGTGGATTCAGAATTGGCTTACCTGCAGAAGGCAGAGGGTCGTGGAGGAGGGAGTACATTCAGATTGGAGGATTGTGACTAGTGGTGTCCCACAAGGATCTGTTCTGGGACCTCTACTTTTCGTGATTTTTATTAACGACCTGGATGTGGGGGTAGACGGGTGGGTTGGCAAGTTTGCAGACGACACAAAGGTTGGTGGTGTGGTGGATAGTGTAGAGGTTTGTCAAAGATTGCCGAGAGACATTGATAGGATGCAGAAGCGGACTGAGAAGTGGCAGATGGAATTCAATCCGGAGAAGTGTGAGGTGGTACACTTTGGAAGGACAAACTCCAAGGCAGAGTACAAAGTAAATGGCAGGATACTTGGTAGTATGGAGGAGCAGAGGGATCTGGGGGTACATGTCCACAGATCCCTGAAAGTTGCCTCACAGGTAGATAGGGTAGTTAAGAAAGCTTATGGGGTGTTAGCTTTCATAAGTCGAGGGATAGAGTTTAAGAGTCACAACGTAATGATGCAGCTCTATAAAATTCTGGTTAGGCCACACTTGGCGTACTGTGTCCAGATCTGGTCGCCTCACTATAGGAAGGATGTGGAAGCATTGGAAAGAGTACAGAGGAGAATTACCAGGATGTTGCCTGGTTTAGAGAGTATGCATTATGATCAGAGATTAAGGGAGCTAGGGCTTTACTCTTTGGAGAGAACGAGGATGAGAGGAGACATGATAGAGGTGTACAAGATAATAAGAGAAATAGATAGAGTGGATAGCCAGCGCCTCTTCCCCAGGGCACAACTGCTCAATACAAGAGGACATGGATTTAAAGTAAGGGGTGGGAAGTTCAAGGCGGATAATAAAGGAAAGTTTTTTACTCAGAGAGTGGTTGGTGTGTGGAATGCACTGCCTGAGTCAGTGGTGGAGGCAGATACACTAGTGAAGTTTAGGAGACTACTGGACAGGTATATGGAGGAATTTAAGGTGGGGGGTTATATGGGAGGCAGGGTTTGAGGGTCGGCACAACATTGTGGGCCAAAGGGCCTGTAACGTGCTATACTATTCCATGTTCTATGTTCTATAATTCTATCTCCTTTACAATAGCATTGGAGAGAGATAGGAACAGACAAGTTAGAAAAGCGCTTAATTGGAGTAAGGGGAATTATGAGGCTATCAGGCAGGAAACTGGAAGCTTAAATTGGAAACAGATGTTCTCAGGGAAAAGTATAGAAGAAATGTGGCAAATGTTCAGGGTATATTTGTGTGGAGTTCTGCATAGGTACGTTCCAATGAGACAGAGAAGTTATGGTAGGGTACAGGAACCATGGTGTACAAAGGCTGTAATAAATCTAGTCAAGAAGAAAAAAAAAGCTTCGAAAATGTTCAGAGAGCTAGGTAATGTTAGATATCTAGAAGATTATAAGGCTAGTAGGAAGGAGCTCAAGAAGGAAATTAGGAGAACCAGAAGGGGCCATGAGAAGGCCTTTGTGGGCAGGATTAAGGAAAACCCCAAGGCATTCTACAAATATGTGAAGAGCAAGAGGATAAGACGTGAAAGAATAGGACCTATCAAGTGTGACAGTGGGAAAGTATGCATGGAACCAGAGGAAATAGCAGAGGTACTTAATGAATACTTTACTTCAGTATTCATTATGGAAAAGGATCTTGGTGATTGTAGTGATGACTTGCAGCAGACTGAAAAGCTTGAGCATGTAGATATTAAGAAAGAGGATGTGCTGGAGCTTTTGGAAAGCTTCAAGTTGGATAAGTCACCGGGACCAGATGAGATGTACCCCAGGCTACTGTGGGAGGCGAGGGAAGAGATTGCTGAGCCTCTGGCGATAATCTTTGCATCATCAGTGGGGACGGGGGAGGTTCCAGAGGATTGGAGGGTTGCGGATGTTTTTCCTTTATTCAAGAAAGGGAGTAGAGGTAGCCCAGGAAATTATATACCAGTGAGTCTTACCCCAGTGGTTGGCAAATTGATGGAGAAGATCCAAAGAGGCAGGATTTATGAATATTTGGAGAGGTATAATATGATTAGGAATAGTCAGCATGGCTTTGTCAAGGGCAGGTCGTGCTTTACGAGTCTGATTGAATTTTCTGAGGATGCTACTTTTGTGTAACTCAAATACAATTCGCCCAAATAAAAGGCCTCAAATTGCAAGTACAACCTGAGCTGTTTTTTCTCTAAACGATTTCGTAGTGTGACGAATACACATAGATAAGATGTTAGCTGTCCTGTGTGATCAGCAGTTGGTCTGCCACCTGTCTTCAAGAGAGAGATAAGGGACACAATGAAACAGCATCTGGAGATGTGTAGAGAGCTGTCTGGAGCGGCTCCCCCTTTGAACCCTGAACTGTTTGAAGTGATGGACAGGCGATACCCCAGCAGGGGGATAAAAAGGGACAGGTTCGCTAAGGCGACACACACGACACCCGAGGTAACGAGACCCTGGAAGCGGTGCGCCTCCCACGAGTCGGTGGGAAGTACCGGACCTTAAACGCACAGGGCGGAAAGGTACGATCAGCGGGAACCCGGTGTGTGTCCACCCTCGCTTGGGTGCCGGGGTCACTGCAGAGGATCGACCGCATCTGGAGGAGGGGTCACAGTCGGTGACCTCAGGTGACATCACCAAGGACCCACTCAAAAGCTGCTTGTGAGCCAGATCGCCGGTCTGTGAGTGAAGCCGTGTCTGAATGATCAGTTGTTCCCGTTCTCTCTCTCTCCCCCCACGTTGTCCATCGCCATGGCAACGATTACTGCGAACTGAACTAAATTGGACTGAACTGTTGTGTCACTTTGAAACTTGGTCATTTACCCCTAGACAACAATAGAGCTTGATTGATGCTGTTATCTTAATTCTGTGCACATGTGTGTTTATCATTGCTGAACTATTGCATTTATTATCCTTTCGATTACTGTGTTGCTTGTTTCTTTAATAAAACTTTCTTAGTTCTAGTACTTCAGACTCCAACTGAGTGATCCATTTCTGCTGGTTTGGCAACCCAGTTACTGGGTACATAACATAAGTGGGGTTCTCGTCCGCGATTTTGAACGCTAAATTTGGGACGGAGTAAATTGCTTGGGTTAAAATTCCCGAAAGAAAGAAAAGACAAACAGCAGAAATGGAGGCTGAGGAATTTATAAAGGCGCCGACCTTGGAGGCATTAGAGGATGCCAGAAAATCGGAATTGATAGCTGTGGCCAAACGGTTGAATCTTGCTAAGGTGAAGTCGACAATGAGGAGAGAGGTGATACACAGAGCTATTGTAGAGCACTATGTATCTAAAGGTGTGTTTCCCCAAGGTGAGCTGGGGGTGGTGTCTATAGAAAAACCTGCTGGAGACGCGGTACAGATACAGCTTGAAAAACTGAGACTTGAGCACGAGTTCTGGGTATGGCAGTTAGAACACGAAGAGAAGCAGGTAGAAAGGCAAGAGAGAGAAAGACAGTTGGAGAGAGAGGAGAAAGAGAGAGAAAGACAGTTGGAGAGAGAGGAGAAAGAGAGGGACAGACAGTTGGAGAGAGAGGAGAAACAGAGGGAAAGGGAATTCGAGCTGGAGAAGTTAAGGACAAGGGCCGAGCAGGGGCTCGTGCCGAACCAAGGTGGAGGGTTCCGGGCGACCCAGGAGGTTAGGCTGGTTCCCCCATTTGACGATACCGACGTGGATCGGTACTTTCTCCACTTCGAAAAAGTGGCTATAAGTCAGGAATGGCCGAGGGATAAGTGGGCTGTGTTACTTCAGAGTGTACTGAAAGGGAAAGCCCAAGAAGCTTACTCCGCTTTGTCCGCGGAAGATGCCCAGAGATATGAGGTGGTGAAAGAGGCCATCCTTAGGATTTATGAGTTGGTCCCGGAAGCATACCGGCAGAGGTTCCGGAATGCGAGGAAACAGTGGGACCGCACGTATTTGGAGTTTGCCCGTGAGATGCAGACTTATTGTGAGCGTTGGTGCGCCTCGAAGGGGGTAGAGGGGGATTATGACAGACTGCTACAACTGATCCTGATTGAGCAGTTTAAAGGTTGTGTCCCTGAGGGTATGAGACCCTACCTCGATGAGAAAGAGGCAGCCACGTTAGCCGCAACTGCTAAGTTAGCGGATGAGTATGCGTTGACGCATAAAATGAAGTTTGCCCCGAGTAAAGGCTACCAGAAGGGTCGTCAGGACGGTGGGGAGAGTCCGCCAGAAATGTCAGAAAGTAAGCCGGGGACTAGTGAAAAGGATAAGGTAGACCGGGAGCAGTCTGGTAGGAAGTCTCCTGGGGTTGTCTGTTATAATTGTGGGAAAGCCGGACACTTTGTGTCCAGGTGCTTTA
This sequence comes from Mobula hypostoma, assembly GCF_963921235.1. Classification (NCBI taxonomy): domain Eukaryota; kingdom Metazoa; phylum Chordata; class Chondrichthyes; order Myliobatiformes; family Myliobatidae; genus Mobula; species Mobula hypostoma. The sequence goes on along the minus strand of NC_086100.1, from coordinate 98,460,782 downwards.
CCCCAAGGAAGGAGACGGGGAAAGGAAAAGCGGAAATTTTGAATGGCTGTATCAAGCTGTTAAGCGAACCGCTAGGGAAGGACAGGTCTGAAAAAGTCCTGGAAGGGCGCGAGAGGTTTATCTCGGCCGGATTGGTGTCAGTGAAGGAGGGGTTAAAACCAGTTCCAGTGCGGATCCGGAGAGACACGGGAGCGTGTCAGTCACTAATACTGAAGAGTGCATTAGAGTTTAGCTCAGAGACCCAGACTGGGGAGGTAGAAGTCAAAGGTGTTGGGGAAGGGACAGAGTCAGTCCCTTTGCACCAGATACACTTACAAAGCAACCTGGTCTCTGGACTAGTCACGATCGGGGTGAGGCCCGAATTACCGATGAAAGGTGTGGAAGTCTTGCTCGGTAATGACATCGCCGGGGGAATCGTGTTCCCAGTCGTGAGATTGACAGGTCAGCCTGCCAGCATTGAGGCCCCGCCCATGGACTCACAGGTTCATCACGGGACCGCAGTAGTAAATTTAGCTGAGACGTTTCTGCCAGCCTTGTACAAGAAGAGGGTAGAAAATGGAAAGAAAGAGGGTAGTGAGACAAGAGGCAGTGAGGGAGCTGGGACAGACGTAGCAGTAGCCAGGAAAGAATTTGTGCAGACGCAGGAGCGAGACGAGGGGCTGATGGTTTCGGCAGAGACAGCTCTCTCTGACACAGCTTTAACAAGGGAACTAGTAGGCTATTGTGTGGAGGACGAAGTGCTAAGGAAAAAAGGGAAATCAAGTACAGTATCTGCAGATGAGGAGTGGGAGGTGGTGCAAAAGAGTTATGGGGATGAGGTTCTTCACATGGCCCACGAGGTACCCCCCGGTGAACATTTTGCGGTGCTGGAGGAAACAGTTGGTGGAATCATGAAAGAGATTTACCGGCTGCCTGGGGGAAGAATGTTATTGATCATGACCGACGCGAACGGAGACGGTCACCGGCTTTTGATATGCTAACAAACCTAGTCGGTGTTAGCGTGGAAATCAATGAAGCTAGGGGCCCCCTGATAAAGAGGAAAAAACCATTTTGAAAAGATTAGGATGGGATCGATCAGATGGGAGAAGGCTATTGTTTTGGCCAGGTCTACTGATAAGGTCTCTCCCTTAATCCCCGAACAAAGCGAATCTTTAGAAGAAGTAATTAAACGACTCGCACCCATGTGTTGGATTGTCCCGAGGCAATGCAAAGAACTGGGACGTTGGGTGATGTCTGTTACAATAGGTCAGCCTAGTAAACAACACCCATATATAATGAGTAATTCAGTGACTAAAGGGCTGATGAACACAGAGGTGTGTATTGGCAATTTAATACGGCTGTCTGAAGCCAGCTTGATAGTGAACCTTGAAAAAAATGAATTCGGCCACACGAGGGTCACTTACCTGGGAATTGTGGTGACACAGGGGCAGCTGGCAGCGATGCAAGCTACAGTGCAGGCTATCGCTGACCTCCCAACCCCGACAGACAAGAGGGCCCTCAGAAGGCTCTTGGAGATGGTGGGGTACTGTAGGAAGTTTTGCAATAACTCTGCGGTCAATACCCGTCCCCCTCCTACTAAGCCCTTGCGAGAGAAAACTGAGTCGGAATGGGACGACCCTTGTTATTGTGGTCCGGGACAAAACCAAATGAGAGGTTACATTGGTCGCAATTCATCAGTGTTTTTGGCCACTATGAAGTTTGCTGAGTTGGAGCCTGGTCTAAGGGATTATTAATAACACGTGTAAAAGGAATAGAAAATGCGATGACTGTCTGTCAAGGTGTTGACAACTTCAAACTCGCTGCGTTAGCCAAATAGCTGATAAAGATGTATATTTGTGCGTGTATCAAATAATGTATTCATGTTTGTAATTTTTACCTCCCGGTAAAAATCCTTAAAGGGGGGAAGTGTGACGAATACACATAGATAAGACGTTAGCTGTCCTGTGTGATCAGCAGTTGGTCTGCCACCTGTCTTCAAGAGAGAGATAAGGGACACAATGAAACAGCACCTGGAGATGCGTAGAGAGCTGTCTGGAGCGACTCCCCCTTTGAACCCTGAACTGTTTGAAGTGATGGACAGGCGATACCCCAGCAGGAGGATAAAAAGGGACAGGTTCGCTAAGGCGACACACACGACACCCGAGGTAACGAGACCCTGGAAGCGGTGCGCCTCCCACGAGTCGGTGGGAAGTACCGGACCTTAAACGCACAGGGCGGAAAGGTACGATCAACGGGAACCCGGTGTGTGTCCACCCTCGCTTGGGTGCCGGGGTCACTGCAGAGGATCGACCGCATCTGGAGGAGGGGTCACAGTCGGTGACCTCAGGTGACATCACCAAGGACCCACTCAAAAGCTGCTTGTGAGCCAGATCGCCGGTCTGTGAGTGAAGCCGTGTCTGAATGATCAGTTGTTCCCGTTCTCTCTCTCTCCCCCCACGTTGTCCATCGCCATGGCAACGATTACTGCGAACTGAACTAAATTGGACTGAACTGTTGTGTCACTTTGAAACTTGGTCATTTACCCCTAGACAACGATAGAGCTTGATTGATGCTGTTATCTTAATTCTGTGCACATGTGTGTTTATCATTGCTGAACTATTGCATTTATTATCCTTTCGATTACTGTGTTGCTTGTTTCTTTAATAAAACTTTCTTAGTTCTAGTACTCCAGACTCCAACTGAGTGATCCATTTCTGCTGGTTTGGCAACCCAGTTACGGGGTACGTAACAGTAGGTAGATCTTGCCTTTCACTGAGGTCGAGGTAGGGGATCTTGGGCTTAAAAAGGTTGGTGACCACTACTCTAGAGAAAGTTTATCAGGCGGCTTAATGAACGTTGTTACATTATTTTAAATTGTTCTCTAATTTACATGAAAGAGATTTTACAATTGCTAATAAGCTGCCATGAATGTACCATTTATAACAAGAGATAATCAAACCATCCACAAAAGGAAAACAAAACCTAGTAATGTTAAAAAGTTGATCTTTAGCATTTGGAACATGGCTCTGGGCTAATTGTCTCCAAAGTCTAGAAGTCCACAACCTCTTATGATAATATTAAGCAGTTTTATTATTACCACAACAGCTGATACAAACTCAAACCAGGAACAAACTGATTGGTGCAACTCGAAATCATCAGTCAACATAATCAAAATCTTCTGGAATTCCAAAAGTCTTATCAATTTGATTCTGTTGAAATCCAAATTTTTTCTTAGCCCAAGATTTTATGGTAAAGATATTATCTAAAAGAGTAAATAAAAAATACAAGTATCATTAAAGATTAGCTAATTTTCTAATAAGATATTTACAAATAGGTAATAAACATTATTACAGATCTTACAGATCTTTTGTAACATACCTGTCCATCTATTGGCGGCAACCTTTGCAATTTTGTTCAATTGCCCTATAAAAATATGAGGAAAAATCATTCTGAATTATTACAAAACTTTGACTATACAAGTTAATTCTAACTTGGAAACAATATCAAAGTGGAGTGCCAATAATATCAAAGAGGATATCTAAAGTCTTTTTTTTCAGATATATGAAGAGTAAAAGAAAGGCGATAGTATATATTGGATGGCTGGAAAATTACGCAGGAAAGATAGAAATGACGAATGAACTTAATAAGTATTCTGCAACAGTCCACTATGGAAGACATTCTGACATGACTGTGCCAGAAATTTGAGAGATTGTCAGGAGGCAGAAGTGAGTGTCGTTGCTATTACTAAAGAGTTGACGCTTGGGAAACTGAAAGGTCTGAAGATAGACAAGTCACCTGGACCAGCTGGACTACACCCTAGTGTTCTGAAAGAAGTAGCTGAAAAGATGGTGGGGATATTAGTAATGATCTTTGAAGAATCACTAAATTTTGAAATGGTTCCAGAGGCCTGGAAAATCACAATTGTCACTCACTGTTTAAGAAGGGAGAGAGGCAGAAGAATGGAAATTTTAGACCAGTTAGCCTGACCTCAGTATTTGGAAAAATGTTGGATTCTATTATTAGATGAGGTTTTGGGGCACCTAGAGGTGCACAATAAAGTAGGCCTAAGTCAGCATTGTTTCATTAAGGGGAAATCTTCCCTTACAAATGAACTCTTTGAGGAAATAACATTCAAGATGGACAAAGGAGAGTCAGTGGATGTTGTTTACTTAGATTTTCAGAAGGCGTTTGACAAGGTTTCACACATGAGGCTGTTTAACAAGATAACAGGAAAAAATAATAGCATGGACAGAGGATTGGCTGACTGGCAGGAGGTAAAGAGTCAGAATAAAGGGGGCATATTCTAGTTGGCTACTGGTGTCTAGTGCTGTTCTGCAGGAGTATGTATTGTGCCAACTTTTTTCCCCACATTATACATTGCTGGAAACTGCTGATTTTTTTAAATAATACTTTTTATAAGATTTGTACTTTTTAACAAACTCATGTATTTTTCACACTGTGGTGGTTCATCCCCACTCACTGGCAAAAAGCGGTATAACAGCTAAACCAATGGTTTATCACCTTTTTCATTTTTCATTGACCACATACTAGCACATTACTCATGTAATGTTATTGTTTTAATTATGTAGCATACCAACTAGTTTATTCCTATCTAAGGAATTTCTTATCTATAACAGTGATGGATTTTTCAGAGGCTCCATCTTTTTTTTTTGTCTTTGCTGTTCATCTACCTCTTATCATAATTCTCAGCTCTTTATTTAGTTTTATGTGTATTTGTATGTTTGTTTGTACCTTAAAGTAAACTGAAATCTTAGAAACAAGACTGCTCATCATTCCTGACTCCTGGAAGAACCCCAAGCTTTAGAAAATACACAAAGATCCAACAATTTGGCAGCCAAAATGAGGTGATTACTTGAAAAAAAAATGGACTAAAGTAGGAAGTTTTAATCATGCAGTTGGGAGGCAAGACATTCCTATGTTCCTTAATTGTCTGAAAATAAATATCTTCAGTACATTGTTTAAAGGGAGTTAAGAGTGAGTGGAGTCTACATTTTAGTTGTGGCAATTTTTTTTTGCAGTTGTACAATCAATGTGGGGGCGGTATTTGTTATCGGAAACCCAGAGTCTGATATTATAGTCTCAACAGGGTATGCGAATTGTTGGGTAAGAGGTCTGCAAAAGTTTCAAGATATCAGACGGATGTTTGCTTGGTTGTGACCTGATATTATAATCACAAGATTTCTGACCTCTAAAAATCAAGAGTATTCCTTAAGATTGAAACTAATACAATGGCCAAAGTTTTGAAACAGTCCGGTGAGACTCTTGAATTCCCAGCTGAAGGAAAAGTTAACTGAAATCTTAAGTAATGTATATAAACTTGATATCATTGGTAAAGAAATATGGAAGAAATGTGCTATTAAGGCTAAGTCTAGCGCTGGCTTATAGATGATGTTGAACCGATAAGTCACAAGATCAAAAAGATGTGGTTGAGAACTTAAAAACAATTCGGACACAAGCAACGGAGCTGCAAAGGTGTGAGTCTATTGATTTGCAAGTCCAGATACATACTTTAAAATACAAATGCACTGATTTAGAATATCAATTGGATGAAAAAGAAAAAATCCATAACATACTAAAAGAGCAGTGTGAGAAAAAAATAAATCAACAAAAAACTGATTACTGCATTAAAGGAATGGGTGAAAAGGCAGCATGCAAAGTAGTCAAGAGCTCTGTTCAGAATATATATATAAAGGATTCGCGACATGCTTTCAGAGTTGTTCATGACTTTGGAAATTTATGGAGACAAGAGTGTTTCTTATTGCCTTGGGAACTCCAATCAAGAATGGCAAACTATTTCAACAACTCTTGAAAGTCATGCGACTACACCAGAAGTGCAATATTAAATGTAAAGGTCACTCTAAAAATGAGCACAATGGAAAGCCATGGAAATACATTTGCAGCAAAAACAGCAGCAAGAGAAGAAATAAATAGAATCGAAGAAGTGGAAGAAGACCCAATAACTGAAACCAAGTTAAACACTGTGTCAAAGGACTGGGACAGATTGTGATAATGAGTAAAGTAGTGGCAGATGGAATATAGTATATTGATGTGTATGGTGATGCACTTTGGTAGAAGGAATAAATGGGGAGAAAATTTAAAAATTAGAATTGCAAAGAGACTTGAGAGTCCTTTTGCAAGATTCCCTCAAGATTAACGAAGGTTGAGCCACTGGTAAAGAAAATATATGCAACATTATATGCAATTTTGAGAGGACTAGAATCTAAGAGTAAGGATGTGATGCTGTGGCTTTATAAGCAATTAGACACATGGCAGAGTATTGTGAGCAGTTTTGGGCCCATTAGAAAAGATGTGCTAGCATTGAAAAGGGTCCAGAGTAGGACCATGAGCAAGACTCCGTAAACAAAAAGGTTAACGTATGAGGCATGGTTGCTGGCTCTGGGCCTGTACTCACTGGAGTTTAGAAGAATGAGAAAAAATCTCATTGAAACCTATTGAATATTGAAAGGCCTAGAGTGAATGTGAAGAGGATGTTTACTATAGTGGGTGAGTCTAAGACCAGAGGGCATATCCTCATAACAGAGGGACATCCATTTAGAACAGAGATGAGAAGGAATTTATTTTGTCAGAGGGTAGTGAATCTGTAGAATTCATTGCTATGGACAGCTGTGCAAGCCAAGTCATTGAGTATATTTAAGCAGTCCTTAGTTAGTCAAGACATCAAAGATTATGGGGAGAAGGCAGGTGAATGGGGTTGAGAGGGAGAATAAATCAACCATGATGGAATGGTGCAGCACATTGGAAAGTGTAAGGTTATGCACTTTGGCAGAAGAAATAAACGGACAGACTATTATTTAAATGGGGAAAGAATTCAAAGTTCTGTGATGCAACAGGTCTTGGGAGTCCTCATGCAGGATACCCTTAAGGTTAACCTCCAGGTTGAGTCGGTGGTGAAGAAGGCGAATGCAATGTTGGCATTCATTTCTAGAGGAATAGAGTATAGGAGCAGGGATGTGATGTTGAGGCTCTCTAAGGCGCTGGTGAGAACTCACTTGGAGTACTGTGGGCAGTTTTGGTCTCTTTATTTAAGAAAGGATATGCTAACGTTGGAGAGGGTACAGAGAAGATTCACTAGAATGATTCCGGGAATGAGAGGGTTAACATATGAAGAACGTTTGCCCGCTCTTGGACTGTATTCCTTGGAGTTTAGAAGAATGAGGGGAGACCTGATAGAAACATTTTGAATGTTGAAAGGCATGGACAGAGTGGATGTGGCAAAGTTGTTTCCCACGACGGGAGAGTCCAGTACGAGAGGGCATGACTTAAGGATTGAAGGGCACCCATTCAGAGCAGAAATGCGAAGAAATTTTTTTAGTCAGAGGGTGGTGAATCTATGGAATTTGTTGCCACGGGCAGCAGTGGAGGCCAAGTCATTGGATGTATTTAAGGCAGAGATTCATAGGTATCTGGGTAGCCAGGGCTTCAAAGGTTATGGTGAGAAGGTAGGGGAGTGGGACTAAATGGGAGAATGGATCAGCTCATGATAAAATGGCGGAGCAGACACGATGGGCCGAATGGCCGACTTCTGCTCCTTTGTCTTATGGTCTTATTTGTTGGGGCAAGTGGCCTAATTCTGGTCTTATGTCATACTATTTGAAGGGTAATAGTTATTTGTGGAGAAAACCATGCCAAATTTAAAAAGTGAATGGAGCTTGTCAGGAATTTTTGCAGAGCCTGAGATCACACTGTTATTTGGCACTTGGCAAGGGCCAATAAAATGTTAGGTATAAGCAGCGTAACCATTATAGGAGTCGACACTTTTGGACTAGGAGAGGGTTAGAACGGGGAGCTGAGGCTTTAGCCCAAGTCGCTTCCACAAGAGGCGGAGGCTAAAGCTTTTTTCTTCATTTTTGCACAGTTAGAGCAGTGGGAATGACAGTCAGGACAGTGGACTCTTCCTCTTGCAGGATGTGGGAAGACAGGGAGACTTCCTAAACCTTCAAGGAATGCATTCAGCTGCAGCTTCTTACCGACTGTGTTAGGAAAATGGAGCTGGATAACCCTTGGATCATTCGGAAAATGGAGGGGTTGATTGACAGGAGATACAGGGAAGTAGTTACAACTAAGGTGCAGGACACTGGCGACTGTCAGGAGAGGGAAAGGGAAAAGACAGCTAAAAGCAGGATACCTCGTGACCATTCACCCCAATAACAAGCGTGTTGTTCTGGATACTATTCAGGGAGCAGGGGATGACTTAGCAGACTCCACAGCAGTCAGGTCTTAGCACTACTTTGTAACGGGAGCAAATGACACAGCATCCACACAAACCGGGTTTTGGGGTGGGAGAGTCATCTCAGTCTCACGATATGGTGGGACCGGAGAGTGTTTTGCCTGGACTTATGCAGCCGAGGAAACCGGAGGGGGTTTCACACGTGCTATGTGAAAGTAAGGAGGAATATCTTTGCAGTTTGCTAGTGCTAGAGGGATCAGTGCTGCATCTGTGGTTGTTTGTCATCTATATTAATAATTTGGTAATGCGGTAAACTGGTTCAGCAAATTTATGGAAGACACCAAGATTGACGACATACTGGACAGTGAAGAAAGCTCTCAAAGGTGGCAACAGGATCAGAACCAGTCGGAAAAATATGCTGAAAAATGCCAGATGGAATTTTATGTGTGAGGTGTTGCACTTTGGAAGGACAAACTAGGGTAGATGTACAGTGAATGGTAGAGTACTGAGAAGTGTGTATAACACAGGCAATGGGGAATACAGATCCATACTTCCTTGGAAGTGGCATCACAGACAGATGAGGTCATAGAGGGCACATTTGTCATACTGGGTTTCACAATTCAAAGTTGTGACTACAGGAGTTGGGAAGTTACGTTAAAGTTATAGGAAAGGTTGAATAGGTTGCACTAGATAATAAAGATTGACTTCATTATCTAGCATGTAGGAGAATGAGGGAAAATTTAATCGAGGTAATCACAGTTATGAGGGGTATAGATAAAGTAAATGCAAGCGGGCTTTTGCCAGAGGTTGTGTGAGTCTAAAGCTAGATATCATAGGTTAAGGGTGAAAGATGAAATATTTAGGAGTAACCTGAGGGAAAATCTATTTTTAGAGTGTGGTGCGAGTGTGGAACAAGCTGACAGTAGTGGGTGTGAGTTATTCAACACTTAAGAAAAGTTTTGATATGTACATGAATGGGAAAGTTATGGAGGGCTATGGTCCAGATGTAGGTAGCTGGGACAAGGCAGAATACCATTCTGGCACAGACTATGTGTGTCGAAGGGCCTGTTTCAACAAAACTTGGCAAGCAGGCATATAATAAGGAGAATATTTTATAGATTCTCGCCATATCCTTTGATGCCCTGACCAATCAGAAGACTATCAACGTAAATATACCCACAGACTTGGCCTCCACTGCGGTCTGTGGCAGAGCATTCCACAGATTTACTACACTCTAGCTGAAAAAAATGCTTCCTTACCCCTGTTCTAAAAGGTCGTCCCTCAAATTTAAGACAGTGTCTTCTAGTTCTGGATACCCCCACCACAGAAAACATCCTCCCCACATCCACCTTTCAACATTCGGTGTCAATGAAATACTCCCCACCCCCCACATTTTTTGAAATTCCAGCAAATATAGACCCAAAGCTGCCAAATGCTCCTAATATGTTAACCCCTTCCTTCCCGCAATCATCCTCGTGAACCTCCTCTGCACTCTCTCTAATGACAACATATTTTCTGAGATATGGGGCCTGACTAGTATCTTATAAAGGTTCAGCATTATCTCCTTGCTTTTATATTCTATTCCCCTTGAAATGAATGCCAAAACCGCTTTTGCCTTCTTTACCATAAACTCAACCTGTAAATTAACCTTCTGGGAGTCTTGCACGAGGACACCAAAGTTCCTCTGCACCTGCGATGTTTGAACCTTCTCCCCAATTAGACATTGCCTTATTGCTCCTTTAACTGAAATGCATTATCACACATTTCCCAACACTGCATTCCATCTGCCAATTTATTGCCCTTCTTCTAATTTGGCTAAGTCCTGCTGCACTCGCATTGCTTCCTCAGCACTACCTACCCCTCCACCTATCTTCATATCGTCCACAAACTTTGCCACAAAGCCATCAATTCCATTATCTAAATCACTGACAAACAATGTGAAAAGTAGCGGTCCCAATACTTACCCCTGAGGAACACCACTAGTCACTGGCAGTCAACCAGAAAAGCCCCTTTTTTATTCTCACTCACTGACTCCTGTCTGTCAGCCATTCCTCTATCCATGTCAGTATCTTTCCTGTTTATCTTGTTAGGGGCCTCATGTGTGGCACCTTATCAAACGACTTCTGAAAATCCAAGTAAATGACATCCATCGCCTCTCCTTGATCCACCTTACTTATTACTTACTCAAAGAACTCTTAACAGATTTGTCAAGTAAGATTTCCCTTTACAGAATCCATGCTAACTTTGACTTATTTTGTAATTACTCTCCAAGTACCTCAAAACCTCATCCTTAATAATAGACTCCAACACTTTCCCACCACCGAGGTTAGGCTAACTGGCCTATAATTTCCTCCCTTTTGCCTTCCTTTTTTCTCATAGAATGGAGTGACATTTGCAATCTTCCAGTCCTCCAGGACCACGCCAGAATCGAGAGATTCTTGAAAGATCATGACCAATGCATTCATTACCTCTTCAGCAACCTCTCTTGGAACTCTGGGATGTAGTCCATCCGGCCCAGGTGGCTTATCCACCTTAGGACTTTTCAGTTTGTCTGGCACTTTTTCCTTTGTATTAGCAATAGCACAGTCCTACTCCCTAACACTCACGGACCTTTAGGCACACTGCTAGTGTCTTCCACAGTGAAGTCTGATGCAAAGTACTCATTATGTTCATTTGCCACTTCTTTGTCTCCCATTACTACGTCACCAGTATCATTTTCCTGTGGTCCAATATCAATTCTCACCTCCCTTTTACTTGCTACATAACTGAAAAAACTTTCTGTATCCTGCTTTATATTATTGGCTAGTTTGCCCTCATATTTCATCTTTTCCCTTCTTATAGCTTTATTTAAGTTGCCTTTTGTTGGATTTTAAAAGCTTGCCAATCATCCAACTTCCCACTCACTTTTGCTACCTTACATGTTCTTTCAGTGGCTTTTATGCAGTCGTCAACTTACTTTCTTTCTTTTTAAATCTTTTTATTAAATTAGTACACACAGGATAAAACATATAGCAACCAATACATTGTTACGATATAGATATACAAGAAATATTAATACAAAAAAAAACAACGAAAACAACATAGGTTAGTTAAAAAAAATAACAAGGTAATATAATTGTATACTAGTTTTCCATATAACAGTAGAGAAAAAAAACCCAGAAGGAAAAAAAAACCCGAAGAAAACTACCATGCCACTATGCTACAAAGCAAAGCAATGGGCTAGCTAGGTAAATAGTAAACACAACCAGATTAAACAAACACGTCCTCAAACCCGATCTTCATTAACAGCAGATAAAATCCACGAAGGGAGTATATATATGATCAGAGAGAAAAAAAAATTACATTAAATGAAAATATTGAATAAAACATCTCCAGGTCTGTTCAAATTTAACTGAAGTATCATAAAGATTACTTCTGATTTTTTCCAAATTTAGACACAGAATCGTTTGAGAGAACCAGAAAAACGTAGTTGGGGCATCAACTTCTTTTCTCAGCCACGGTTGCCTACCCCTGCCATTTGAGAACTTCTTCCTCTGTGGGACATATCAATCCTGCACCTTGTGAACTACTCCCAGAAACTACAGCCATCTCTGCTCTGCGGTCATCCGCACCAGAATCCTCCTCCAATCCACCTGGGCAAGCTCCTCTCTCATGCCTCTGTAATTCCCTTTATTCCATTGTGATACAGATACATGTGACTTATGCTTCTTGCTCTCCAATTGCAGTATGAACTCGATCACATTATACTTTATACTTCATTGTCGCCAAACAATTGATACTAGAACGTACAATCATCACAGCAATATTTGATTCTGTGCTTCCCACTCCCTGGATTACAAATATTAAATACTAAAAATATTAAAAATAGTAAAAATTAGTAAATATTAAACATTTAAATTATAAATCATAAATAGAGAACAGAAAAATGGAAAGTAAGGTAGTGCAAAAAAACCGAGAGGCAGGTCCGGATATTTTGAGGGTACGGCCCAGATCTGGGTCAGGATCCTTTCGGCAGTCTTATCACAGTTGGAAAGGAGCTGTTCCTAAATCTGGCCGTATGAGTCTTCAAGCTCCTGAGCCTTCTCCCGGAGGGAAGAGGAACGAAAAGTGTGTTGGCTGGGTGGGTCGTGTCCTTGATTATCCTGGCAGCACTGCTTCGACAGCGTGCGGTGTAAAGTGAGTCCAAGGACGGAAGATTGGTTTGTGTGATGTGCTGTGCCGTGTTCACGATCTTCTGCAGCTTCTTTCGGTCTTGGACAGGACAACTTCCATACCAGGTTGTGATGCACGCTAGAAGAATGCTTTCTACGGTGCATCTATAAAAATTAGTGAGGGTTTTAGGGGACAGGCCAAATTTCTTTAGTTTTCTCAGGAAGTAAAGGCGCTAGTGGGCCTTCTTGGCAGTGAACTCTGCTTGGTTGGACCAAGTCAGGTCATTTGTGATATTGACCCTGAGGAACTTAAAGCTTTTGACCTGTTCCACTTGCGCACCACTGATATAAATTGGGCCGTGCGGTCCGCTATTCCTTCTGAAGTCAACAACAAACTCCTTCGTCTTGCTGACGTTGAGGGATAGGTTATTGTCTTCGCACCATGCCACCAGGTTTTTAATTTCCTCTCTGTACTCAAACTCATCGTTACCTGAGATACGGCCTACAATTGTTGTGTCATCAGCAAACTTATATATTGAATTCGATGGAAACTTGGCTACACAATCATGGGTGTACAGTCAGTACAGCAGAGGGCTGAGTTCACAGCCTTGTGGGGCACCGGTGCTCAGAGTGATTGTAGAGGAGAGCTTGTCCCCTATTTTTACAGCCTGGGTCCTGTCTGTGAGGAAGTTGAAGATCCAGCTGCAGATCTGAGTGCTAATGCCCAGGTTCCGGAGCTTAGGAATCAGTTTATTTGGAATGATGGTATTACAGGCAGAGCTGTAGTCAATGAAAGGGAGCCTTACGTATGCGTCTTTATTCTCCAGGAGGAATGTAGGGCCAGAGAGATGGCATCTGCCATTGACCTGTTGCTCCGGTAGGTGAACTGCAAAGCGTCCAGGTTGACCGGTAGGCTGTGGTTGATGTGTGCCATAACCAATCTCTCGAAGCACTTCATAGCAATTGATGTCAGAGCCACAGGTCGATAGTCATTCAGGCATGCCACCTTGCTCTTCTTCGGCACTGGGATTATCGTTGCCTTCTTAAAACACAAGGGGATCTTAGACTGAGGCAAGGAGCAGCTGAAGATGTCAGCAAACACTCCTGCTAGCTCACTTGCACAGGCTCGGAGAACCCGTCCTGGGACGCCATCTGGGCCCGTCACCTTCCTTGGATTTATCTTCAGGAAGGCCCTTCTAACGTCCTCCTCGGTGACGATGAATCTCGATGCCACCGGGTCCAGTTCATCCAGAGGGAGAGGGATGCTCCCCTTCTGTTCGAATCTTGCGTAGCATACGTTAAGTTCATCAGGAAGAGAAGTGCCACAGTTATTGATATTCCCAGCCTTTTCTTTGCGCCCAGTGATCTCATTTAGACCCTGCCATAGTCTACTGGCATCCCTCTGGTTAGCCTGGGCTTCCAACTTGGCTCGATATGATCACAGCCTCTTAAAGCTTCCTTTACCTTAAGCTCCGTTACAAGATCTGGGTTATTATACTGCACCCAATCTAAGGTAGCTTTTACCCAAGTAGGCTCAAGCACAAGCTGCTCTAAAAAGTCATCTCGTAGGCTTTCAACAAATTCCATCTCTTGCGATCCAACACCAACCTGATCTTCCTAATCCCACTGCATATTGAAGTCCCCTATTACAATTGTGTCATTACCCTTATTACATGCCTTTTCCAGCTCCCTTTGCAATCTCAATCTCACATCTTGGCTGCTATTCGGAGGCCTATAAATGATTCCCGTAATTTTATTTTTACCATTGCAGTTTCTTAACTCCACCCACAAAGATTCAACATTCTCCGACCCTATGTCACCTCTTCCTAAAGATGTAATTTCATCTCTTACCAACAGAGTCACACCACCAGCTATGCCTTCCTGTCTGTCGTTTTATATATCTGGAAAAGAAACCTTTGGTATCCTCTTTTATATTATTGGCTGGCTTACCTTCATACATCTTTTTCTCCATATTGCTTTTGGTCTGTAAAAGCTTCACAATCTTATAATATTTTGCTACATTTTATGCCCCCTCTTTTGCTTTATTGCTGTCTTTGACTTTCCTTATCAACCACAGTTGCCTCATCCTCCCTTTAGAATGCTTCTTTGGGATGAACTGATTGTCTACATCTCAATTACTCCCAGAAACTCCAGTCATTGCTGCTCTGCCACCATCTCTGCTGGAGTCACCTTCTAAGCAACTTTGACCAGCTCCTCTCTCATGCCTGTGTAGCTCCCTTTATTCCACTGCTTCTTCCCCCTCAAACTACAGGGTGAATTCTATTATTTCACAATCACTGTCTCCTAATGGTTCTTTTACCTTAAGCTCCCTAAAGACGTCTGGTTCCTACTTCCGGGGCACCTAGGCGTGACTCGAGTAGCAGCAGTACTCTCAATGGATACGATTAAATATTCCCGTTTCAGCCTGTTACAGCTAAAAAGCACAACTGCTTCCAAGGTCAGTACAGTCAACAAAGATGTCTTAATGTGCTTAAACGAAGTATTGCTGCGTAAAACCAACGGAAACAACAGTCTGCGGTCAGAAGGGCCCACGGAGAAAGCATGAGTGGAGTTCAGGATTGCAAGTGAGTTTAAGGAAACGGGGTTGTAAATTCCCTATACCAATGATCTTGCTGGTGAACGTGCAGTCTCTGGTGAATAAAATCGATGATCTTAGAGCCAGGGTGCTGTATCAGAGGTACATTAGGACCATGTGTATCCTTTGTTTCACACAATCCTGGTTAACCCCTTCCATACCGGACGCAGCGATTCAGATCGACAGGTTTACTATACACCATCAGGATAGATCTATAGAGTCTTTCAAAAGCAGAGGTGAAAGTGTATGCCTCATGATCAACTCTTCTCGGTGCACGAATATATCACTGCTGTCCCAATTCTGCTCACCAGATCTGGAATATCTAGCAGGAAAGTGTCGTCCTTTTTACTTACCACGGGAATGCTCTGGGGTCATTCTGGGAGCAGTTTACATTCCACCTCAGGCCAATGTCAAGCAGACTTTAGGTGATCTGAGCAATGGGATCAATATGCACGAAACAGCGCACCCTAACGCCTTCACCATCGTTTTGGGAGATTTTAACAAGGCCAGTCTGAAAAAAATCACTAAGCAATTACCATCAACAGATCACTTGCAATACCAGAGGAAACAACACACTGGACCATTGTTACACCACCATCAAGAATGCCCACCGTGCTATTCCACACCCTCACTTTGGGAAGTCTGACATTTTTTAACATACAGTTTTTCTGTTTTTGCACATTTTTTAATACTCTATTCAATATACGTAATTGATCTACTTGTTTATTTATTATTGTTTTATTTTATTTATTATTATTTTTTTCTCTCTCTGAGGAATTGGAGATATAAAAAAATCATTTTGAACCTATGTAACCTGTGGCTAAAAGAATAATTGGGACTGAATAAGAACTTTTGAACTGAAGTAAACTCTGTCTTCAGCAGTTAGTTAATTACTGGCTCATTACCAGTTCTCCCGGGCTTGCAGAAAGACATTCAGAGTTTGATAACATTGTACATTGTACCCTCATTTGAGTGGGGAGGAGGACTCACTGATAAGGACAGGAATGAACAACCATCTGTAATTAAGTCAGGGCCTAGCAAAGGGAATAACTGATAAGGACTGGACAGCACATCCATCTGTAATTAAGTCTTGATCTTGCAGACTCTCTTATCTGTAACTAAGTTTCACACCAATGGACTTGGTGGGCGTACCAGTTCAAATGACATCTTGCAACAGTAATGTATGGGACTTACTGTGTATAAATATACGGCTGTAACCGGAGAGAGTGGGCCCACTTGTCGGATGGTGGCAGTACTTACGTGCCTTCCCTCTGACAACTGGGCCTCAAACTCCCGCAGGAGGGTGCGCAATAAACTTGTAACCATAAGAAACTGGTCTCCCGAGTTTTATTCAGATTCTGCTTTAACATCTCTGCAAAATTATGTATTGCATTGAACTGCTGCAGCTAAGTTAACAGATTTCATGTCACATGCCGGTGATAATAAACCTGATTCTGATTACACAATACCCGATCCAGAATTGCTTTTTTTCCCCTCGTGGGCTCAACCACAAATTGCTCCAAAAAGCCATCTTGACGGCATTTTACAAATTGTTATTCATCTGGGATCCAGCACCAACTGCATGTTGAAATCCCCTGTGACCATCGTAGTGCTGCCCTTTTTACAAGCCTTTACTATCTTCCATTGTAATTTCTACCCCACATCCGTGCTACTGGGCAAATAAGTGGCAGATGGAATACAGTGTGTAAGGTCATGTACTTTGGCAGAAGGAATAAAAGTGTAGACTATTTTCTAAATGGTGAGAAAATTCAGAAGTCAGAGGTGCATAGGGTCATCATGCAGGATTTCCTAAAGGTTAATATGTAGATTGAGTCAGTGGTGAGAAAGACGATGGCTTTCAAGTGGACTAGAATATCAAAGAAAGGATAAAACGTTGAGGTTTTAGAAGGCACTGGTGAGGCCTCACCTGGAGTATTGTGAGCAGTTTGGGTCCCTTATTTAGACCACAAGACATAGAAGTAGAATAAGACGATTTGGCCCATCGAGTTTGCTGCACCATTTCATCATGGCTGATTCCACTTTCATCTCAGCCCCAATTTCCTATCTTCCCTCCATGCCCTGACCAATGAAGAATCCATCCTCTGCTTTAAATACACATAAAGAATTGGCCTCCACAGTTTCCTGTGGCAAAGAATTCCACAGATTTACCACTCTCTGACTAAAAATATTCCTTCTCATCTCCGTTTTAAAAGAACGCCCCTCTATTGTGAGGCTGTGTCCTCTGGTCTTAAGACTCCCCCACCATAAGAAACATCCTCTCCACACCCACTCTATCAAAGCCTTTCACCATTTGACAGGTTTCAATGAGGTCACCCTTCCTTCTGAATTCTAGTGAATACAGGCCCAGAGCCATCAAATTCTCTTCATATGACAAGCTATCCAATCCTGGGATCATTTTTATTAACCTCCTTTGAACCCTGCCTCCTTTCAGCATATCAGTTCTAAGATTAGCAGCCCAAAACTGCTCACAATACTCCAGGTGAGGCCTCACCAATGCTTTATAAAGTCTCAACCTTACATCCTTGCTTTCATATTCTAGTCCTCTTGAAATGAATGCTAACATCGCATTTGCCTTCCGCACCACAGACTCAACCTGCAAATTAAACTTTAGGGAATCCAGCACAAGGACTCCCGAGTCCCTTTGCACTTCAGTTTTTTGAATTTTCTCTCCAGATACTGTGCTCTATCTGCCATTTCTTTGCCCATTCTCCTTCTGTAGCCTCTCCACTTCCTCAAAACTACCTGCCCCTCCATCTATCTTCGTATCGTCTGCAAACTCCATTCCATCATCTAAATCATTGACATATGACATAAGAATCAGTCCCAACACAGTCCCCTGTGGAACACCACTAGTCACCAGCAGCCAACCAGAAAAGGCTCTCTTTATTCCCACTCTTTGCCTCCTGCCAATCCTGTAATACCACGCGCTCATAGCTTGATAAGCAGCCTCATGATTGGCACCTTGTCAAAGGCCTTCTGAAAGTCCAAGTACACAACCTCAACCAATTCTCCTTTGTCTTCCTGCTGGCAATTTCTTCAAAGAATTCCAACAGAATTGTCAGGCAAGGTTTTCCCGAGGAAACCATGCTGACTATGGGTTATTTTATCATGTGCCTCCAACTACCTTGAGACTTCATCCTTAATAATCAACTCCAACACCTTCCCAACCACTGAAGTCAGACTAACTGGCCGAAATTTTATTTTTCTGCCTCTCTCTTTTCTTGGAGTGACGTTCGCAATTTTCTAGCCTAATGATTCTTGAAAGATCATTAATAATGCCTTCACCATCTCTTCAGCTACTTCTTTCAGAACTCTGGGGTGTACACCATCTGGTCCAGGTGACTTATCTACCTTCAAACCTTCCAGTTTCCCAAGAACCTTCTCTCTAGTAATGGTAACTTTACACACTTCATGACCCCTGACCTCTGAAACTTCCAACATACTGCTAGGGTATTCCACAGTGAAGTCTGATGCAAAATACTTATTCAATTTGTCCACCATTTCATTGTCCCTCATTACTACTTCTCAAGCATCATTTTCTAGTGGTCCAATATCCATTCTCACCTCTCTTCTTACACTTTATGTATCCAAAGAATGTTTTGGTATCCTCTTTAATATTATTGGCTAGTATTCCATCTTTA
Organism: Mobula hypostoma; assembly: GCF_963921235.1. Classification (NCBI taxonomy): domain Eukaryota; kingdom Metazoa; phylum Chordata; class Chondrichthyes; order Myliobatiformes; family Myliobatidae; genus Mobula; species Mobula hypostoma. The sequence continues at coordinate 98,442,185 of NC_086100.1, read as the reverse complement.
CCTTCTTAATGACTATTTTCATTGCCTTCTATTGGTTTATAAAAGCTTCCCAATCCTCTATCTTCCCACTAAATTTTGCTCTCTTAACTTTTTCATTGGCTTTGACTTCCCTTGTTAGCCATGGTTGTGTCATCTTGCCTTTAGAATACTTCTTCCTCTTTGGAATGTATATTTCCTGTGCCTTATGAACTGCTTCCAGAAATTCCAGCCTTTGCTGCTCCGCTATCATCTCTTCCAATGTTCTTCTCCAATCAATTTTGGCCAACTCCTCTCTCATGCCTCTGTAATTCCCTTTACTCCACTGAAATACTGATACATCTGACCTTATCAAATGTCAGGGTGAATATGATCATATTATGATCACCTTCCCTTAAGGGTTCTCTTAACTTAAAGTTCTCTTATCAATTCTGGTTCATTGCACAATATTCAATCCAGAATAACTGATTCTGTAGTGGGCTCAATCATGAGCTGCTCTGCAAAACCATCTAGTAGGCACTCTAGAAATCCCCCCTCCTGGAATCCAACACCAACCTGATTTTTCCCAATCTACCTCCATATTGAAATCACCCATGACTATTGTAACAGGCCCTCTTGGCATGAATTTTTGATCTCCCATTGTAATTTGTAGGCTGCATCTTTACCAACTGTTTGAGAGTCTATACAACTTCCATCAGGGTCTATTTACGCTTGTAGTTCCTTAGCTCTATCCACAATAATTCAACACCTCTTTCTAATGATTTGATTTCATATTTACCAACAGAGCAATGCCAACCCTCTGCCTTTCTGACTATTCTTTCAATACAATGTGTATCCTTGGACATTTAAGCTTCCTGCTATAATCTTCCAGCCATGATTCAGTGATGCCTACAACATCATACCTGCCAATCTGCAGCTGTGCTACAAGCTCATCTACCTTATTCCATAAACTGCACGCATTCAAACATTACACCTTCAGTCTGTACTCACCCTTTTCAATTTTGTCTGCCTTTTACGTTGCAACTTATACTGTTGACTGCAATTTTGCCCTATCAACAGTCTCTCTTCACTGAACATTGCCTCTGTTTGTAAACCAGCTAGTTCACCTTCAGCATTATTATCCGCCTTTCCTGTGATACATCTTGCATTGAAATATAGGCAGCTCAGGATACTAGTCACAACATGCTCGCCCTTTTGATTCTTGACTTCATCTGAGGTCTTACCAACATCTGCCTCCACAATCTCTTCACTAACTGTTCTCACAATCCCCCTGCAACTCTAGTTTAAATGCTACTGAGCAACATTAACAAACCTTCCCGCTAGGATATTAGTCCCCCTCTAGTTCAGGTGCAAGCAGTCCCTTCTGTACACGTCCCACCTTTCCTGGAAGAGAGCCCAATGATCTAAAGACCTCATGCACTCCCTCCTTAGCCACATATTAAACTGCAATCTTCCTATTTCTAGCCTCACTAGCACGTTGCATAGATAGCAATCCTGAAATCACATCCCTAGAGGTCCTGTCCTTTTACACCCAATTCCCTATGCAGAACCCCATCACTTGTCCTACCTATGTAACTGGTATGGACCATGACTTCTGGCTGTTCACCCTCACACTTAACAATGCTGAGGACTCAATCTGAAATGCCCCAGGAGGCAACATATCATTTGAAAATCTACTTCTTGTCCACACAACCTCCTAACCGTTCCCCTAATAAATTCCCTATCACCACAGCATGCCTCTTTTCCCTCCTCCTCTTCTGAGCCACAGAGGCAGACTCAGTGCCAGAGACCCAACCACTGTGAATCTATTTATTTATTACACATTGACATACAGCATGGAATAGCCCCAGCCATCTGAGCTGCACCATCCAGTAACTCCGATTTAATCCTTGCCTAATCACAAGACAATTTACCTACCAACTGGTATGTCTTTGGACTGTGGGAGGAAACTGGAGCACCCAGAGGAAACCCATGCGGTCACAGGGAGAATGCATAAACTCTTTACAGGCAGCTACATGAATTGAATCCACGTTGCTGTACTGTAAAACATTGGGCTAACTGGAGAGGGTTCAAAGGAGGCTCATAAAAATGATTCTGGGATTGAAAGGCTTATCATATGAAGAGCATTTGATGGTTTGGGCCTGCACTCACTGGAATTTAGAAGGATGAGGAGGGATCTTACAGAAACCTATGGAATGTTGAAAGGCCTAGATAGCGGATATTTCATATTGTGGGGGAGTCTAAGACTGGAGGACACCATTTCAGAATAGAAAGACGTCTACTTAGAATTATGAGGAGGAATTTCTTTAGCTAGAGTGTGGGGAATCTATGGAATTCATTGTCATAGGTGACTGTGGAGGCCAAATCATTAGGTATATTTAAGGCAGAGGTTGACAGATTCTTGATTAGTCACAGCATGAAGGGAGACAGGGAGAAGGCAGGAGATTGGGGTTGAGGGGGAAATGGATCAGACATGATGAGATGGCATAACAGACTCAATGGGCCAAATGGCCTATCTTAGATTGCTCTCCTTTGCTCACTTTCTTTCTAGTCATTTCCCTCCATAGATGCTGCCTGACCTGTTAAGTTCTTCCTGCAGTGTGTGTGTGTGTGTGTGCGCGCGCACACATGCCTCTACTCATAAAGTGCTCTGGTCAACCTGCATCTTGGGGAGGCTTGTCATTTTGACAGATTTACATGCATCCAAAGCTTCTATACACGAATGCTCCAGATGGCTCTTGATGTGGGTTGGCAACAGCACATGACAAATGTTGAGCTTTACCGATGCTCTCCACTAAAATCGAGGTGAGAAGACTGCAACTAGTGGGGTACTGTCTACACTGCCCCGAGCTACCTGCCAGCCTAGTCATCATATGGGAGCCCAAGCATGGGAGGATGAATTCTGGGCGCCCTCCCAAGACTATGGTCAACACGCTCCTAGAAGATAGCGGCGCGGCGAATGTAGATGATCTGAACACACTGATGAGGGAAAGGGAGAAGTGGAGAGTCCGTCATCATGCCTGACGCCGGCCCCCTAGGCCTGAGTCCATGTAGTAGTAGTAGTAGTAGTAGTAAAGCTTCTATGGAAAAGTACCTTCCTCAAATTTATGTATATGACAGAACTCCTTAAGTATAAAGTGAAATGCTCTAGCTCGCAGCAAATTGTGATATGTGACACAGACTGAGACTAACCACGACATCCCATTTCACAGTTAAGGCATGAGTTGGGATCACAGAGACATGGCTCCAGGGTGACCAAGGATGGGAGCTCAACATTCAGGGATATTCAATATTCAGGAGGGATAGACATGAAAGAAAAGGAGGTGGAGTAGCATTGCTGGTTAGAGAGGAGATTAACGCAATAGAAAGGAAAAACAATAGCCGGGAGGATGTGGAATCCACATGGGTAGAGCTGCATAACACTAAGGGGCAGAAAACACTGGTGGGAGTTGTGTACAGGCCACCTGACAGTACTAGTGAGGTTGGGGATGGTATTAAACAGGAAATTAGAAATGCGTGCAATAATGGAACAGCAGTTCTAATGGGTGATGTCAATCTACATATAGATTGGGTGAACCAAATTGGTAACGGTGCTGAGGAAGAGGATTTCTTGGAATGTATGCAGGATGGTTTTTTGAACCAACATGTCGAAGAACCAACTAGAGAGCAGGCTATTCTAGACTGGGTATTGAGCAATGAGTAAGGGTTAATTAGCAATCTTGTCGTGAGAGGCCCCTTGGGTAAGAGTGACCATAATATGGTGGAATTCTTCATTAAGATGGAGAGTGACATAGTCAATTCGGAAACAAAGGTTCTGAACTTAAAGAAGGGTAACTTTGAAGGTATGAGACGTGAATTAGCTAAGATAGACTGGCAAATGACACTTAAAGGGTTGTCGGTGGATATACAATGAGGAGCATTTAAAGATCGCATGGACGAACTACAACAATTGTTCATCCCAGTTTGGCAAAAGAATAAATCAAGGAAGGTAGTGCACCCGTGGCTGACAAGGGAAATTAGGGTTAGTATCAATTCCAAAGAAGAAGCATACAAATTAGCCAGAAAAAGTGGCTCACCTGAGGACTGGGAGAAATTCAGAGTCCAGCAGAGGAGGATAAAGGGCTTCATTAGGAAAGGGAAAAAAGATTATGAGAGAAAACTAGCAGGGAACATAAAACTGACTGTAAAAGCTTTTATAGATATGTGAAAAGAAAAAGACTGGTTAAGACAAATGTGGGTCCCCTACAGACAGAAACAGGTGAATTGATTATGGGGAGCAAGGACATGGCAGACCAATTGAATAACTACTTTGGTTCTGTCTTCACTAAGGAGGACATAAATAATCTTCCGGAAATAGTAGGGGACAGAGGGTCCAGTGAGATGGAGGAACTGAGGGAAATACATGTTAGTAGGGAAGTGGTGTTAGGTAAATTGAAGGGATTAAAGGCAGATAAATCCCCAGGGCCAGATGGTCTGCATCCCAGAGTGCTTAAGGAAGTAGCCCAAGAAATAGTGGATGCATTAGTGATAATTTTTCAAAACTCTTTAGATTCTGGACTAGTTCCTGAGGATTGGAGGGTGGCTAATGTAACCCCACTTTTTAAAAAAGGAGGGAGAGAGGAACCGGGGAATTATAGACCGGTTAGCCTAACATCGGTAGTCGGGAAAATGCTAGAGTCAGTTATCAAAGATGTGATAACAGCACATTTGGAAAGCGGTGGAATCATCAGACAAAGTCAGCATGGATTTGTGAAAGGATAGAAATTGGTTGGCAGACAGGAAGCAAAGAGTGGGAATAAACGGGACCTTTTCAGAATGGCAGGCAGTGACTGGTGGGGTACTGCAAGGCTCAGTGCTGGGACCCCAGTTGTTTACAATATATATTAATGACTTAGATGAGGGAATTAAATGCAGCATCTCCAAGTTTGCGGATGACACGAAGCTGGGCGGCAGTGTTAGCTGTGAGGATGATGCTAAGAGGATGCAGGGTGACTTGGATAGGTTAGGTGAGTGGGCAAATTCATGGCAGATGCAATTTAATGTGGATAAATGTGAGGTTATCCACTTTGGTGGCAAAAACAGGAAAACAGATTATTATCTGAATGGTGGCCGATTAGGAAAAGGGGAGGTGCAATGAGACCTGGGTGTCATTATACACCAGTCATTGAAAGTGGGCATGCAGGTACAGCAGGCAGTGAAAAAGGCGAATGGTATGCTGGCATTCATAGCAAGAGGATTCAAGTACAAGAGCAGGGAGGTACTACTGCAGTTGTACAAGGCCTTGGTGAGACCACACCTGGAGTATTGTGTGCAGTTTTGGTCCCCTAATCTGAGGAAAGACATCCTTGCCATAGAGGGAGTACAAAGAAGGTTCGCAGATTGATTCCTGGGATGGCAGGACTTTCATATGATGAAAGACTGGATCGACTAGGCTCATACTTGTTGGAATTTAGAAGATTGAGGGGGAATCTTATTGAAACGTAAAAAATCCTAAAGGGATTGGACAGGCTAGATGTAGGAAGATTGTTCCTGATGTTGGGCAAGTCCAGAACGAGAGATCACAGTTTGAGGATAAAGGGGAAGCCTTTTAGGACCGAGATTAGGAAAAACTTCTTCACACAGAGAGCGGTGAATCTGTGGAATTCTCTGCCACAGGAAACAGTTGAGGCCAGTTCATTGGCTATATTTAAGAGGGAGTTAGATATGGCCCTTGTGGCTAAAGGGATCAGGGGGTATGGAGGGAAGGCTGGTACAGGGTTCTGAGTTGGGTGACCAGCCATGATAATATTGGATGGCGGTGCAGGCTTGAAGGGCCGAATGGCCTACTCTTGCACCTATTTTCTATGTTTTTTCTATGTTTGATTGCTGTAGAATTTCCAGTGTCTCAGTGATGACCGCCTAGAACACCTGAGTGTGCTTTGAGAGGCCAAAGCAAACATGGCTTCTCTGAAACTCTCTGAAGATGAGGTCTTAGCAAGTACTTCCTGGACAAGATGATGTCACTGACACTACATTCATGGCACATGCAAAGGTGCAGGTACCTACTAAATGAATGAGACCATTTGGTCAAAAATAATGTTAGCTTCAGCAGACTCTGAGCAGTTTGTAAAGTGTTAACGGTGTATTTCATTGTATGAGCAGCAGATAAGCTGTTGCACAGAAACAGATTAGTTATTGAACCACATTACTCACTTGTTTCTTCTACAACTTCTGGGTCACATTCTTTGTATTTTTCCAATTCTGCTTTCAACTGATTCCTTTCTCGTTGAAGTTCTTCCAATTCTTTTGATAAAGCTTCACGATTTTCCTGTTGTTAAAATGATTAAATAATATATGCAGACTATTTCAATTCTACTGTTCCAAAACCTGTTACCGGTCCAGGATTTCCTTGAGGAATTTTTTCATCTCAAACCAACTTCAAGCAAACACTGGATGTGATACAATTAGAAGCAGCAGAGTCAAAAATATTGAACTCACTAGAACTTTATTGTGACTAATGATACAGATGCATGCAAAATTATTTAGTGCACTGCAAATTATTAAATGCATCCAACTAAAATTGCCCTTTCATCACTAATAAAACTGCCATAAAATATCCCCTCCTATTCCTTCCCATGACTCCAATCTCTTCCCCACCCAATATTTATAATCACGTATGAGTGGCGTCTACAGTCACCAATAAATGTAGATTTGGAGATGCGGACTTTCTGAGGGCCAGATTTCCCATAAACAACATTGTTTCACAGAGATGACAATCCATCACTAAAAAATAAAGAAATAGTGTGATTGGTATAGCTTCTCTATGAAAATGGAAAACTTTTGGATAAAAGACATTTATAAATGGCATGGTAGTGTAGCAGTTAGTTTAAACATTAACAGTGCTAGCTGTAAGAACCCCACTGCTGTCTGCAAGGAGAATGTACGTTCTCCTCGTGAACGCATAGGTGCTGTGGTTTCCTCTCACATTCCAGATATATGGTTAGGGTTAGTCAATAGTGGGCATGCCAGAAGCATGGCTCAGCACAGTCCTCACTGATTTGGTTTAACACAAATGACACACTTTATGGAATGTTTTGATGCATATGTAACAAACAAAGCTAATCTTTATCTTTAAAATTCAAAAGAACTATATATACTGAAATTCTAAAACCAAAAAATGCTGGGAACACCTGTCGGATAAATATAATTAACTTTTTTGGTTTAAGACTCCTTGTCTGAACTAAGAGCAAGCGAGCATAAAGTTTTAAATTGCAAAAAGAGTGGGGTGGGGGGGGGGAGATAGACAAGATCAACAGTTTATTCTCGTCTAGCTATCCTCCTTCCCCTCCCAGTACCTTTTCATTCTGGCATCTTCTCCTTCCTTTCCAGTCCTGAAGAAGGGTCCTGGCCCAAAACGTCGACTATTTATTAATTTCTATAGATGCTGCATGACTTGCTGAGTTCCTCCAGCATTCTGTGTGTGTTACTTTGAATTTATTCTCATTGCAGCCTTAGCAGTACCTTTGGGATATACACGGTGCCCAACCTGACCCACACCCTAACTACAAAATAACACTGAAATTCTCATTTCTTCCTTTGAGAAAATTCCTTGAATCTGACACACTAACCCGTTTCTCTTTCATTAGATGCTGCCCAATCTGCTGATTGTATCCAGCACTTTATTTTCATTTATAAAATTATAGTGAACATTTAATCAGGCTTTTTGCTTTGCATTGTACTGCATCAAGGATACATCCAGAGAATGAATCACAAAGGAAAATCTATTTCTGCTCCAAGTAGAACAGCTATATAAGGAATACAGGAAAAAAATAGTAATAATGATAACCATAGGGCATATGAAAATAAAAGAGCTACAGTCAAGAGGGAACTTCAGACTGGCAAAAGGCAAGTTGAGAAGATATTGCTGATAATGCTAACATTGACCCAAGAGAATTTTTCAATATTTCAATAGTAAAAGAAATGTCAAAGAGGAAGTTAAGTGTATTAGGAATAAGAGTGGGGTGTTAAATCATGCAGAGGATTTCTGGATCCCCAGAAATCATCCTGGGGATATGAATTGACAATAAACTGGACTGGTTAAAGAACACTGAGGCTATCTACAAGAAGGGTCAGAGCCGTCTCTATTTCCTGAGGAAACTGAGGTCCTTTATAATCTGCCGGACAATGCTGAGGATGTTCTACGAGTCTGTGGTGGCCAGTGCGATCATGTTTGCTGTTGTATGCTGGGGCAGCAGACACCAACAGAATCAACTCATTCGTAAGGCCAGTGATGTTGTGGGGATGGAACTGGACTCTCTGACGGTGGTGTCTGAAAAGAGGATGCAGTCCAAGTTGCATGCCATCTTGGTCAATATCTCCCATCCACTACATAATGTACTGGTTGGGCACAGGAGTACATTCAGCCAGAGGCTCATTCCACTGAGATGCAACACAGAGTGTCATAGGAAGTCATTCCTGCCTGTGGCCATCAAACTTTACAACTCCTCCCTTGGAAGGTCAGACACCCTGAGCCGATAGGCTGGTCCTGGACTTATTTCCTGGCATAATTTACATATTACTATTTAACTATTTATGGTTTAATTACTATTTAATTATTTATGGTGCAACTGTAACGAAAACCAATTTCCCCCAGGATCAATAAAGTATGAGTATGACTATGACTAGGAGATAGTGGATTCTCTTAACTCATATTTTATGAAGATGTTAGCAATATGCCAGAAAGTGTAGAGAAAAATAAGGTTCTTTTAAGTGATTTGGAGATCTTTAAAAGTGAGGTCCTGCTTCAATTGAAAAGGTGGAAAATGAATAAATGTCCATGGCCAGACAACATATATTCAAGGATACTTAGAGAGGTCTGTGGTTATACTGTATACACAAACCCCTAACATGTAATTTACAAGTCAGTGATGGACTGGAAACAGGCTAATGTTGTCCCGGTATATAAGGGTGATCGCACTGACTCTGGTAATGATAGACGAGTAAGCTTAACGTGTATCACAGACAAGATAATGGAAACAATAAAAAAAATGAGTTGGAAAAGCAGCTGATAAGAACAGGCACGTTAGCAGAAAACCAGCACAGGTTCAGAAAGGGGGAATTGTGTTTTACTAATATGCTGGAGTTCTATTTAGAGGCAAGTAAAATTTATAACAATAGAATGGTTGATATCATTTACTTGGACTTTCAGAAGGCTTTTGACAAGGTACCCCACGAGAGGTTAATAATCAAATTGCAGAAGGTAGGGATTCAGGACAAGGTGTGTGATTGGGTGTAGAATTGGCTCAGAAACAGAAAACAATGAGTTATGGTGAAAGGATCACTTTTATTCAAGGAGGAAGTTAAGTGTATTAGGAATACTTGCAGTGTAATAAATTATGCACAGAAGGACACAGCAGATACTCTCATATTTTGCTAAAAATATTCACCTGCGAAGATGTTAGCAATATGCCAATAAGTATACACAAAAGTAAGGTTGCTTTAAGTGACTTAGAGATCTTAGAAAGAGAGGTTCTGCTTCATCTGAAAAAATTGAAAGTTAATAAATCTCCAGGGCCAGTAAACACCCAAGGGTACTTAGAGGTCTGTGATTATACTGTATATACAAACCCCTGACATGTATTTTTCAAAATTCAGTGACTAGTCAGTGATTACAGGAAAGTTACTGCCATGTTACAGCATTGGCTGATTGGTAGAAGGCAGCAAATGGGAATAAAAGGATCCTTTTCTGGTTGGCTGCTAGTGACTAGTGGTGTTCCGCAGGAATCGGTGTTGGGAGCACTTTTTTTTATACTGTATTTCAATAATTTAGATGATGGGATAGATGGCTTTTTTACCAAGTTTGCAGATGATACGAAGATTGATGGAGGGGCAGCAAGTGTTAAGGAAACAGGTAGGCTGCAGAAGGTCTTAAAGACAGATTAGGAGAATGGGCAAGAAAGTGGCAAATGAAATACAATGTTGGAAGATACATGACCATGCACTTCGGTAGTACAATTAAACGTGCAGACTATTTTCTAACTGGGGAGAAAATCCAAATATCTGAGATGCAAAGGGACTTGGGAGTCCTTGTGCAGAACACCCTAAAGGTTAACTTGCAGGTGGAGTCGGTGTTGAGGAAGGCAAATGTGGTGTTGGCATTCAGTTTGAGAGGCACTGCTGAGGCCTCACTTTGAGTATTGTGAACAGTTTTAGGCTGCTCATCTGAGAAAAGATGTGCTAGCACTGGAGAGGGTTCAGAGGAGGTTCACAAGGATGATTCTGGGAATGAAAGGGTTATAATACAAGGAACATTTGATAGCTCTGAGTCTGTTCTCCCTGGAATTTAGAAAGATGAAGGGGATCTCACTGAAACCTTCGAATGTTGGAAGGCCTAGACAAGGTATATGTGGAAAGGATGTTTCCTATGGTGAGGGAGTTTAGGTCAAGAGAGCACAGACTGAGGATAGAGGGGCATACATTTAAAACAGAGATGCGGAGAAGTTTCTTTAGCAAGAAGGTGGTGAACTTGTGGAATTAATTACCACAGTTGTGGAGGCCAGATCGTTGGATGTATTTAAGGTAGAGCTTGATAGGTTCTTAATTGGCCACGGCATCAAAGGTCACTGGGAGAAGGCCGGAAAGTGGGGCTGAGGAGGGGGAATGAAAAGGATCAGCCATGATTGAATGGCAGAGTAGATTCAGTGGGCCAGATGGCCTAATTCTGCTCCTATGTCTTATGGACTGGTGAAATCCCTAAGGATTGGAAATAGGCTAACTCTGTCCTGGTATCTAAGAAGGGTGACCGCACTGACCTTGATAACTGTGGACCAGTAAGCTTACCATGTATCACAGGTAAGATAATGGAAACAGTAATAAAGAGGAAGAGGAAAAAGTAGTTGATAAGAACAGGCATATTAGCAGAAAGCCAGCAAGGGTTCAGAAAGGGGAAATCATGTTTTACTAATATGCTGGAGTTCCATGAAGAAGCAACTAAAACTTATGATAACAATAGAGAGGTTGATATCAATACTTGGACTTTCAGAAGGCTTTTGACAAATTACCCCACAAGAGATTAATAATCAAATTACAGGAGGTAGGGATTCAGGTTTAGGTGTGCAAATGGGTGCAGAATTGGCTCAAAAACAGAAAACAATGAGTTATGGTGAGAGGATCATTTTCACTCCTAGAAGATGTTAAAAAGGGGGTTCCACAGGGATCAGTTTTGGAGCCGCTGCAGCTTTTAATTTACATTAATGATTTGGATAAGAACGCAACAAGTAAACTAGTAAAGTTTGCAGATGACTCAAAATTAGGGACGGGCTGATAACATTCAGGCACCAGAATCAATACAGTTAGATCGAAACAAAATCCAGATGTGATAGATAGATAGATAGACATACTTTATTGATTCCGAGGGAAATTGGGTTTCGTTACAGTTGCACCAACCAAGAATAGAGTATAAATATAGCAATATAAAACCATAAATAATTAAATAATATGTAAATTACACCAGATGAAAATAAGTTCAGGATCAGCCTATTGGCTCAGGGTGTCTGACCCTCCAAGGGAGGAGTTGTAAAGTTTGATGGTCACAGGCAGGAATGACTTCCTATGACGCTCAGTATTGCATCTCAGTGGAATGAGTCTCTGGCTGAAAGTACTCCTGTGCCCAACCAGTACATTATGTAGTGGATGGGAGACATTGTCCAAGATGGCATGCAACTTAGACAGCATCCTCTCTTCAGACACCACCGTCAGAGAGTCCAGTTCCATCCCCACAACATCACTGGCCTTACGAATGAGTCTGTTGATTCTGTTGGTGTCTGTTACCCTCAGCTTGCTGCCCCAGCACACAACAGCAAACATGATAGCACTGGCCACCACAGACTCGTAGAACATCCTCAGCACAGTCCGACAGATGTTAAAGGACCTCAGTCTCCTCAGAAAATAGATGCAGGCAGATAAATGGCAGATGAAATTTAATATAAGTAGTGTAAATGTAAAATATAACATACAGGAAGTCGAAATATTAGATACAAATATGCAGTGGAAGGTATTGAGTTAGAAAGTGCACTGTATGAGAAGGGTTTGGGCATCCTGGTAGACATCATTATCAACATCTAGACAATGCACAGAAGCGATTAGGAAGGCTAATAGAATGTTGGGCTATATAATGCACTCAGTGAAGTTCCAAGTCTAGAGACGTTCTCTTTAAGCTGTATAATGCACTTGTGATGAGGCCACACCTTGAATACTGTGTACAATTTTAGTCACCATATTGTGTGAGGGAGGTGAAGGCACTGGAGAGAGTTCAGAGAAAGGCAACTAGACTCATTCCAGGTCTGCAGGGTATGAACTATGAAGACAAATTAAATCTTCTTAGCCTAAGTAGATGTAGAATAAGAGGAGACATAATAGGTGTATTCAAAAATCATTAAGATATAAGTAAGGTGGATGCCAGCTGCTACTTCAAAATTAATCCATCAATGAGGACACAGGGCCATGGGTGGAAACTGGTTAAAGGGAGATTTCAGACTAACATCAGGAAGCATTTCTTTATACGAGTTGTGGAGACATGCAACAAACCACCTAGTTGTATAGTTGAGAGTAGTATTTTAGAGACTTTCAAATATAAACTTGATAGTTATTTCACACACTATGTGAATAGGAATTCGGCAAGCTTTATTGGGCCGAATGGCACGTTCTTGTCAAAAACTTTCTGATGTTCTAAATGAGGACTCTGAACCATACCTGGGGCACACTAGAGAAGATGGCCAAGGATCAACAGAGATGGAGAACCTTCACTGCTGCCCTAAACACCAACAGCGTAATGGGCAATAAGAAACTGTACCTCCCTCAATTGCAGGACTCTGCAGGGAGTGGTGCAGACAGCCCAGTGCATCTGTAGTTGTGAACTTCCCATGATTCAGGACATTTACAAGGAGAGGTGTGTAAAAAAAGGCCCGTAGGATCACTGGGGACCCAAGCCATCCCAACCACAATCTGTTCCAGCTGCTACCATCTGGGAAGAGGTACCACAACATAAAAGCAAGGCTCTGGGACAGCTTCTTCCATCAGGTCATCAGACTGATGAACTCACGCTGACTTGAGTGTACTCTATATTACACTGACTGTTCTATTTATTATAAATTACTATGATTGCACATTGCACATTCAGATGGAGACGTAACGTAAAGATTTTTACTCCTTGTGTATGTGAAGGATGTAAGAAATAAAGTCAATTCAATTCCACACACACACAAAATGCTGGAGGGAATTGGCAGGCCAGGCAGCATTTATGGATAAAAGTACAGTCGATGTATTAGGCCAAGATCCTTTGGCAGGACTGGAGAAAAAAAGATGAGGAGTAGATTTAAAAGGTGGGCGAGGGGAGAGAGAAGCACAAAATCATAGATGAAACTGGAGGGGGAGGGATAAAGTAGATAGCTGGGAAGTTGATTGGTGGAAGAGATACAGGGCTGGAGAAGAGGGGAGGTCTGATAGGTGAGAATAGAAGGCCACGGAAGAAAGAAAATGGGGGAGGAGCACCAGAGGGAGGTGATGAGCAGGCAATGAGATAAGGTGAGAGACAGAAAAGGGGATGGTAACTGGTGAACTAGAGGGCGGGGGGAGCATTATCGGAAATTCGAAAAATTAATGTTCATGGCATCAGGTTAGAGCCTTCCCAGACGAAATACGAGGTGTTGTTCCTCCAATCTGACAGTGGCCTCATTGCAACAGTAGAGGAGGCCATGGACTGACATATCAGAGTGGGAATGGGAAGTGGCCATTGGGAGACGCTGTTTTTTATTGGCAGTCGGAGCATAGGTGCTTGGTGAACGGTCTCCCAATCTATGTTGGTCAACCAGAAAAGGCTCCCTTTATTCCCACTCACTCCCTCCTGCATGTCAGCCATTCCTCTATCCATGCCAGTATCTTTCCTGTAACATCACAGGATTTTTATCTTGTGTGGCACCTTATCAAATAACTTCTGAAAATCCAAGTAAATGACAACTACTATCTCTCCTTTGTCCACCCTGCTTGTTACTTTCTCGAAGAACTCTAATAGATCTTTTCAGGCAAGATTTTCCTTTACAGAAACCATGTTGACTTTGTATTTTATCATTAGTCTCCAAGTACCCCGAAATCTTTTCCTTATTAATTGACTTCAACACTTCCCCAATCATTAAGATTAGGCTAACTGGCCTATAACTTCCTTTCTTTTGCCTTCCTCCCTTCTTAAAGAGTGGAATACCTTCCAATAATTTTCCCACCATTGGTGTCAGACTCACCAGTTTATAATTTCCTAGTTTATGTTTAGGGCTTTTCTTAAACAATGGAACAATGTTGGCTACCCTCCAATCCACAGGTACCTCTCCAGTCGCAAAGAATGTTTTAAATATCTCTGCAGGGGCTTGGCAATTTCTGCATTTGCCACCCACAGCGTCTGAGGGAACACTTTACTGGGTCCTTGGGATTTATCCACCCTGACGTGCCTCAGAACAGCAACACCTACTCGTCTGTAATGACGTGCCTCAGAACAGCAACACCTCCTCGTCTGTAATCTGTATAGAACTAGCTAAGATAGACTGGCAAATGACACTTAAAGGGTTGATGTTGGGTATGCAATGACAAGCATTTAAAGATCGCATGGATGAACTACAACAATTGTTCATCCCAGTTTGGCAAAAGAATAAATCAAGAAAGGTAGTGCACCCGTGGCTGACAAGGGAAATTAGGGATAGTATCAATTCCAAAGAAGAAGCATACAAATTAGCCAGAAAAAGTGGCTCACCTGAGGACTGGGAGAAATTCAGAGTCCAGCAGAGGAGGACAAAGGGCTTAATTAGGAAGGGGAAAAAAGATTATGAGAGAAAACTGGCAGGGAACATAAAAACTGACTGCAAAAGCTTTTATAGATATGTGAAAAGAAAAAGATTGGTTAAGACAAATGTAGGTCCCCTACAGACAGAAACAGGTGAATTGATTATGGGGAGCAAGGACATGGCAGACCAATTGAATAACTACTTTGGTTCTGTCTTCACTAAGGAAGAAATAAATAATATTCCGGAAATAGTAGGGGACAGAGGGTCCAGTGAGATGGAGGAACTGAGGGAAATACATGTTAGTAGGGAAGGGGTGTTAGGTAAATTGAAGGGATTAAAGGCAGATAAATCCCTAGGGCCAGATGGTCTGCATCCCAGAGTGCTTAAGGAAGTAGCCCAAGAAATAGTGGATGCATTAGTGATAATTTTTCAAAACTCTTTATATTCTGGACTAGTTCCTGAGGATTGGAGGGTGGCTAATGTAACCCCGCTTATTAAAAAAGGAGGGAGAGAGAAACCAGGGAATTATAGATCGGTTAGCCTAACATTGGTGGTGGGGAAAATGCTAGAGTCAGTTATCAAAGATGTGATAACAGCGCATTTGGAAAGCGGTGAAATCATCGGACAAAGTCAGCATGGATTTGTGAAAGGAAAATCATGTCTGACGAATCTGATAGAATTTTTTGAGGTTATAACTAGTAGAGTGGATAGGGGAGAACCAGTGGATGTAGTATATTTGGATTTTCAAAAGGCTTTTGACAAGGTCCCACACAGGGGATTAGTGTGCAAACTTAAAGCACACGGTATTGGGGGTAAGGTATTGATGTGGATAGAGAATTGGTTGGCAGACAGGAAGCAAAGAGTGGGAATAAACGGGACGTTTTCAGAATGGCAGGCAGTGACTAGTGGAGTACCGCAAGGCTCAGTGCTGGGACCCCAGTTGTTTACAATATATATTAATGACTTAGATGAGGGAATTAAATGCAGCATCTCCAAGTTTGCGGATGACACGAAGCTGGGCGGCAGTGTTAGCTGTGAGGAGGATGCTAAGAGGATGCAGGGTGACTTGGATAGGTTAGGTGAGTGGGCAAATTCATGGCAGATGCAATTTAATGTGGATAAATGTGAGGTTATCCACTTTGGTGGCAAAAACAGGAAAACAGATTATTATCTGAATGGTGGCCGATTAGGAAAAGGAGAGGTGCAATGAGACCTGTGTGTCATTATACACCAGTCATTGAAAGTGGGCATGCAGGTACAGCAGGCAGTGAAAAAGACGAATGGTATGCTGGCATTCGTAGCAAGAGGATTCGAGTACAGGAGCAGGGAGGTACTACTGCAGTTGTACAAGGCCTTGGTGAGACCACACCTGGAGTGTTGTGTGCAGCTTTGGTCCCCTAATCTGAGGAAAGACATTCTTGCCATAGAGGGAGTACAAAGAAGGTTCACCAGATTGATTCCTGGGATGGCAGGACTTTCATATGATGAAAGGCTGGATCGACTAGGCTTATATTCATTGGAATTTAGAAGATTGAGGGGGGATCTTATTGAAACATATAAAATCCTAAAGGGATTGGACAGGCTAGATGCAGGAAGATTGTTCCCGATGTTAGGGAAGTCCAGAACGCAGGGTCACAGTTTGAGAATAAAGGGGAAGCCTTTTAGGACCGAGATGAGGAAAAACTTCTTCACACAGAGAGTGGTGAATCTGTGGAATTCTCTGCCACAGGAAACAGTTGAGGCCAGTTCATTGGCTATATTTAAGAGGGAGTTAGATATGGCCCTTGTGGCTAAAGGGATCAGGGGGTATGGAGGGAAGGCTGGTACAGGGTTCTGAGTTGGATGATCAGCCATGATCATACTGAATGGTGGTGCAAGCTCAAAGGGCCGAATGGCCTATTCCTGCAACTATTTTCTATGTTTCTATGTTTCCTCTGACAGAGAGGAATAAAATGATCTATTCCAGTGGTCCCCAACCACTGGGCCGTGGACCGGTACCAGGCCGCAAAGCATCTGCTACTGGGCCGTGAGGAAACGATATGAGTTAGCTGCACCTTTCCTCATTCCCTGTCCCGCCCACTGTTGAACTTGAACATAGGGTTGCCAACTTTCCCGTATTTGCCGGGACATTCCGTATATTGGGCTAAATTGGTTTGTCCCGTATTTCCCCCGCTAAGTTAGAGCGTTCCTATGAAACCTTTAGTGCCGAAATGGCGTGAAGCGAATAAGCAATTACCATTAATTTATATGGGAAAAAATTTTGAGCGTTCCTAGACCCAAAAAATAACCTAACAAATCATACCAAATAACACATAAAACCGAAAATAAATAACATTAACATATAGTAAAAGGAATGATATGATAAATACACAGCCTATATAAAGTAGAGATAATGTATGTACAGTATAGTCGAGAAGATGAAGGCAAAACCGATTTGTGGGGGAAAAAAATCGGCACGTGAGCGCATGCGCACACAGGTGCCCGCGCAATGCTTCATGGTCATGGTAGTCCTTCCTGGAGTAAAGTGTCCCGGGATTTGACTGCTACTTTTGTCCCTTATTTGGGAGTGAGCAAGTTGGCAACCCTAACTGTAAAAGACATGTTGAGGTGAGTTTAACCCTACTTGGACACCCCCCCCCACCCCCCGGACGGCCGCTTGGACACCCCCCCCCCCACCCCCCGGACGGCCGGTCCACAAGAATATTGTCAATATTAAACCGGTCCGCGGTGCAAGAAAGGTTGGAGACCCCTGATCTATTCTGTATCAATTGTGCCAAGCTAAATATTAAAATTGGTATCAATTTAATTTTTGTCTTTATAAACTGTAAGTTCCATATAAAACTTCTTACTGTATTCTGACGTCCTACTTTGGCTTTCTCAATACCTAGATGCAAACTTTGTTTCCTTTCAGTTCCTTCAATAAGCTGGAAAGAAAAAAAAGAAAATCACCAAATTTATGAAGTATGTTTATTTACAAATATGATTAAGTTTTAAGAAGAAATAACTTTCACTGCACCATAATGCAATGACCCAAAACAGACACAATGTAGATTGAGTCAACGGAGAGAATATCTGGCACGTGCCTGTCTGGATTTGACATACTGTTGAGTAGAACCAGTATCACAAATACAGTTCCTCCAGTATTTCGCATGTGAAGCACTTGCAGCTACTACGATGAAGTCATAGTTCGAATTACTCCTGTCTAAGCAAGGATCTGGACCTGCTACATTTTGCCCACTACCACAACAGGTCTACAGCAGACAAATCTCACTGGCTCTCCACCTGACTTCGGTCTACCTGGACAACAGCGATACAGCTGTTGTTTATCAATTACAGCTCAGTGTTTAACACTATCTTTCCCTCAGTACTTATCAACAGGCTTTAAAACCGGGGTCTACAACTGGTTCCTTGACTTCCTCATCATAAGACCACAGTCAGTGTAGTTAATAACATCTGTTAATGTTAATAACAGATCATGTCGTAACCAACATAGGCACACCTCAAGGATGCATACTTAGCCCACTGTTGTGCTCTCACTAAACTCAGGACTGTGCGGCTAGGCACAGCTCGCAGAGCTCAAACACCATCTATAAATTCGCCAATTACACCACTGTTGCAGGCAGAATCTCAGATGACAAGGAGTTGTACAGGAGTGAGATAGATCGGCTGTTTGAGTGTTGTCACAACAACAACTTTACACTCAATGTCATCAAGGCCAAGGAACTGATTGCAGACTTCAGAAAGAAGTCAGGAGAGCACACACTAGTGCTTATTAAGGGATCACCAGTGGCAAAGGTGAACAGCTTCAAGTTCCTGAGCATCAACATCTCAGAGGATCTATCTTGCCCAACATGTTGATGCAATCATAAAGACACACACTCAACATTTTATTAACAGCTTCTTCCCTTCTGCTATCAGATTTGTGAATGTTTTACAAATCCATGAACGTTACCTCACTATTCCTCTTTTGCACTCTTTATTTCTTATTGTAACTTATAATAATTGTTTATGCCTTGCACTGTACTGCCGCAACAAAACAACAATTTTCACCACAATTGTCAGTGATAATAAACCTGATTCTGATTATGAATATTACAGAACGGCACTGGTCCTTCGTCCCATGGTGTTGTGCCAAACTAAATAACTGAAATGTCTAACTAAACTCACTCCTCTACCTCTATAAATGCTCATATCCCTCCATTCTCTGCACATTTATGTGACTATTGTTACGTACCCCGTAACTGGGTTGCCAAACCAGCAGAAATGGATCACTCAGTTGGAGTCTGGAGTACTAGAACTAAGAAAGTTTTATTAAAGAAACAAGCAACACAGTAATCGAAAGGATAATAAATGCAACAATTCAACAATGATAACCACACATGTGCACAGAATTAAGATAACAGCATCAAACAAGCTCTATCGTTGTCTAGGGGTAAATGACCAATTTCAAAATGACTCAAAGTTCAGTCCAGTTTGTAGTTCAGTTCGCAGTAATCGTTGCCATGGCGATGGACAAGGTGGGGGAAGAGAGACAGAATAGGAACAACTGATCATTCAGAACACTGCTTCACTCACAGACCAGCGGGATGGCTCACAAACAGCATTTGGGCGGGTCCTTGGTGATGTCACCTGAGGTCACCGACTGTGACCCCTCCTCCAGATGCGGTCGATCCTCTGCAGTGAACCCGGCACCCAGGCAAGGGCGGACACACACCGGGTTCCCGCTGATCGTACCTTTCCACCCTGTGCGTTGTCCGGTACTTCTCACCACTCGTGAGAGGCGCACCGCTTCCAGGGTCTCGTTACCTCGGGTGGCGTGTGTGTCTGTCTTAGCGAACCTGTCCCTTTTTATCCCCCTGCTGGGGTATCGCCTGTCCATCACTTCAAACAGTTCAGGGTTCAAAGGGGGGAGCCGCTCCAGACAGCTCTTCCTCCCACATCCCTTCATTACACATCTCCAGACGCTGCTCCATTGTTCCTTATCTCTCCTTCCCCTGAGGGCAGGTGGCAGACCAACTGCTGATGCCACTGATGCTAGCCCAGGCCAGCAAACATCTTAATTTTATGTGTATTCTCGTAACACTATCCAAGAACTTTCTGAAAGATCCAATATTCACTTTATTGTCAAAGTATGCATGTACAATACAACTATGATATTTGTCTTCTCCAGACAGCCATTAAATACAAAAAGACCATAGGTGTTGATGAAAAACAAGACATCAACTTCCTCCCCCAACCCTGGTTCAATAAAGAAAAGAAACAAAAGTCACGGACCACAAAATCCCCCTCCCTCACAGAAAAAAACTGCAACAATAACAGCTCCTGACCCCCTCACTTTCTTCTACTTTGCATCTCATTCCATTTTCTCAGGTTCCCCATCTCTGTTGTAGAGGACTGTCCAGACGCAGGAGAAATGTTCCCGCGCAGGTCCGATAAAGAGCTTTAAAAAGTAAGTCCCATAAAAGAGGGGTACCGTCTAGCAGAGTGGCAGCAGTTGTCGTCAGAGTGGTAAGGCTTTGGCTCAATGGGGCTTCAGTGAGAACAGGTGGAGGCAAGTTCATTCCTTATTTCTTCTTTATTTAACTCTTGAGAGAATAGGGGGTTTGTCTGCAGAGACAGTGTTCTCTTCTGGGTGACAGATGTGCAATATCTGGGAGAACACCACCCTCCCCAATGGCCACATCTGCACCAGATGCATCGAGCTGCAGCTCCTTAGAGACCGAGTTAGGGAACTGGAGCTGGAGCTCGATAACCTTCGGCTTGTTAGGGAAGAGGTAGTGATAGACAGGAGCTACAGGGAGATAGTTACCCCAAGGCTACATGAGACAGATATATGGGTCACCGTCAGGAGAGGGAAGGGAGAATGTTAGATAGTGGAGAGCAGCCCTGTGGCCGACCCCTCAACAATAACCACTGCACTGTTGGGAGGAGGGGGAGCGACGGGACCTTCCTGGGTAAGTTAGAGCGGCTGTGCCTCTGGCACTGAGTCTGGCCCTGTGACTTAGAAAAGTAGAGACAAAAGAGGATGGCAGAAGTAATAGCAGGCTCTATAGTTGGGCAATTCTGTAGGCACACAAAAAGAAATATGGATGGCAGTTTTCCTCCCAGGTGCCAGGGTCCATGATGATTCTGAACGCATCCACAATATCCTGAGAAGGGAGGGTGTGCAGCCAGAAGTCATGGTACATATTAGAACCAATGACATAGATAGAAAAAGGGAGAAGGTACTGCAAAAAAGAATACAGGGAGTTCAGAAGGAAGTGGAGAAGCAGGACCTTAGTAATCTCAGTATCACACACAAAATGCAGGAAGAACTCAGCAGCACCTTGTGGAAAAAAGTACAGTCAACGTTTCGGCACAAAACATCAACCGTACTTTTTTCCCAATAAGATATTGCCTGGCCTGCTGAGTTCCCCCAGCATTTTGCGTGTGGTGCTTGCATTTCCAGCATCTACAGATTTTCGTTAGTAATCTTGGGATTGCTGCTTATGCCATGTGACAGTGAGGATAGGAATAAAATAAGGTGGCAGATAAACGCAAACATGAGGAAATCTGCAGATGCTGGAAATTCAAGCAACACACACAAAAAATGCTGGAGAATGCAGCAGGCCAGGCAGCATCTATAGGAAGAGGTACAGTCAACGTTTCAGGCCAAGACTCTTCGTCAGGACTAACTGAAAGAAGAGATAGTAAGAGATTTGAAAGTGGGAGGGGAACAGGGAGATCCGAAATGATAGAAGACAGGAGGGAGATCGATGGAACTAAGAGCTGGAAAGTGGATTGGCAAAAGGGATATGAGGCTGGAGAAGGGAGAGGATCATGGGACGGGAGGCCGAGGGGGAAAGAAAGGGGGAGGGGGGAAAATCCCAGAGGATGGGCAAGGTGTTATAGAGAGAGGGACAGAGGAAGAAAACATAGAAAACATAGAAAATAGGTGCAGGAGTAGGTCATTCGGCCCTTCGAGCCTGCACCGCCATTTATTATGATCATGGCTGATCATCCAACTCAGAACCCTGCACCAGCCTTCCCTCCATACCCTCTGATCCCCCTAGCCACAAGGGCCATATCTAACTCCCTCTTAAATATAGCCAATGAACTGACCTCAACTGTTTCCTGTGGCAGAGAATTCCACAGATTCACCACTCTGTGTGAAGAAGTTTTTCCGAATCTCAGTCCTAAAAGGCTTCGCCTTTATCCTCAAACCGTGACCCCTCGTTCTGGACTTCCCCAACATCGGGAACAATCTTCCTGCATCTAGCCTGTCCAATCCCTTTAGGATCTTATACGTTTCAATCAGATCCCCCCTCAATCTTCTAAATTCCAACGAGTACAAGCCTAGTTCATCCAGTCTTTCTTCATATGAAATTCCTGCCATCCCAGGAATCAATCTGGTGAACCTTCTCTGTACAAGGATTCTATGGCAAGGATGTCTTTCCTCAGATTAGGGGACCAAAACTGCACACAATACTCCAGGTGTGGTCTCACCAAGGCCCTGTACAACTGCAGTAGTACCTCCCTGCTCCTGTACTCGAATCCTCTTGCTATAAATGCCAGCATACCATTCGCCTTTTTCACCGCCTGCTGTACCTGCATGCCCACTTTCAATGACTGGTGTATAATGACACCCAGGTCTCGTTGCACCTCCCCTTTTCCTAATCGGCCACCATTCAGATAATAATCTGTTTTCCTATTTTTGCCACCAAAGTGGATAACTTCACATTTATCCACATTAAATTGCATCTGCCATGAATTTGCCCACTCACCCAACCTATCCAAGTCACCCTGCATCCTCTTAGCCTCCTCCTCACAGCTAACACTGCCGCCCAGCTTCGTGTCATCCACAAACTTGGAGATGCTGCATTTAATTCCCTCATCCAAGTCATTAATATATATTGTAAACAACTGGGGTCCCAGCACTGAGCCTTGCGGTACTCCACTAGTCACTGCCTGCCATTCTGAAAAGGTCCCATTTATTCCCACTCTTTGCTTCCTGTCTGCTAACCAATTCTCTATCCACATCAATACCTTACCCCCAATACCGTGTGCTTTAAGTTTGCACACTAATCTCCTGTGTGGGACCTTGTCAAAAGCCTTTTGAAAATTCAAATATACCACATCCACTGGTTCTCCCCTATCCACTCTGCTGGTTACATCCTCAAAAAATTCTATGAGATTCGTCAGACATGATTTTCCTTTCACAAATCCATGCTGACTTTGTCCGATGATTTCACCGCTTTCCAAATGTGCTATTATCACATCTTTGATAGCTGACTCCAGCAGTTTCCCCACCACCGATATTAGGCTAACCGGTCTATAGTTCCCCGGTTTCTCTCTCCCTCCTTTTTTAAAAAGTGGGGTTACATTAGCCACCCTCCAATCCTCAGGAACTAGTCCAGAATCTAACGAGTTTTGAAAAATTATCACTAATGCATCCACTATTTCTTGGGAAAAAAGGGAGAAAAGAAAAAGGGGGAAAGAGAATAAATAAAAAAATAAATAAGGGATGGGGTACAAAGGGGAAGTGGGGCATTAACGGAAGTTAGAGAAGTCAAAGTTCATGCCATCAGGTTGGAGGCTACCCAGACAGAATATAAGGTGAGGTTCCTCCAACCTGAGTGTGGCTTCATCTTGGCAGTAGAGGAGGCCACGGATGGATATATCAGAATGGGAATGGGACATGAAATTAAAATGTGTGGCCACTGGGAGATCCTGCTTACTCTGCTGGAAAGAGCGTAGGTGTTCAGCGAAACGGTCTCCTAGCCTGCGTCGGGTCTCGCCAATATATAGAAGGCCGCATCGGGAGCAGCAGACACAGTATATCACCCCCGCCGACTCACAGGTGAAGTGTCGCCTCACTTGGAAGGACTGTCTGGGGCCCTGAAGGGTGGTGAGGGAGGAAGTGTAAGGGCATGTGTAGCACTTGTTCCGCTTACAAGGATAAGTGCTGGGAGGGAGATTGGTGGGAAGGGATGGAGAGACGAATGGACAAGGGAGTCACGTAGGGAGCGATCCCTGCAGAAAGCAGAAAGGGGCGGGGGAGGGAAAGATGTGCTTAGTGGTGGGATCACCGGAATAGTCCAGGTAGCTGTGAGAGTCTGTAGGCTTATAGTAGACATCAGTCGATAAGCTGTCTCCAGAGAGAGAGACAGAAAGATCAAGAAAGGGGAGGGAGGTGTCAGAAATGGACCAGGTAAACTTGAGGGCAGGGTGAAAGTTGGACGCAAGGTTAATGAAGTCAACGGGCTAGGAGTCTGTTTCGCTGAACACCTACGCTCTGTCCGCCAGAGAAAGCAGGAACCCCCAGTGGCCACACATTTTAATTCTACATCCCATTCTGATATGTCTATCCATAGACATGGGGCAGGGGGTGATCTGTGCAAAAGGGACAGGTTGCACTTGAATCCAAGGGGGCCCAATATTCTTGCGGGCAGGTTTACTAGACCTGTTGGGAGTGGTTTAAATTAAATGGCAGGGGGGTGGGAACCAGTACGATAGACCTGAGGATGAGCCAGCAGATTTACAAGTAGATGGTGGACGTAACATGAATATAAGTAAGAACAAGCCAATGATTGGGCACAAATGCACACACAGCGAAGAGTTAAATTGTACCACAGAGGCAAAATTCAAAACAGCAAAGAATAAAGGACTGAAGTTGCTGTATTTAAATGCGCGTAGCATTTGGAATAATGTGGACAAACTCGTGGTGCAATCAGAGATTGGTTGGTATGACGTTGTGGGCAACGCTGAGTTGTGGCTGAAAGAAGGCCATAGATGGGAGCATAACATCAAAGGATAAACTTTGTATCGAAAGGACAGGCAGGAAGACATAGGTGGTGGTGTGGCTCTGTTGGTAAGAAATCAAACTACATCTTTAGAAAGAGGTGACATAGGGTCAGAGAATGCCATATCTTTGTGGGGGGAGTTAAGAAACTGCAAGGGTGAAAAAAACATTATTTGGAATCATATACAGGCCTCCAAGTAATAACCAAGATGTGGGGCTGAGATTGCAAAGGGAACTGGAAAAGGCATGTAATAAAGATAATGACACAATTGTACTGCGGAACTTCAATATACAAGGGGATTGGGAAAACCAGGTTGGTGTCAAATCGCAAGAAAGGGAATTTGTTAAATGCCTACAAGATGGCTTTTTAGAGCAGCTTGTGCTTGAGCTATTCGGGGAAAGGCTATCTTAGATTAGGTGATGTGTAATAATCCAGATCTTATTAAGGAGCTTAACGTAAAGGAACACTTAGGAGTCATTGATCATAATATAATTGAATTCATACTGCAATTGAACTTGCCCAGGTGGATTGGAGAAGGATACTGGCAGGGATGGCAGCAGAGCAGGAGTGGCCAAAGTTTCTGGGAATAGTTCACAAGGCACAGGATAAATATGTCCCACAGTAGCTGTTCTCAAATGGCAGAGGTAGGCAAAAGTGGCTGACAGGGGAAGTTAAGGACTGCATAAAAGCCAAGGAAAAGGCATATAAGATAGCAAAACTGAGAGGGAAGTTGGATAATTGGGAAGTTTTTAAAATCCAACAAAAGGCAACTTAAGGCCTGGGTTTCATCATCTAAGTTACAGAGAAAGGTTGAACAAGTTGGGTCTTTATTCTTTGGAGCGTAGAAGGTTGAGGGAGGGGACTTGATAGAGGTATTTAAAATTATGAGGGGGATAGATAGAGTTGATGTGGATCGGCTTTTTCCATTGAGAATGGGGGAAGATTCAAACAAGAGGACATGAGTTGAGAGTTAAAGGGCAAAAGTTTCAGGGTAACATGAGAGGGAACTTCTTTACTCAGAGAGTGGTAGCTGTGTGGAAGGAGCTTCCAGCAGAAGCAGTTGAGGCAGGTTCGATGCTGTCCTTTAAAGTTAAATTGGATAGCTATATGGACAGGAAAGGACTGGAGGGTTATGGGCTGAGTGCAGGTCAGTTGGGGTAGGTGAAAGTAAGAGTTCGGCACAGACTAGAAGGGCCGAGATGGCCTGTTTCCGTGCTGTAATTGTTATATGGTTAAAAAGCTATAAGAAGGGAAAAGACGAAATATGAAGGCAAACTAGCTAATAATATAAAGCAGGGTACTAAAAGTTTTTTCAATTATATAAAGAGTAAAAGGGTGGTGAGAGTTGATATTAGACCACTGAGAAATGATGCTGGTGGGTTAGTAATGAGGGACAAAGGAATGGCAGATATACTTTGCATCTGTCTTCACTGTGGACTGTGCTGGAGGTCAGTGAGTGTCGGGGAGCAGGAGTGAGTGCCATTGCTATTACAAAGGAAAAAGTGCTCGGCAAACTCAAAGGTCTTAAGGTGGATAAATCACTTGGACCAGATGGACTACATCCCAGAGTCCAGAGAGAGGTTGCTGAAGAGATAACGGATGCAATGGTCGTGATCTTTCAAGAATCATTTGATTCTGGCATGGTCCATGAGGACTGGAAAATTGCAAATGTCATTCTACTCTTCAAAAAGGCAAAATAAAGGAAATTAAGGCCAGTTAGCCTAACCTCAGTGGTTGGGAAAGTATTGGAGTCTATTATGAAGGATGAGGTTTCGGGGTACTTGGAGACTAATGATGTAATAAGTCAGTTGGCATGGTTTCTGTAAAGGGAATCTTGCTTGACAAATCATTGAGGAAATAACAAGAAGGGTAGACAAAGGAAAGACAGTGGATGTCACTTACTTGGATTTTCAGAAGGCATTTGATAAAGTGCCACTCAAGAGGCTGCTTAAAAAGATAAAATCCTATGTTGTTGCCGGAAAGATATTGGCATTTATAGGCAGGAGGGAGCGAGTGGAATTAAAGGGGGACTTTTCTGGTTGGCTGCCAGTGACTAGTGGTGTTCCTCAGGGGTCAGTGTTGGTACCTCTACTTTTCACATTGTTTGTCAGTGATTTGGATAATGGAATTTATAGCTTTGTGGCAAAGTTTGCAGATGATACAAAGATAGGTGGAGGGGTAGGTTGTACTGAGGAAGCAGTGCGATTGCAGCAGGATTTACAAAAATTGGAAGAATGGGCAAAAGAGTGGCAGATGGAATACAGTGTTGGGAAATACATGCTAATACATCTTAGTCATTTGTCAGTGATTCGGATAATGGAATTTATAGCTTTGTGGCAAAGTTGGCAGATGATACAAAGATAGGTAGAGGGATAGGTTGCACTGAGGAAGCAGTGCGATTGCAGCAGGATTTACAAAAATCGGAAGAATGGGCAAAAGAGTGGCAGATGGAATACGGTGTTGGGAAATACATGCTAATACATTTTAGTCATTTGTCAGTGATTTGGATAATGGAATTTATAGCTTTGTGGCAAAGCTTGCAGATGATACAAAGATAGGTAGAGGGGTAGGTTGTACTGAGGAAGCAGTGCAATTGCAGCAGGATTTACAAAAATTGGAAGAATGGGCAAAAGAGTGGCAGATGGACTACTGGTCAACCTCGACGCTTTGCAATTCGCATACCGGAGCAACAGGTCAACTGCAGATGCCATCTCTCTGGCCCTACATTCCCCCTTAGAACACCTGGAGAATAAAGACGCATATGTAAGGCTCCTTTTCATCGACTACAGCTCTGCCTTTAATACCATCATTCCAAATAAACTGATTCCTAAGCTCCAGAACCTGGGCCTTAGCACTCAGATCTGCAGCTGGATCTTCAACTTCCTCACAGACAGGACCCAGGCTGTAAAAATAGGGGACAAGCTCTCCTCTACAATCACTCTGAGCACCGGTGCCCCACAAGGCTGTGAACTCAGCCCTCTGCTGTACTCACTGTACACCTATGATTGTGTAGCCAAGTTTCCATCGAACTCAATATATAAGTTTGCTGATGACACAACAATTGTAGGCCATACCTCGGGTAACGAAGAGTTTGAGTACAGAGAGGAAATTAAGAACCTGGTGGCATGGTGTGAAGACAATAACCTATCTTTCAACGTCAGCAAGATGAAGGAATTGGTTGTTGACTTCAGAAGGAGTAGCGGACCGCACGGCCCAATTTACATCGGTGGTGCGCAAGTGGAACAGGTCAAAAGTTTTAAGTTCCTCGGGGTCAATATCACAAATAACCTGACTTGGTCCAACCAAGCAGAGTTCACTGTCAAGAAGGCCCACCAGCACCTTTACTTCCTGAGAAAACTAAAGAAATTTGGCCTGTCCCCTAAAACCCTCACTAAATTTTATAGATGCACCGTAGAAAGCATTCTTCTAGGGTGCATCACAACCTGCTATGGAAGTTGTCCTGTCCGAGACCAAAAGAAGCTGCAGAAGATCATAAACACAGCGCAGCACATCACACAAACCAATCTTCCATCCTTGGACTCACTTTACACCGCACGCTGTCAGAGCAGTGCTGCCAGGATAATCAAGGACACGACTCACACAGCCAACACACTTTTCGTCCCTCTTTCCTCCAGGAGAAGACTCAGGAGCTTGAAAACTCGTACGGCCAGATTTGGGAACAGCTTCTTTCCAATTGTGATAAGGCTGCTGAACGGATCCTGACATGGATCTGGGCCGTACCCTCCAAATATCTTGACCTGCCTCTTGGTTTTTTTGCACTACCTTACTTTCCATTTTTCTATTTTCTATTTATGATTTATAATTTAAATTTTAATATTTACTAGTTTTTACTATTTTTAATATTTAATATTTGTAATCCAGGGAGTGGGAAGCGCAGAATCAAATATCGCTGTGATGAGTGTTCTAGTATCAATTGTTTGGCAACAATAAAGTATAAAGTATAAAGTAGTAAAAGAAACAATAGTGCATGCAATTATCTAAATTGGGGGGGGAAGTTCAAACATCAAAGGTGCAGAGGAACTTTGGTATCCTCGTGAAGACTCCCAGAAGGTTAACTTGCAGGTCCAGTCTATGGTAAAGAAGGCAAAAGCAATGCTGGCATTTATTTCCAGGGGAATAGAATATAAAAGCAAAGAGATAACACTGAGCCTTTATGAGACACTAGTCAGGCCGCACAGAAGTATTGTCAAGAGTTTTGAGCCCCATATCTCAGAAAGGATGTGTTGTCATTGGAGAGAATCTAGAGGAGGTTCACGAGGATGATTCCAGGAATGAAGGGGCTAACATATGAGGAGCATTTGGCAACTTTGAGCCTGTACGCATTGAAACAGTTCTGGTCACTGAATTACAGGAAAGATATCAACAAAATTGAGAGAGTACAGAGAAGATTTACTAGAATGTTACCTGGGTTTCATCTCCTAAGTTACAAAGAAAGGTTGAACAAGTTGGGTCTTTATTCTTTGGAGTGTAGAAGGTTGAGGGAGACTTGATAGAGGTATTTAAAATTATGAGGGGGACATATAGAGTTGACATGGATAGGCTTTTTCCATTGCAAGTGGGGGAGATTCAAACAAGAGGACATGAGTTGAGAGTTAAATGGCAAAAGTTTCGGGGTAACATAAGGGGGAACTCCTTTATTCAGAGAATGGTAGCTGTGTGGAACGAGCTTCCAGCAGAAGTGGTTGAGGCAGGTTCAATGTTGTCATTTAAAGTTAAATTGGATAGCTATATGGACAGGAAAGGAATGGAGGGTTATGGGCTGAGTGCAGGTCGGTGGGACTAGGTGAAAGTAAGAGTTCGGCACGGACTGGAAAGGCCGAGATGTCCTGTTTCCATGCTGTAATTGTTATATGGTTATATGGTAACCTACTGAATGCTGAAAGGGTGCATATGGAGAGGATGTTTCCTGTGGTAGGGGTATCCAGAACTGAAGAGCACAGCCTCAAAATTGAGGGTTGACCTTTTAGAGGCAAGGAGGATCTTATTTTAGCCAAAAAGTAGTGAATCTGTGGAATACTCTGCAACAGACTGCAGTGGGGGCCAACTCTGTGGGTATAGTTAAGATGGAAGTTTAATAGTTTCCTGATCGGTCAGGGCATCAAAGGATATAGCAAGAAGGCAGGTGTATGGGGTTGAGTGGGATCCTGGATCAACCATGATGGAATGGCAGAGCACTCTCAATGTGCTGAGTAGCCTAATTATGCTCCTATGTCTTATGATCTTATCTATTTCTAGAACGTCTGCTCACACACCACCTTTACAGATCTGTAGAACCTCACTTTGTACGCTTTCAGTTTCCGCATTCAATCGACCATCCTCTGCAATTTCCATCGCCTTCAATGAGGTTCCACCAGAAATAGAAACATAGAAAATAGGTGCAGGAGTAGGCCATTCGGCCCTTCGAGCCTGCACCGCCATTTATTATGAACATGGCTGATCATCCAACTCAGAACCCCGCCCCAGCCTTCCCTCCATACCCCCTGATCCCCGTAGCCACAAGGGCCATATCTAACTCCCTCTTAAATATAGCCAATGAACTGGCCTCAACTGTTTCCTGTGGCAGAGAATTCCACAGATTCACCACTCTCTGTGTGAAGAAGTTTTTCCTAATCTCGGTCCTAAAAGGCTTCCCCTTTATTCTCAAACTGTGACCCCTTGTTCTGGACTTCCTCAACATCGGGAACAATCTTCCTGCATCTAGCCTGTCCAATCCCTTTAGGATTTTATACGTTTCAATCAGATCCCCCCTCAATCTTCTAAATTCCAATGAGTACAAGCCCAGTTCATCCAGTCTTTCTTCATATGAAAGTCCTGCCATCCCAGGAATCAATCTGGTGAACCTTCTTTGTACTCCTTCTATGGCAAGGATGTCTTTCCTCAGATTAGGGGACCAAAACTGCACACAATACTCCAGGTGTGGTCTCACCAAGGCCTTTTACAACTGCAGTAGTACCTCCCTGCTCCTGTACTCGAATCTTCTCGCTATAAATGCCAGCATACCATTCGCCTTTTTCACCGCCTGCTGTACCTGCATGCCCACTTTCAATGACTGGTGTATAATGACACCCAGGTCTCGTTGCACCTCCCCTTTTCCTAATCGGCCACCATTCAGATAATAATCTGTTTTCCTATTTTTGCCACCAAAGTGGATAACTTCACATTTATCCACATTAAACTGCATCTGCCATAAATTTGCCCACTCACCCAACCTATCCAAGTCACCCTGCATCCTCTTAGCATCCTTCTCACGGCTAACACTGCCACCCAGCTTCGTGTCATCCGCAAACTTGGAGATGCTGCATTTAATTCCCTCATCTAAGTCATTAATATATATTGTAAACAACTGGGGTCCCAGCACTGAGCCTTGCAGTACCCCACTAGTCACCGCCTGCCATTCTGAAAAGGTCCCGTTTATTCCCACTCTTTGCTTCCTGTCTGCTAACCAATTCTCTATCCACATCAATACCTTACCCCCAATACCCTGTGCTTTAAGTTTGCACACTAATCGCCTGTGTGGGACCTTGTCAAAAGCCTTTTGAAAATCCAAATATACCACATCCACTGGTTCTCCCCTATCCACTCTACTAGTTACATCCTCAAAAAATTCTATGAGATTCGTCAGACATGATTTTCCTTTCACAAATCCATGCTGACTTTGTCCGATGATTTCACCGCTTTCCAAATGTGCTGTTATCACATCTTTGATAACTGACTCCAACAGTTTCCCCACCACCGACGTTAGACTAACCGGTCTATAATTCCCCGGTTTCTCTCTCCGTCCTTTTTTAAAAAGTGGGGTTACATTAGCCACCCTCCAATCCTCAGGAACTAGTCCAGAATCTAACGAGTTTTGAAAAATTATCACTAATGCATCCACTATTTCTTGGGCTACTTCCTTAAGCACTCTAGGATGCAGACCATCTGGCCCTGGGGATTTATCTGCCTTCAATCCCTTCAATTTACCTAACACCACTTCCCTACTAACATGTATTTCGCTCAGTTCCTCCATCTCACTGGACCCTCTGTCCCTTACTATTACTGGAAGATTATTTATGTCCTCCTTAGTGAAGACAGAACCAAAGTAATTATTCAATTGGTCTGCTATGTCCTTGCTCCCCATAATCAATTCACCTGTTTCTGTCTGTAGGGGACCTACATTTGTCTTTACCAGTCTTTTCCTTTTTACATATCTATAAAAGCTTTTACAGTCAGTGTTTATGTTCCATGCCAGTTTTTTCTCATAATCTTTTTTCCCCTTCCTAATTAAGCCCTTTGTCCTCCTCTGCTGAACTCTGAATTTCTCCCAGTCTTCAGGTGAGCCACTTTCTCTGGCTAATTTGTATGCTTCTTCTTTGGAACTGATACTATTCCTCATTTCCCTGGTCAGCCACGGGTGCACTACCTTCCTTGATTTATTCTTTTGCCAAACTGGGATGAACAATTGTTGTAGTTCATCCATGCAACCTTTAAATGCTTGCCATTGCATATCCACCGTCAATCCTTTAAGTGTCATTTGCCAGTCTATCTTAGATAATTCACGTCTCATACCTTCAAAGTTACCCCTCTAAGTTCAGAACCTTTGTTTCTGTATTAACTATGTCACTCTCCTGCTTCTCCTTTCTACATTCCAAAAGACCATTCCCTTTGGCCTCTTCCATCTCCACCAACAAGATACTTATTATTGTACGTTATCATGCAATCAGGAATTCAAACACTTCTGTTTGTATCACAACTGATTTGCTCTGCTGTATGTTATCTATCCATTATAGTAATGCAGGATGACAAACTTAGCACTGTACTGCTGCCACTAAAATAAAACAGATTTCATGCAATTTAAGACAGTGATAATAAATCTGATTCACTGCTTTTCCATCCCCATTAATACCGTTTTGTCTGCAGGGTGTTTCCCACAACTCTGTACGTCATAGCTTTTACATGTTTCTGTGAGTTTTCTTTTCCCCCTAAATGCCCCACTTGACTACCAACCAAAGTGGCTTCATCAACACCTCATCACTACAACGCTGACCTCAGCCAGTAATACTCACATTATTTTATCCATGTCTCCCTCACACTCTCTGCAACTTAGAAGTAACTGGTTTTCATTCTTTCTCAGTTCTGATTAAGGATGTTTATCTGAAACATCAACATCATTTGCGTTTCGATGCTGCCTGACCAATTGAGTACTTTATATTTTATTTTAGATCTGCATCTCCAATTTATTTTTACATTTTGTTGCTGCAGATCCTTGAACTCTGGGAAAAAAAAACCCTCATCTCTTTCCCAATGTTGTAGCTTCTTTGGATTTCTCATTCATCAAGAAGCACTTGTGCATTTGACAAATTTGTACCAAATTCCAAGAACTGTCTGCTAAATTGAGTATTGCAATTCGGGCCTGTACTCGCTGGAATTTAGAAGAAAGAGGGGGGAATCTCACTGAAAGCTATCGAATGTTGAAAAGCCTAAACAGAGTGGATGTGAAAAAAATGATTCCTTTGGTGAAGGAGTGTAGAACCAGAGGGCACAGCCTCAAAATAAAGAGACGTCCATTTAGGACAAAGATGAGGAGAGGTTCTTTAGCCAGAGGCTGGTGAATCTGTGGAATTCATTGCCACAGGCAGCTGTGGGGGCCAAGTCACATGATGCATTTAAGGAGGAAGTTACATAGAAACATAGAAAATAGGTGCAGGAGTAGGCCATTCGGCCCTTCGAGCCTGCACCGCCATTTATTATGATCATGGCTGATCATCCAACTCAGAACCCCGCCCCAGCCTTCCCTCCATACCCCCTGACCCCTGTAGCCACAAGGGCCATATCTAACTTCCTTTTAAACATAGCTAATGAACTGGCCTCAACAGTTTGCTGTGGCAGAGAATTCCACAGATTCACCACTCTCTGTGTGAAGAAGTTTTTCCTAACCTCGGTCCTAAAAGGCTTCCCCTCTATCCTCAAACTGTGACCCCTCGTTCTAGATCTCCCCAACATCGGGAACAATCTTCCCGCATCTAGCCTGTCCAATCCCTTTAGGATCTTAAGTTGATAGATTCTTGATTAATCAAGGTGTGAAAGGCAATGGGCGGAAGGCAGGAGAATGGGATTAAGAGGGAAATGGATCAGCCATGATGAAATGGCGGAGCAGATTCAAAGGGTCGAATGGCTTAATTCTGTTCCTGAGTCCTACGGTCTTAATATATTCTTCTAGGTGTAAAAATGGATAAGCTATTTAAAAATTTCTTAAACTTATATATTTTGGTGATACCCAAAAGTATATTTACCTGTCTCTCCAAATTTTCCAGTTTTTGGTTTCGAACATGAAGACCTTTACTCGGAAATGCCCAAAAATAATTGGAAGTTCCTATTCGATCAGTGTCCACCATACCATCATCAACCAAACTCTGTAGGACTTCCTTCACTGATACCGAAGCTAAAATGGTTAGAGCACACAAATGAAAGCAAAAGAAAGGTAAAGGTTTGTATCTGCTTCTAAAGGACAATTGAAAATTAATCACATGTAAAATAAAGCACAGTTTTAGCTTCTATTTTCCACAACCATTAGAAAAAAAGCAAATGCTAGAAATCTGAAAAAGAAACAGAAAATGCTGGAAATCAATGCCCATGGAAAATAAAACATTTCAGGTCAATGGCCTTTCATCAGAAATATTTAACAAACCAAATATAGCCAATGAGAAACATAAACCATGGATAGTTAATTTACAATGTTGCAAAGATAAAGACAGAACATTGGGAGTCCTGTTGAATACTCATTTCCCTTTGAACAATACAACTGAACTTGACTCCATTAATCCACCTACTAATGTACCACAGATTCTAATCACTTAGCATTTTTGATTATTTTGTCTTAGATTTATTCATGTCCCCTGGTTCTTGATGCAAAGTTGTGAAGAGTCTATCTCTACTTCTATACCTTGCATAATATTAAAATCCTCTCAGATTCATCTACAAGCTCCTCAATTTCAATGGAATATACAGTTTCTCAAGTCCACCCACACAACCAAAATCTTTCAACACTGGAAATGTTCCAGTATATGTTTTCTGTACCCTCACTAAAATACGGTGATACCTTTACTGTTTACTCTATAAACCAGTTATTTTCTTGATCCTATGTTTTACTGGCCATCTTCATTGGTTCCCAAATCTCTCTGTCACAATAGCCCTTTTAGAGTATGTTTAGTTTATATCACTTAATACTGGAAGAAGTTTTGCATATATGAGCTACACAGCATATTGCATGCAGTAAAAATCTAATCAACTGTTATCCAACCATCTGGAAATCCCTGGTTCACCAGCAGGTTATTCTTGCTACATTCCCTTCTCAGTGACTGGAGTTCTGGTTCCTGCGTAGCCTTCCAAATGGCTGGGCCCCATCCTGCACTGCTTTTCTACTGACCCCACTCACCACTCATTTTAAATTTAACTCAGACCGATTGTAAACTTACTGGGTTCACTGTAAGATTTATTAAAATACTTTGTAGCATCTAATAAGTTAAATACAATTTATTCAAAGAATAACAAACAATAGCCTAGAAAATCTGCTAATGTGGAACTGAAGTTCCAGAGGAGGCTCACAAGATTGATTCCGGGAATGAAGGGGTTAAAATATGAGGAGCATTTGGCAGCTTTGGGCCTACACATAGAACATAGTATAGGCCCTTCAGCCCACAATGTTGTGCCGACCCTCAAACCCTGCCTCCCATATAACCCCCACCTTAAATTCCTCCATATATCTGTCTAGTAGTCTCTTAAATTTCACTAGTGTATCTGCCTCCACCACTGACTCAGGCAGTGCATTCCACGCACCAACCACTCTCTAAGTAAAAAACCTTCCTCTAATATCCCCCCTGAACTTCCCACCCCATACCTTAAACCCATGTTCTCTTGTATTGAGCAATGGTGCCCTGGGGAAGAGGCCACTCTATCTATTCCTCTTAATATCTTGTACACCTCTATCATGTCTCCTCTCATCCTCCTTCTCTCCAAAGAGTAAAGCCCTAGCTTCCTTAATCTCTGATCATAATCCGTACTCTCTAAACCAGGCAGCATCCTGGTAAATCTCCTCTGTACCCTTTCCAATGCTTCCACATCCTTCCTATAGTGAGGTGACCAGAACTGGACACAGTACTCCAAGTGTGGCCTAACCAGAGTTTTATAGAGCTGCATCATTACCTCGCAACTCTTAAACTCGATCCCTTGACTTATGAAAGCTAACACCCCATAAGCTTTCTTAACTACCCTATCTACCTGTGAGGTAACTTTCAGAGATTTGTGGACATGTACCCCCAGATCCCTTTGCTCCTCCACACTTCCAAGTATCCTGCCATTTTACTTTGTACTCTGCCTTGGAGTTTGTCCTTCCAAAGTGTACCACAAAGTTAATACTCTCTGGAATTTAGAAGAATGCAAGGGGATTTCATTGAAACCAACCAAATGTTGAAAGTCTGTACGTGGAGAGGATGCTTCCTATGGTGGGAGTATGCAGAACTCGAGGGCACAGCCTCAAAATTGAGGGGCAACCCTTTAGAACAAAGGTAAAGAGGAATCTTTTTAGCCAGAGGGTAGTAAAATCTGTAGAGTGCTCACAGACCACGGTGGAGGCCAATTCTGTGCATATACAGTGGCATGCAAAAGTTTGGGCACCCCTAGTCAAAATTTCTGTTACCGAGAATAGTTAAGTGAGTAGAAGATGAACTGATCTCCAAAAGTCATAAAGTTAAAGATGAAACAGTCTTTTCAACATTTTAAGCAAGATTAGTGTATTATTTTTGTTTTGTACAATTTTAAAGAAGCACCATGCA
This sequence comes from Mobula hypostoma, assembly GCF_963921235.1. NCBI lineage: Eukaryota > Metazoa > Chordata > Chondrichthyes > Myliobatiformes > Myliobatidae > Mobula > Mobula hypostoma. Next base: position 98,405,792 of record NC_086100.1, on the reverse strand, counting down.
AATGTTTGGACACCTCAAGAAATTTGAGCTCTCAGATAACTTTTACCAAGGTCTCAGGCCTTAATTAGCTTGTTAGGGCTATGGCTTGTTCACAGTCTTCGTTAGGAAAGGCCAGGTGGTGCAAATTTCAAAGCTTTATAAATACCCTGACTCCTCAAACTTTGTCCCAACAATCAGCAGCCATGGGCTCCTCTAAGCAGCTGCCTAACACTCCGAAAATTAAAATAAATGATGCCCACAAAGCAGGAGAAGGCTATAAGAAGATAGCAAGGCGTTTTCAAGTAGCTGTTTCCTCAGTTCGTAATGTAATGGCAGTTAACAGGAACAGTGGAGATCAAGTTGAGGTCCAGAAGACCAAGAAAGCATTCCGAGAGAACTGCTCATAGGATTGCTAGAAAGGCAAATCAAAACCCCCGTTTGACTGCAAAAGACCTTCAGGAAGATTTAGCAGACTCTGGAGTGGTGATGCACTGTTCTACTGTGCAGCGACACCTGCACAAATATGACCTTCATGGAAGAGTCATCAGAAGAAAACCTTAAACAACAGGAATTCTGCAGATGCTGGAAATTCAAGCAACACACATCAAAGTTGCTGGTGAACGCAGCAGGCCAGGCAGCATCTCTAGGAAGAGGTACAGTCGACGTTTCAGGCCGAGACCCTTTGTCAGGACAGGAGAAACCTTTCCTGCATCCTCACCACAAAATTCAGCGTCAAAAGTTTGCAAAGGAACATCCAAACAAGCCTGACGCATTTTGGAAACAAGTCCTGTGCAGTGATGAAGTTAAAATAGAACTTTTTGGCTGCAATGAGCAAAGGTACGTTTGGAGAAAAAAGGGTGCAGAATTTCATGAAAAGAACACCTCTCCAACTGTTAAGCACGGGGGTGGATCGATCATGCTTTGGGCTTGTGTTGCAGCCAGTGGCACGGGGAGAGGGAAGAATGAATTCAATTAAATACCAGCAAATTCTGGAAGCAAACATCACACCGTTTGTAAAAAAGCTGAAGACGAAAAGAGGATGGCTTCTACAACAGGATAATGATCCTAAACACACCTCAAAATCCACAATGGACATTAAGGACATCCTGAACGCTAAAAAGAGGGCGTTTAGAGATGGAAATAGGGAGTAGCTGAGGGCAATACAGAGGGACCTGAAAGCCAGGATCAGGGAGGCTCAGGACAGGTATAGGAGGAAGCTTGAGTAGAAACTCCAGCAGAACAACATGAGAGAGGTCTGGAGGGGTTGAAGACCATCACTGGGTTCTGGCAAACTAGCAACAGAGGAGCTGAAGGCAGTGTGGACAGGGCCAATGAACTTAACCTGTTCTTTAACAGATTTGACATTGTGGCCCCTGCCCATCCCCCACATGAGTCATCTGTTGTCGGCCCCCCAACCAACACATATTCCACTCTCCCCTCCTACCCCTCCTCACAGTCCCCGACCCTGCTCTCATGACTATACCCTTTCCCCACACAAAACCACCATGGTGGGCTTCATAGCTGAACAGGTGAGAAGACAGCTGAAACGTCTCAACCCAAGCAAGGCTGCAGGACCGGATGGTGTCAGTACCACGGTGCTCAAAGCCTGTGCCCCTCAGCTAAGTGGAGTACTTCGCCATGTATTCAACCTGAGCCTGAGGCTCCGGAGGGTTCCTGTACTGTGGAAGACGCCGCGCCCCAGCGGCCTCAATGACTACAGACCAGTGGCATTGACCTCCCACATCATGAAGACCCTGGAGAGACTTGTTCTGGAGCTGCTTCGGCCTATGGTCAGGCCACACTTAGATTCCCTCCAGTTCACCTACCAGCCCCGACTAGGAGTTGAGGATGCCATCATCTACCTGCTGAACCGTGTCTATGCCCACATGGACAAGCCAGCGGGCCCTGTCAGGGTCATGTTTTTTGACTTCTCCAGTGTGTTCAACACCATCCACACTGCTCTGCTGGGGGAGAAGCTGACAGCGATGCTTGATTACCTGACTGGCAGACCACAGTACGTGTGCTTGCAACACTGTGTGTCTGACAGAGTGATCAGCAGCACTGGGACTCCACAGGGGACTGTCTTGTCTCCCTTTCTCTTCACCATTTACACATCGGACTTCAACTACTGCCCAGAGTCTTGTCATCTTCAGAAGTTTTCGGATCACTCTGCCATAGTTGGATGCATCAGCACGGGAGATGAGGCTGAGTACAGGGCTACAGTAGGAAACTTTGTCACATGGTGTGAGCAGAATTATCTGCAGCTAAGGAGCTGGTGGTAGACCTGAGGAGAGCCAAGGTACCAGTGACCCCTGTTTCCATCCAGGGGGTCAGTGTGGACATGGTGGAGGATTACAAATACCTGGGGATACGAATTGACAATAAACTGGACTGGTCAAAGAACACTGAGGCTGTCTACAAAAAGGGACAGAGCCGTCTCTATTTTCTGAGGAGACTGAGGTCCTTTAACATCTGCCGGACGATGCTGAGGATGTTCTACGAGTCTGTGATGGCCAGTGCTATTGTGTTTGCTGTTGTGTGCTGGGGCAGCAGACACCAACAGAATCAACAAACTCATTCGTAAGGCTAGTGATGTTGTGGGGATGGAACTGGACTCTCTCACGGTGGTGTCTGAAAAGAGGATGCTGTCCAAGTTGCATGCCATCTTGGTCAATGTCTCCCATCAACTACATAATATACTGTGTGGGCACAGGAGTACATTTAGCCAGAGACTCATTTCACCAAGATGAAACAAAGAGCGTCATAGGAAGTCATTCCTGCCTGTGGCCATCAAACTTTACAACTCCTCCCTTGGAGGGTCAGACACCCTGAGCCAATAAGCTGGTCCTGGACTTATTTCATAATTTACTGGCAAAATTTACATATTACTATTTAACTATTTATGGTTCTATTACTATTTATTATTTATGGTGCAACTGTAACAAAAACCAATTTCCCCCAGGATCAATAAAGTATGACTATGACTATGACTCAAGAGGCGCAAGCTGAAGGTTTTGCCATGGCCCTCACAGTCCCCTGACCTAAACATCATCGAAAATCTGTGAAGAGACCTCAAAAGAGCAGTGCATGCAAGACGGCCCAAGAATCTCACAGAACTAGAAGCCTTTGCAAGGAAGAATGGGTGAAAATCCCCCAAACAAGAATTGAAAGACTCTTAGCTGGCTACAGAAACCATTTACAAGCTGTGATACTTGCCAAAGGGGGTGTTACTAAGTACTGACCATGCAGGGTGCCCAAACTTTTCCTTTGGGCCCTCTCCCTTTGTTGTCATTTTGAAACTGTAAAAGATGGAAATAAAAAAGTAATCTTGTTTAAAATATTAAAGAAATGTGTCATCTGTAACTTTATGCCTTTTGGAAATCAGGTCATCTTTTACTCACTTAGCTATTCACAGTAACAGAGATTTTGACCAGGGGTGTCCAAACTTCTGCATGCCACTGTAGTTAAGGTGGAGGTTAATCATTTCCTGATGGGTTAGGGCTTAATGGATATGGCAAGAAGGCAGGTGTATGGGGTTGAGTGGGATCCGGGATCAGCCATGACGGAATGGCGAAGCAGACTCAATGGGCTGAATGGCTAATTCTGCTCCAATGTTTTTAATCTGCCCTAGAAATATTCCTCTCCACCGCTATGAATCGACTATTTGATTCTTCAAGACATTGATAACTCATTCACTGAAGCATACAACAGCACAGGCCATACCATAAGACCAAGATTTTCTGCCATTTACCCCAAATCTACCCCAATAATAAAGACCCTGAGAAAAAGCATTACCAAATATCAGTGAAGGCAATAATTGACAATTGACAGTGAACGGTAGGATACTCAGGAGTGCGACAGAACAGGAATACAGATTCCTAATTCCTTGAAAGTGGTGTCACAGGTAAAAAAAAAAGGTCATAGAGAAAACTTTTGGCATTCTGGCCTTCATAAATCAAAGTACTACTGAGTGCTGGAGTTGGGATGTTATGTGAAGGTTATACAAGACATTTATGCAGCCAAATTTGGAACATTGTGTGCAGTTCTGGTCACTTGTCTACAGGAATGATATCAATAAAATTGAAGGACTACAAAGAAAATTTAAAAGGACATTGCTGGGACTTGAAGATTGAAGTTATAGTGAAAGGCGGAATATGTTAAGAGTATAGTTGATAGGACTTGGGCAAAATACACGGACTAACTGTTTTCTGCTGTAGTGCTCTATGACTCATGACTATGAAATTTACCACTGCCTTCAGAGTCAGCATAGCCCTCGGTCAATTGAGGAAATGTGTACTTGAAGACATAAAACTTGGCAGAAAGTTCACTGTCTACCAGTGATTCACACTCTTCCAAATGCTTCTGAGACTTGAATAATCTGAAGCAAACATCTCAAGGCACTGGATAATGTCACCAACACAAAATCCTCTAAACATCTCCAGCCCCAGTTGTTCTCTTGTCAGCTAGGTTAGGTAAGCCACGTTAAACTCCAAGGTCCATGCAGATGGAGAAAAGATGAGATGTTGTGCTGACAGTTTACTTGTAAAAGAAACATCCCCTCAAATTCCTGGAAACTACTGGCTCAAAATGTCATGGGAAGTGCAGTCAGTGCAAAATAAAACTCTTTGGTTCATTCAGTCTACATTGACCATTGACCATCCATTTACACAAATCTTATGTTAATTCCACTTTTGATTCTCACAATCCACTTCAAACCCCAGATTCCACCACTCATCAACAGACTAAGGGAAATTTACAGTTTTCAATCAATTACCAACTAGTACATCTTTGGAGTCACAGGGAGAATCTGCAAACTACACAGAGAGCACCTGAAGCAGAATGGAACCTGGATCTCTGGTACTGTAAGGCAATACTACTAGCTACACCACAAACGAAGAAGGAACATTGCAGGAATGCCTGTTGCAGTGTGCAGAAAACTACACTTCATAAATTACCTGCTTGCCCATCAGAAACTTCCTTCCCCATCTGTAGAAGTATCTATGATTCCCCTACTGACCTCATTAGCTACCTCAAAATGAAAAATAAAGTGAAAACATTTTACTTAATCCTGATGAACTGCCTAAGAAGCAGCAGCAGCATCAATTATGTACTCGGATTTTCCAACATATCTAACACATCTCAAAAATTCAGAAACATGGTTCTTAATCAAACAGAGCATGGTCAGAATTACAGCAGCAAGAATCACTTCGGAAGTTCAAAACATTTGGATGATAAGAACCGATTTATATCAGGATACTCTGTGCTGAAGCATACCACTTGCTCATACCAGAATCATTCATATCATTCAATAGCAAAAAAATTCTGCACCACCAAAATTGATAACCCATTCTGAACAACGCAACACAAACAAAATGCTGGAAGAACTCAGAAGGCCAGGCAGTATCTGTGGAAAAGAGTAAACAGTCGACATTTCGGGCCAAGACCCTTCTCAAGTTTGTGACTCACTTTGATGGTTAATTTGTGCCAAACTTAACCTGATTTTGTTTTAGCATGTAAGCATTAATCAACCAATATTGGATGTGAATAAATATGAAATGGTAATACCCAAACCATACATTTCAAGTGATGCACATTATTGATTTCACTTTTGTGAAAAAAATGCTACATAAGCATCTGTTTGAGGATGGCAATAGAATGTACCAAAATTGTGTAATCTGTGATTTTATACCTCCTTGATTGTGCAGATTTAAAAATAACCAAAATCTCAAACAACAGGAATTCTGCAGATGCTGGAAAATCAAGCAACACACATCAAAGTTGCTGGTGAACGCAGCAGGCCAGGCAGCATCTCTAGGAAGAGGTGCAGTCGACGTTTCAGGCCGAGACCCTTTGTCAGGACTAACTGAAGGAAGAGTGAGTAAGGGATTTGAAAGTTGGAGGGGGAGGCAGAGATCCAAAATGATAGGAGAAGACAGGACGGAGAGGGATGGAGCCAAGAGCTGGACAGGTGATAGGCAAAAGGGATACGAGAGGATCATGGGACAGGAGGTCCGGGAAGAAAGACAAGGTGGGGGGGGACCCAGAGGATGGCCAAGGGGTATATTCAGAGGGACAGAGGGAGAAAAAGGAGAGTGAGAGAAAGAATGTGTGTATAAAAATAAGTAACAGATGGGGTACGAGGGGGAGGTGGGGCATTAGCGGAAGTTAGAGAAGTCGATGTTCATGCCATCAGGTTGGAGGCTACCCAGACGGAATATAAGGTGTTGTTCCTCCAACCTGAGTGTGGCTTCATCTTTACAGTAGAGGAGACCGTGGATAGACATGTCAGAATGGGAATGGGATGTGGAATTAAAATGTGTGGCCACTGGGAGATCCTGCTTTCTCTGGCGGACAGAGCGTAGGAGTTCAGCAAAGCGGTCTCCCAATCTGCGTCGGGTCTTGCCAATATATAAAAGGCCACATCGGGAGCACCGGACGCAGCATATCACCTCAGTCGGCCTTTTATCTGTTACTTATTTTTATACACACATTCTTTCTCTCACTCTCCTTTTTCTCCCTCTGTCCCTCTGAATGTACCCCTTGCCCATCCTCTGGGTCCCCCCCCACCTCCTTGTCTTTCTTCCCGGACCTCCTGTCCCATGATCCTCTCGTATCCCTTTTGTCTATCACCTGTCCAGCTCTTGGCTCCATCCCTCCCGCTCCTGTCTTCTCCTATCATTTTGGATCTCCCCCTCCTCCTCCAACTTTCAAATCCCTTACTCACTCTTCCTTCAGTTAGTCCTGACGAAGGGTCTTGGCCTGAAACGTCGACTGCCTCTTCCTAGAGATGCTGCCTGGCCTGCTGCGTTCACCAGCAACTTTGATGTGTGTTGCTTGAATAACCAAAATCTGTAGTCTTATGGGTCAACAGGAAGTAGTAACCATGATACCTACTGATCCCCTTCTCCTTTGGAGCAATCTTCTCCAAATCTTTAAGCTGAAACACATCTTTCTAAAAAACAAACAGATTCTACTGTAAATCATCATGAACAGATTTTTGACCTTTTAAAGATTCAACATTAGTAGTCATACTTTATTGATCCCCGGGGAAATTGGTTTTCGTTACAGTTGCACCATAAATAATTAAATAGTAATAAAACCATAAATAGTTAAATAGTGATATGTAAATTATGCCAGGAAATAAGTCCAGAACCAGCCTATTGGCGCAGGGTGTCTGACCCTCCAAGGGAGGAGTTGTAAAGTTTGATGGCCACAGGCAGGTATGACTTCCTATTAAGCTCTGTGTTGCATCCCGGTGGAATGAGCCTCTGGCTGAATGTACTCCTGTGCCCAACCAGTACATTATGTAGTGGATGGGAGACATTGTCCAAGATGGCACGCAAATTAATACTGCAAAATAAACTATTCATTTTTTTTGCTTGCAAATATCCAAATTTTTCTTGTGGGCCTAGAAGTAAATAAACAAGATAGACAAAAACATTTAAACTAATACTTCAACTGAGACCATACAACAAAGGTATTGTATTTGTAGGAAAGCTGCAAGTCTTTATTATTGAGGATGGGGTAGGGGCAGGAAATGTTTTTCTAATATTTTCTCTTGCAAGCTAACATAGCACACTACATGGAAGACCAGTATTAGAAGACTGATAAACACAAGAGATTCTGCAGATGCTGGAAATCCAGAGCAACACACACAAAATGCTGGAGGAACTCAGCAGGTTAGGTAGCACCTACAGAACAGTAAACAGTTGATGCTTCGGGCTGAATTCCTTTATTAGGACTGGAAAGGAAAGGGGAAGAAACTAGAATAAGGTGAGGATAAGAGTAGGAGTACAAGATGGCAAGTGGTAGATGAAGCCAGGTAAGGAGCAAGGTAGGTCATGGCGGAGGGGGTATGAAGTGAGAAGCTGGAAGTTGATAGGATGAAGAAGGAGGAATCAGACAAGAGAGGAAAGTGGAACCTGGGAGAAAGGAGGAGGGGCACCACAGGGAGGTGATGGACAGATGAAAAGAGAAGAGGTAAGAGGGTAGCCAGAATGGGAAGAGAAAAGAGAAGGGGGAGGGGGAGAAATCAATATTCATGCCATCAGGTTCGAGGCTACCCAGATGAAATACAAGATATTGCTCCTCCAATCTGAGAGTGGTTGCATTGTGGAAGTTGAAGAGGCCAAGGACTAACATGTTGGAATGGGAGTTGGAAGTAGAATGGGTGGCCACAGGAAATTAGCAATTGACCCTGGCATATCGCAGGTGAAGTGTCACCTCACTTGGAAGGACTGTTTGGGGTCCTGAATAGTGGCAAGGGAGGTGGCATAGGGGCATGTGGAGTACTTAAGCCGCCTACAGAGGTACCAGGAGGGCTATCAGCAGGGAGGGTCAAGTGAACAAGGGAATCGCGTAAAGCAGAGGGTGGAAAAGGAGGGAAAGATGAGTTTAGTGGTGGGTACCTATGGAATGGTGGAAGTTACAAAGAATGACGTGCTGTACATGGGGTGGCAGACAAGGACGAGGGGAACTCTATCCCTGTTATGGCAGTTGGGTAATGGGGTGAGGGCAGATGTCAGGGAAATGGAGGAGACCTATTCAGGGATTCATCCTCGAATCTGGATATGCTGCAGTTTTTACCAACTTCATTAAAACCTGTGTGGATAAGTGTGCACCTACGAAGACTTGCTGTACAAAAGTTGAGGAAGCACCAGGAGGTACGTCGTCTGCTGAAGGCTAGTTCTGTGGCATTCAAGTCTGGCAACCAAGTCTGCACCAGAAAAGTAGGTATGACTTGCGGAGGGATATTTCAAGGGCGAAGAGACAATTTCAAATGAGGTTAGAGACGATATCAGATGTACGACAACTCTGGCAGGGTTTACAATTCATTACTTCCTGTAAAGTGAAACCCAATAACATGAATCGCAGGAATGCTTCACTACTAGATGAACTCAATGCCTTCTATGCCCACTTTGAAAGGGAGAATATAACTACAGCTATGAAGATCCCTACTGTACCCGGTGACTCTGTGATCTCTGTCTCAAAGGCTGATGTTAGGCTGTCTTTAAAGAGAGTGAACCCTTGCAAGGCAGAAGGCCCCAACGGAGTAACTGGTAAGGCTCTGAAAATTTGTACAAACCAACTGGCGGGAGTATTCAAGGAAATTTTCAACCTCCCACTGCTACGGGCTGAAGTTCCCACTTGCTTCAAAAAGGCAAGAATTATTCTAGTGCCCAAGAGAATAATGTGAACTGCCTTAATGACCATCACCCAGTAGCACTCACATCTAGTGATGAAATGATTTGAGAGGTTGGTCATGACCTCTCCCTAGGCAAGGACCTGGACCCACTGCAATTTGCCTATCACAATCAGTCAACGGCAGACGCAATCTCAATGGCTCTTCACATGGCCTTAGACCACCTGGACAATACAAACACCTGTGTCAGGATGCTGTTCATCAACTGTATCTCAGCATTTAACACTATCATTCCCATAATCCTGATTGGAAAGTTACAGAACATGGGCCTCTGTACCCCCCTCTGCAATTGAATCCTCGACTTCCTAACCAGAAGACCATAATCTGTGCAGATTAGGGATAATATCTCCTCCTCGCTGATGATCAACATAGGTGCACCTCAGGGGTGTGTGCTTAGCCCACTGCTCTACTCTCTGTATCCATGACTGTGTGGCTAGGCAGAGATCAAATACTATCTATAAATTTGCTGATGGTACAACCATTGTTATTAGAATCTCAGATGGAGACAAGAGGGTGTACAGGAGCAAGATATGCCAACTAGAGGAGGGGTGTCGCAGCAACAACCTTGCACTCAACGTTAGGAAGATGAAAGAACTGATTGTGGACTTCAGGAAGGGTAAGATGAAGGAACACATACCAACCTGGTCCCAACATATTGATGCAGTTATAAAGAAGGCAAGACTGGGAGCTTTGGGGTCCTTAAGTCTTTTTTCTGTCAATCACTCTGGTTTTTTTTCTGTTTTGAGAACGTCTACAAAAAGTAAGAATGTCAGGTTGTATGTATACTGTATACATTCACTGATATTAAATGGAACTATCGAACTTTGGAGAGGGTGCAGAAGTGTCACCAGGATGCTGCTGGGTTTAGAGGTCACCTACTGTGAGGTTGTTTGCTCTGGAGCAGTGGAGGTTTTGGTGGAGACCAGAGAGAAGTTTAGAGGATTATGAGAGGCAGTCAGTCAACTGCTATCTTTCCTAAGACTGAAATTTCTAATACTAGAGGGCATGCATTGAAGATGAAAGGAAAAATGTTCAAAACAGATCTGCAAGACAAGTTTTTTTTAAAAAAACACAGAGAATGATGGGTATGCTACGTCAGGAGTAATAGCAGGGGCAATTTTGTATCGGGACTACAGAGCGTCGTGGGAGCTGAATTCTGAAGGAAGGCACTTTTTTTTTTAAAACTTCGAGTGCAAGAAGGGCAAGACTGCGCAGGCGCGTGACGTTAACAGGACCGCGCGGAGAGTTTAAAAAGGCAGGTTGCTACCAACAGCTCTCCTTTGGATCGGGACTACAGAACGTCGTGGGAGCTGAATTCTGAAGGAAGGCAGTTTTTTTAAAAAACTTCTTCAAGTGCAAGAAGGGCGAGACTGCGCAGGCATGTTACGTCAACAGGACCGCGCGGAGAGTTTAAAAAGGCAGGTTGCTACCAATGGCTCTCCTTTGGATTGGGACTACAGAGCGTTGTGGGAGCTGAATTCTGAAGGAAGGCAGTTTTTTAAAAAAACTTCGAGTGCAAGAAGGGCAAGACTGCACAGGCGCGTGACATCAACAGGACCGCGCGGAGTGTTTAAAAAGGAGACCACCCTATACAGCGGGCAGCGGAGTGAGTGGGAGCAGAGTGTAGGGCTTTGGCTTCAACGGGCTTCAGCGGTAAACGGGAAGAGGCAAGAGCGAAGCACCAACTCTTTTTTTTCTCCCTCCCCCGGCCCCCCCCCCCCGCTTTCACGAATCAGCCCGGACAGACAGAAACAGCAGGGCTCTCACAACTAACGGTACGAGCTAACGGTTTAAAAAGTTCGTCTGTTTGTCGAGGTAAGTGGGTGAGTAGACTTATTTTTCCTGTTTCATTCCTGTAGAATTAGATAGCATGCCTGCAGGGTTAGTGCTTTGTTCAGGGTGTCAGATGTGGGAATCCTGGGAGACCTCCAGCCTCCCTGATGGCCACATCTGCGCCAGGTGCACCGAGCTACAGCTCCTCAGAGACCGTGTTAGGGATCTGGAGCTGCAGCTTGATGACCTACTGCGTATCAGGGAAAGTGAAGAGGCGATAGACAGGAGCTACAGGGAGGTAGTCATCCCTAGGCTACAGGGGTCAGAAAAGTGGGTCACTGTCAAGAGAGGGAAGGGAAATGCCCGGATAGTGGAGAGCACACCTGTGGCTGTCCCCCTCAGCAACAAATATTTTGTTCTGGATGCTGTTGAGGGGGATGACCTGACAGGGGACGCCCATGGTGACCAGGTCTCTGGCACTGAGCCTGGCGCTGTTGTGCAGGAGAGAAGGAGGAAGAAGAGAAATGCGGTAGTCGTAGGGGATTCCATAGTAAGGGGAACAGACAGGAGATTCTGTGAGCCTGACAGAGATACCCACATGGTGTGTTGCCTCCCAGGTGCCAGGGTACGGGATGTCTCGGACCGGGTCCTGAATATTCTAAAGGGGGAGGTGAGCAGCCAGTTGTCTTGGCACATGTTGGTACCAATGACATAGATAGAAGAGAGATTTCCAGGAGTTAGGAAGGAAGCTGAGAAGCAGGACCTCCAGGGTAGTAATCTCGGGATTGCTACCTGTGCCACGTGCTAGCGAGGGCAAGAATAGTCGGATCAGGCAGATGAATGCGTGGCTGAGAGACTGGTGTAGGGGGCAGGGCTTCAGATTCTTGGATAATTGGGATCTCTTCTGGGGGAAGTATGACCTGTTCAAAAAGGACAGGTTACACTTGAACCCAAAGGGGACCAATATCCTGGTGGGAAAGTTTAACAGAGCTGTTAGGGAGGGTTTAAACTAATTTGGCAGGGGGATGGGAACTGGAATGATAGAGCGGAGGAAGGGGAAAACAGAAATAAGTCTAAGATAGTGAGCAGTAAAGATGTCAGGAAAGACAGGCAAATGATGGGGCAAATTTGTAGCCATTGGGATGAGTTGCAGTGCAATAAAGTTGCAGTAAAATCAAAGCGAAAAGTATCAAATACTGGTCTTAAGGTGTTGCACTTAAATGCACGCAGCATAAGGAATAAGGTGGATGATCTTATTGTACAGCTACAGATTGGCAGGTATGATATTGTGGCCATCACTGAGACCTGGCTAAAGGATGCATGTCTCTGGGAGCTGAACGTCCAAGGATACGCGGTGTATCGGAAGGATAGGAAGGTAGGCAGAGGGGGAGGCGTGGCTTTATTGGTAAGAAATGATATTAAATCATTAGAAAGAGGTGATATAGGATTGGAAGGTGCAGAATCTTTATGGGTTGAGCTAAGAAATAGCAGGGGTAAAAGGACCCTGATGGCAGTTATTTATAGGCCTCCAAACAGCTGCAGGGATGTGGACTACAAATTACAACTGGAAATAGAAAAGGCTTGTCAGAAAGGCAGTGTTATGATAATTCTAGGGGATTTTAATATGCGAGTAGATTGGGAAAATCAGGTCAGCACTGGATCTCAAGAGAAAGAATTTGTAGAATGTCTGCGAAATGGCTTTTTAGAACAGCTTGTTGTTGAGCCCACTAGGGGATCGGCTGTGCTGGATTGAGTATTGTGTAATGAACCGGAGATGATTAGAGAGATTGAGGTGAAGGAACCCTTAGGAGGCAGTGATCATAACATGATTGAGTTCACTGTGAAATTAGAAAAAGAGAAACTGAAATCTGATGTGTCGGTATTTCAGTGGAGTAAAGGAACTTACAGTGGCATGAGAGAGGAACTGGCCAAAGTTGACTGGAAAGGGACACTGGCGGGAAAGACAGCAGAGCAACAGTGGCTGGAGTTTATGCGAGAAATGAGGAATGTGCAAGACAGGTATATTCCAAAAAAGAAGAAATTTTCGAGTGGAAAAAGGATGCAACCGTGGTTGACAAGAGAAGTCAAAGCCAAAGTTAAAGCAAAGGAGAGAGCATACAAGGAAGCAAAAATTAGTGGGAAGACAGAGGATTGGGAAGTTTTTAAAACCTTACAAAAGGAAACCAAGAATGTCATTAAGAGAGAAAAGATTAACTATGTAAGGAAGCTAGCAAATAATATCAAAGAGGATACTAAAAGCTTTTTCAAGTATATAAAGAGTAAAAGACAGGTGAGAGTAGATATAGGACCGATAGAAAATGATGCTGCAGAAATTGTAATGGGAGATAAGGAGATGGCAGAAGAACTAAACGAGTATTTTGCATCAGTCTTCACTGAGGAAGACATCAGCAGTACACTGGACACTCAAGGGTGGCAGGGAAGAGAAGTGTGCGCATTCACAATTACGACAGAGAAAGTACTCAGGAAGCTGAATAGGCTAAAGGTAGATAAATCTCCTGGACCAGATGGAATGCACCCTCCTGTTCTGAAGGAAGTAGCTGTGGAGATTGCGGAGGCATTAGCGATGATCTTTCAAAAGTCGATAGATTCTGCATGGTTCCGGAGGACTGGAAGATTGCAGATGTCACTCTGCTATTTAAGAAGGGGGCAAGGAAGTAAAAAGGAAATTATAGACCTGTTAGCTTGATATCGGTGGTTGGGAAGTTGTTGGAGTCAATTGTCAAGGAGGAGGTTACAGAGTACCTGGAAGCATATGACAAGATAGGCAGAACTCAGCATGGATTCCTTAAAGGAAAATCCTGCCTGACAAATCTATTACAATTTTTTGAGGAAATTACCAATAGGCTAGACAAGGGAGATGCAGTGGATGTTGTATATTTGGATTTTCAGAAGGCCTTTGACAAGGTGCCACACATGAGGCTACTTAACAAGAGCCCATGGAATTATGGGAAAATTACATACGTGGATAGAGCGTTGGCTGATTGGCAGGAAACAGAGAGTGGGAATAAAGGGATCCGATTCTGGTTGGCTACCGGTTACCAGTGGTGTTCCACAGGGATCAGTGTTGGGGCTGCTTCTTTTTACATTGTACATCAACATTTGGATTATGGAATAGATGGCTTTGTGGCTAAGTTTGCTGACGATACGAAGATAGGTGGAGTACCAGTAGTGCTGAGGAAACGGAGAGTCTGCAGAGAGACTTGGATAGATTGGAAGAATGGGCAGAGAAGTGGCAAATGAAGTACAATGTTGGAAAGTGTATGGTTATGCACTTTGGCAGAAGAAATAAACAGGCAGACTATTATTTAAATGGGGAAAGAATTCAAAGTTCTGAGATGCAACGGGACTTGGGAGTCCTCGTACAGGATACCCTTAAGGTTAACCTCCAGGATGAGTCGTTAATGAAGAAGGCGAATGCAATGTTGGCATTCATTTCTCGAGGAATAGAGTATAGGAGCAGGGATGTGATGTTGAGGCTCTATAAGGCACTGATGAGACCTCACTTGGAGTACTGTGGGCAGTTTTGGTCTCCTTATTTAAGAAAGGATGTGCTGACGTTGGAGCGGGTACAGAGAAGATTCACTAGAATGATTCCGGGAATGAGAGGGTAAATATATGAGGAACATTGTCCGCTCTTGGACTGTATTCCTTGGAGTTTAGAAGAATGAGGGGAGACCTCATAGAAACATTTCGAATGTTAAAAGGCATGGACAGAGTGGATGTGGCAAAGTTGTTTCCCATGGTTGGGGAGTCTAGTACGAGAGGGCATGATTTATGGATTGAAGGGCGCCCATTCAGAACAGAAATGCGAAGAAATTTTTTTAGTCAGAGGGTGGTGAATCTATGGAATTTGTTGCCACGGGCAGCAGTGGAGGCCAAGTCATTGGGTGTATTTAAGGCAGAGACTGATAGGTATCTGCGTAGCCAGGGCATCAAAGATTATGGTGAGAAGGCTGGGGAGTGGGACTAAATAGGAGAATGGATCAGCTCACGATAAAATGGCGGAGCAGACTCGATGGGCTGAATGGCCTACTTCTGCTCCTTTGTCTTATGGTCTTATGATATCAGAGTAATAGCAGAGGACACAATAGGATCTTTTAAGAGACTCTTAAGATAGGTACATGGAGCTTAGAAAAATAGAGGTGTATAAGATGATGAGAGACATTGATCGTGTGGATAGTCAGAGGCTTTTTCCCAGGGCTGAAATGGCTAGCATGAGAGGGCACAGTTTTAAGGTGCTTGGATGTAGGTACAGAAGAGATGTCAGACGTAAGTTTTTTTATGCAGACGGTGGTGAGTGCGTGGAATGGGCTGCCGGTGACGGTGGTGGAGGCAGATACAATAGGGTCTTTTAAGAAACCCCTGGACAGGTATATAGAGCTCAGAAAAAGAGGGCTATGGGTAACTCTAGGTACTATGGTAAGGACAACACACATCAAAGTTGCTGGTGAACGCAGCAGGCCAGGTAGCATCCTGACGAAGGGTCTCGGCCTGAAACGTCGACTGCACCTCTTACTAGACATGCTGCCTGGCCTGCTGTGTTCACCAGCAACTTTGATGTGTGTTGCTTGAATTTCCAGCATCTGCAGAATTCCTGTTGTTTATTATGGTAAGGACATGTTCAGCACAACGTTGTGGGCCAAAAGGCCTGTCATGTGCTGTAGGATTTCTATGTTTCTAATATTGAAAGAGGCAAATGAAAATGCAGAGAATGGAGGGATATGACCATTATGTAGGCACAAAGAAATAGTTTAGTTCAGCATTTATTTACCAGTGAATTTAATTTGGCATAACATCATGAGCCAAAGGGCTAGTTGCTATGTTTTATGTTCCCTGTCAAAGCTACAGCCTGGCTTAAGATGTCTTTATTGTGGGGTGGTTTCTCACCATCTA
This sequence comes from Mobula hypostoma, assembly GCF_963921235.1. Lineage (NCBI taxonomy): Eukaryota > Metazoa > Chordata > Chondrichthyes > Myliobatiformes > Myliobatidae > Mobula > Mobula hypostoma. Next base: position 98,389,924 of record NC_086100.1, on the reverse strand, counting down.
CCCTGTAATACTACATGCTTCTATCAGCCTCCTCTCATCTAAAGAAAGCAAAGCAAAGCAGCCTATCCAGTCTCTTCCCCATAAGTGAAATGTTGCATTTCAGACAACATCCTGATGAAACTCAAATTAATTGGATGGCACAATATGAGTGGTTAGTGTGACACTATCACAGTGCCTGCGACCCTGGTTCAATTCCTGCCACTAAGAAGTTTGTATGTTCTCCCCATGACTGTGTGGGTTTCCTCTAGGTGCTCTGCTTTCCTCCCACATTCCAAAGATGTAGGATTAGTAGGTTAATTGGCCCATGGGTATAATTGGACCGTACTGGCTCGTTGGGCTGGAAGGGCTGTGAAAGAGATACTGTGCTATATCTCTAAATTAAAAAAAAATAAAAGCAATAAGTCCTGGAAAGGTTCCACAGTTCCAGCAGCAACTCTGCAAAGAGAAATAGTCAACATTTCTGATCTGCAGCACTTTACTGATATTCACAACTCAAACAAATAAAATTAAAGTAGCTAATCTTGTACAACTTAAATAGTTCAGTTATGCCCACTAGCTAATTATCCTTATAAGGGATTAATAAGGACAAAAATAAAGCAACTTCATATGCCATATGTTACAGATCAAATGCAAAATAATTTAAGTGATCAGTGTTGCTGAAACTTTGAACTTTCACTCTGCTGAATTTTTGCTGGCTTCTATTACTGATAATGGCCTAAGATCTCAGGCTGGGAAGTTTGCCTGCAGAGGTGCTTAGGTCAAATGTGGTGCAAACACAGCAATTCCATTGAAACATGGAAATGATAACAGCAAGGAGAAAGGTAAGTGCATCTTCAATGTAAACGAAACATTATTTCACCGCGTGTAACCGAGTGTTTGTGTTAAACATCAATTCGTTTTTAACAACGTGTTTTTTTTTGACAGCAGATTCCCATTAATAGCTGCTGAATTGTTACAAAGGTACAGTGTCTACCTTCACTGAGATAACTCCCATGTTTCCAAACAACAGACAGGGCAGGCACACTAGAATAAACAGTCTGGCTCACAGAGCACCACATAACGATTTTGCTGCAACGGATGATCTGCCTGAGTTTACAGCAAGAGCTTTATTACTTACCGTTTCAAAAAATATTTCCATCATTCGATTTTGCTTCTCTTCAAAGGATAATCCTTTCCTTTTAGACTAGGAATTAGAGGATTAAGGGGGGAGAAAAAAACAAAAACAGATATATCATCGATATATGACATGATTCTTTATTGTTTTGTAACAACATTACAACAAATTAATTTACATTCCTTTCCTGGACATTACTTGTTAAAAAAAAATTGCTTCAATTTTGCTCAGATAAGGAATCTTAAATTCAATTCACTACTCAGTCAAGATAATTTTGAAAAGACAAGATTACTGCAGAAAATGATGAATAGATGAGAACAATTAGTTCAAGATGGAACAGAAGAGCACAGGAGTACACCCTATTGCCCAAAATGTCCGTGTCAAACACAATGTAAAATTAAACAAAATCTTTTCATAATTCATATTCTCCCCATTACCTGCATACTCATTTGCCTGTATAAAAGTCTCAATATTAATTCTGTAGCTGCTTCCACCACTACCGGACAGCCTGTCCCAGACACATTCTCTGTGCACACAATACATGCCCTGCATGTCTCCTTCAAATTTTCCTCCATCTAAACTTAAATGCAGGTCCTCTGGTATATGACATTTCTACCTAAGAAAAGGATCCTGGCTGTCTATCCTGTCCTGATTTTATAGACTATTAGGTCTCACCTCAGTCTTCCATATGCCAGAGAAAATATTCCAAGATTGTCCAACCTATCCTTATAGCCCATTCCCTCTAATCCAGGCAGTGACCTGGTAGACTTCTTCTCTAACCCCTTTGAAAGCCCCCACTTGCTTCCTGCTAAAAAAATTGCACACAGTACTCCAAGTGAAGCAGAGCCTCTGGACCCAATGCCCCAACCAATAAAGGGAAGTATGCCTAATGTCTTCTTTTCCAGCCTACCTACTACACACGTTACCATTTTCAGGGATCAATGTAGTTAATGCTGTTCCATTATTCAAGGGAATTGAGGATAATCCCGGGCAATGAGTCCAACGTCAGTGCTGGGAAGCTATAAGCATAGGATTCATGACTGTTTACAAAGCCCATCTTAATTAGTGCCAGTCAGCACTAATTTGTGAGGGTCAAGTTGTATCTTACTAACTTAAATGAATTTTTCAAGGAGGTGAATGATGAAAGTAGCACTTTGATCAGTGACCAATCTGAACACTGGAATCCTAAGAGGAAGTGATTTCACTCAAGGTCCACTGCCCGAGTAGAAAAAGGGAGCAGTGGGTCACGGCAATATAATAGAGCTTTGACTGGAAACCAATCTGCATTTGAGACTGATTAGCAGAGCAAATTAAAGAGGCAAGTGCAATGGCCATCAGGTGAGTGGACAGTGTCAGAGTGGTGATCTTGAGGCTTTAGCGAGGAGAGGCTTCAGACAGAGAAAGCAAAGAAAAGCTTCAGGTTCGCAAACACAAGGAAATCTACAGATGCTGGAATTTCAAGCAACACACATAAAAGTTGCTGGTGAACACAGCAGGCCAGGCAGCATCTCTAGGAAGACGTACAGTCAACGTTTTGGGCCAAGACCCTTCGTCAGGACTAACTGAAAGAAAAGCTAGTAAGAGATTTGAAAGTGGGAGGGGGAGGGGGAGATCTGAAATGATAGGAGAAGACAGGAGGGGGAGGGATGGAGCCAAGAGCTGGACAGTTGATTGGGAAAAAGGATATGAGAGGATCATGGGACAGGAGGCCTAGGGAGAAAGAAGAGGGGGAGGGGGGAAACCAGAGGATGGGCAAGGGGTATAGTGAGGGGGACAGAGGGAGAAAAAGGAGAGAGAGAAAAAGAATGTATGTATGTAAATAAATAACGGATGGGGTACGAGGGGGAGGTGGGGCATTAGCGGAAGTTTGAGAAGTCAATGTTAGCGGAAGTTTGAGAAGTCAATGTTAGCAGAAGTTTGAGAAGTCAATGTTGACTTCTCAAACTTCCGCTAATGCCCCACCTCCTCCTCATATCCCATCCATTATTTATTTATATACACACATTCTTTTTCTCTCTCTCCTTTTTCTCCCTCTGTCCCCCTCACTATACCCCTTGCCCTTACAAATTAATAACAAATCCACAAAGGTAAGACAGCTGATATGCGATTTACTGGAATCATGATTTCCCAAAATCCATAGCCTAACACAAAATTTAAGTCAGCCATCTTGTTAATATTTGACCATTTTATTGACATATTCAGTCATTTGATAGCTATTGTTACAGGGAAATCACAAATTCTGCTTCAGCTTACTACATGTTATTATATGCTACCCTACTGTGTTTTTTTAGCCTGTGATAATGTGCAGCCCCTGACAGACAATTTTTGGTCTGAGGCTTTATTCTAGACTGCTATTATCTCCTGGCATCGCTGTATCTTTACAATGGTTGTACCTCAATTTCCTTTATAGGTTATAATTGGTTGTTTTGAATGCTGCAGACTTGAACTATCAATGATCCGGATGATAATGTGGTTAACTGGATTAGCAAATTTGCGGAGGGCACCAAGACTGGGGGTGTAGTGGACAGCGAGGAAGCTTGCAGCGGGATCTGGAACAGCTAGAAAATGGGCTGAAAATAGCAGATGGAATTTAATGCAGACAAGTGAAACGACCACGACATCTAGCTGTTCACCTGCCCACTTGAGAATGCTGAGGACCATCCACTGTACGTGAAATTCTAAACAGTATAATCGTAAAGTATTTTCAAGGGATTTTTTGAGATTCTACCAGGATCACGACCTGTGGCTGGCAACCTTGATACCCCTTCAAGTCTCATTGGAGCATTGAGGCTCCTCAGCAGCTAAAGACTGCATGGTTAAGTATACACTTATTGTTTATTGCTGATAAGTATTACTAAGAACTGCATGTAACCTTCCGCTTGATTTATTAATAGAGCTTGTCTACTGAGTCCTTATGGGTGGAGCTGAGAAACAGGAAAGGTATGGCCACATTAGTGGGATTGTATTACAGACCACCCAATAGTCAACGAGAATTGGAAGAGCAAATCTGCAGGGAAATAGCAAGCAACTGCAGGAAACATAAAGTTGTGGTGGTAGGGGATTTTAATTTTCCATATATTGATTGGGATTCCCATACTGTTAGGGGTCTAGATGGTTTAAAGTTTGTAAAATGTGTTCAGGAAAGTTTTCTAAATCAATATATAGAGGAACCAACTAGAGGGGATACAATATTGGATCTCCTGTTAGGAAACGAGTTAGGACAAGTGACGGAAGTCTGTGTAGGGGAGCACTTTGGTTCCAGTGATCATAACACCAGTAGTTTCAACTTGATCATGGACAAGGATAGATCTGGTCCTAGGGTTGAGGTTCTTAACTGGAAGAAGGCCAAATTTGAAGAAATGAGAAAGAATCTAAAAAGCGTGGATTGGGACAGGTTGTTCTCTGGCAAGGATGTGATCGGTAGGTGGGAAGCCTTCAAAGGAGAAATTTTGAGAGTGCAGAATTTGTATGTTCCTGTCAGGATTAAAGGCAAAGTGAATAGGAATAAGGAACCTTGGTTCTCAAGGGATATTGCAACTCTGATAAAGAAGAAGAGGGAGTTGTATGACATGTATAGGAAGAAGGGAGTAAATAAGGTGCTTGAGGAGTATAAGAAGTGCAAGAAAATACTTAAGAAAGAAATCAGGAGTGCAAAAAGAAGACGTGAGGTTGCATTGGCAGTCAAAGTGAAGGATAATCCAAAGAGCTTTTACAGGTATATTAAGAGCAAAAAGATTGTAAGGGATAAAATTGGTCCTCTTGAAGATCAGAGTGGTCGCCTATGTGTGGAACCAAAGGAAATGGGGGAGATCTTAAATAGGTTTTTTGCGTCTGTATTTACAAAGGAAACTGGCATGAAGTCTATGGAATTAGGGGAAACAAGTAGTGAGATCATGGAAACTGTACAGATCGAAAAGGAGGAGGTCCTTGCTGTCTTGAGGAAAATTAAAGTGGATAAATCCCCGGGACCTGACAGGGTGTTCCCTCGGACCTTGAAGGAGACTGGTGTTGAAATTGCAGGGGCCCTGGCAGAAATATTTAAAATGTCGCTGTCTACAGGTGAGGTGCCGGAGGATTGGAGAGTGGCTCATGTTGTTCCGTTGTTTAAAAAAGGATCGAAAAGTAATCCGGGAAATTATAGGCCGGTAAACTTAACGTCGGTAGTAGGTAAGTTATTGGAGGGAGTACTAAGAGACAGAATCTACAAGCATTTGGATAGGCAGGGACTTATTAGGGAGAGTCAACATGGCTTTGTGCGTGGCAGGTCATGTTTGACCAATCTATTGGAGTTTTTCGAGGAGGTTACCAGGAAAGTGCATGAAGGGAAGGCAGTGGATATTGTCTACATGGACTTCAGTAAGGCCTTTGACAAGGTCCCGCATGGGAGGTTAGTTAGGAAAATTCAGTCGCTAGGTATACATGGAGAGGTGGTAAATTGGATCAGACATTGGCTCAATGGAAGAAGCCAAAGAGTGGTAGTAGAGAATTGCTTCTCCGAGTGGAGGCCTGTGACTAGTGGTGTGCCACAGGGATCAGTGCTGGATCCATTGTTATTTGTCATCTATATCAATGATCTGGATGATAATGTGGTAAATTGGATCAGCAAATTTGCTGATGATACAAAGATTGGAGGTGTAGTAGACAGCGAGGAAGGTCTTCAGAGCCTGCAGAGGAACTTGGACCAGCTGGAAAAATGCGCTGAAAAATGGCAGATGGAGTTTAATGCAGACAAGTGTGAGGTATTGCACGGTGGAAGGACAAACCAACGTAGAAAATACAGGGTTAATGGTAAGGCACTGAGGAGTGCAGTGGAACAGAGGGATCTGGGAATACAGATACAAAATTCCCTAAAAGTGGTGTCACAGGTAGATAGGGTCGTAAAGAGAGCTTTTGGTACATTGGCCTTTATTAATCAAAGTATTGAGTATAAGAGCTGCAACGTTATGATGAGGTTGTATAAGGCATTCGTGAGGCCAAATCTGGAGTATTGTGTTCAGTTTTGGTCACCAAATTACAGGAAGGATATAAATAAGGTTGAAAGAGTGCAGAGAAGGTTTACAAGGTTGTTGCCGGGACTTGAGAAACTCAGTTACAGAGAAAGGTTGAATAGGTTAGGACTTTATTCCCTGGAGCGTAGAAGAATGAGGGGAGATTTGATAGAGGTATATAAAATTATGATGGGTATAGATAGAGTGAATGCAAGCAGGCTTTTTCCACTGAGGCAAGGGGAGAAAAAAACCAGAGGACATGGGTTAAGGGTGAGGGGGGAAAAGTTTAAAGGGAACATTAGGGGGGGCTTCTTCACACAGAGAGTGGTGGGAGTATGGAATGAGCTGCCAGACGAGGTGGTAAATGCGGGTTCTTCTTTAACATTTAAGAATAAATTGGACAGATACATGGATGGGAGGTGTATGGAGGGATATGGTCCGTGTGCAGGTCAGTGGGACTAGGCAGAAAATGGTTTGGCACAGCCAAGAAGGTCCAAAAGGCCTGTTTCTGTGCTGTAGTTTCTATGGTTCTATGGTTCTAATCAAATAAAGGAATCTGAGTTTTGTTCTTGAGTAACTAAATCTCTTATTCTTTTAGTTAATAGTTAAATAAATTATTTAATCAAACTGCTGATTTGGTTGCTCAAAAGGAATCAAAACAATACGAGCAGTTTTGAGATTATTGTTGAGCTCAATGTACATTTTGAACACAAGGGGAATGACTGACATCATCTGCCTGGCAGCCCTCATCACAACTGTACACACTGTCACTGTTACAGATGTCAGATTAGTCTTCCAGAGGGTGAACCTGCAACAAATGTCTTGCTTGGAGTCCCCGGCTGTGCCCTCAATGCTGCTCGGATCAGCTGGCAGGAGTACTTACAGACATTTTTAACCTCTCCCTCCTCCAATCTGTGGTTAAAAAAAACTACTAACAGAAAATCCACAGAAGCGCCGAAGGCCTCATCCCAGGAAGAGAAAGGATCTTCGCTTAGAAGACATATGAATCTACAGGGCCAGTCACCTACTGGTCCAGGACAAAGGATGATGGCAAGCTGCTATCGGCAGCCTATGCCCCAAAAGGGGTGATGGGCTTAAGAAGAAGAAAGAAGACAGTTGTCTACCTTTGAAAAATCGTGTTGAAGAGTTAGTAAATTACGTAGCAGCTTTTAAAAAATACTAGTTAGGTTGTATCTGGAGTATTGGATGCAATTCTGGTCATCCCATTGTAGGAATAATATGGAAGCTTTAGAGAAGGGTCAGAAGAGGTTTTCCAGTATGCTACCTGTATTCAAGGGCACGTGCTACATAAGGAGATTGGACATAGGTGGATTGTTTTACCTGGAGAAGTGCAAGCTGAGGGGAGACCCAACACAAGTTTATAAGATTATGAAAGAGAGACAGTCAGTAGCTTTTCCTCCCAGAGTCTAAGTGGCTGATAAGAGAAGGCAAGCATTTAAGCCGGGGGAAAGTTCAAAGGAAAACTTTCAAGTTCAAGTTTTTATTTTACAGAGAGTTGTGGGTACCTGGAATACACTGCTAATGGAGGCAAATATGATGGAGGCATTTAAGAGTCTTAGATGATTACGCAGAGAACCAAGAAACATGGACTTGGCATATACAGAAGAATTAGTTTATCATAAACACAAAGAGATTTGGCAGATTGTAGAAATCCAAAGCAACACAAACAAGATGCTGGAGGAACTCAGCAGGTCAGGCAGCGTCTATGGAAAGGAATAAACTGTAAACATTTCGGGCCGAGACCCTTCATCAGGACTCTGAAGGTCCTGATCTTTGTATCCTCACAGGAGTAGTATCAGATGTTTGGAGAGTGTTGAATGTTATTCCTTCCTCTGTGAAAGGTAATAGGGTTAACTCTAGGAATTATAGTCCAATGAGTCTTACTTCAATAGTGGGCAAATTATTGGAAAAGATTCTTACAGACAGGATTTATGAGAATTTAGAGAAGCATAGTCGAATTAGGGATAGTCAGCATAGCTTCATGAGGTGCGGGACATGCCTCACAAGCCTGACTAAATTATTTGACAATGTGACAAAACACATTGATGAAGGTAGAGCAGTGGATGGACTTCTCAGTAAGGCATTTGCTAAGGTTCCCCATGGTAGGCTTATTCAGCAAATCAGGAGGCATGGGACCAGGGAAACTTGGCAGCATGGATTTAGAATTGGTTTGCCTATTAAAGGCTGAGCATGGTTGCAGACGGAGCGTATTCTGCCCAGAGGTCGGTAACTGGGTGGTGTTCTGCACTGATCTACTCTGGGACTCCTGTTCTCTGTGAATTTTAAAAATGAGTAAAATGAAGAAGTGGAGGGATGGATTGGTAAGTTTGCAGATGACACGAAGGTCAGTAGTGTTGTAGGTAATCAGGTTATCAAGGATTACATGGGACATTGATAGGAGGCAGAGTTTGGCTGAAATGGCAGATGGCATTCAACCCAGAAAACTTTGGAAGGTTGCTTTTGAAGGTAGAATACAGGTTTAATGGCAGGATTCTTAGCAGTGTGAGCAACAGAGGGATCTTGGGGTCCGTGTCCATAAATTCCTCAGTTCCCATGCAAGTTGAGAGGATTGTTAGGAAAATGTCGGTATGGTGTGTTGGCCTTCATTAGTCAGGGGATTGAGTTCAAGAGCCGCAGGGTAATGTTGCAGCTCTGCAAAACTCTTTTAAACCACACTTGGAATATTATGTTTAATTCTGGTTGCCTCACTAGACGAAGTATGTGGAAGGTTTAGAGAGGGTGCAGAGGAGATTTACCAGGATGCTGCCTGATTTGCAGAAAGGTCAAACTCAAAAGTAGATTTATTATCAAAATACCTATATGTCACCCCTTCTGAGATTCATTTTCCTGCAGGCACACCCAGCAAATCTGTAGCATAGTAACTATAAGAGGGTCAATGAAAGATCAGAGTTCAGAAGGCAACAAACTGCAAATGCAAATAGAAATAAATAACAATAAATAATGAGAACATGAAATAAGATAAAGTCCTTAAAGTGAGATTACTGCTTGTGGGAACATCACAATGAACGTGATTATCCCCTTTTGTTCAAGAGCCTGATAGTTGAGGGGTAGTAACTGTTCTTGAACCTGATTGTGTGGGTTCTGAGGCTCCTGTACCTTCTACCTGATGCAGCAGCGAGAAAAGAGATGGCCTGTGTGGTGGGATGGATGCTGTTTTCCTACACCAGTGTTTCAAGTACAGTACATGTGCTCAATTGTTGGGAGGGCTTTACCCGTGATGCACGAGGCCGAATATACAACCTTTTGAAGGACTGAGCATTTTTTATGAGGATATGTTGAGTGTGCTAGGGTGATTGGAGGAAAGTATAAGGAAGATGTCTGAGGCAAGTTTTTTTTTAAACACAGAAAGGTTGGTGTGTGGAACACACTGCCAAGGGTGGTGGTAGAGGAAGGCACATTAGGGACATTTTGGATACTCTTCGATAGGCACGTGGATGATTGATGGAAAAGTGGAGGCTATGTGGGAGGGAAGAGTTAAATTGATCTTAAGTTAAAAGATAGGCACATTATAGGCTGTAGGGCCTGTACTGTGCAGAAATGTTCTGTTTACATATAATCCTGCTTACAGTATCATATTTTTCAACTGCTGTCCCAGGTTCCCACAATTCTATGGTGAGGGAAAGATTACCAGCTCTAGGGAGGATTACCACTTCCAGACCCCGAGTATCAGGTCAAAGACATAGAAAACAATCATCTTTCTAAGCTAATGAAGAACATCTTCATTTTGAACATCATCTGCAGGACACAAAGTAGCAAAGTTTAATCCCTGAATGATACAGCTGCAAGAATGGCTCTGCAATAAGTTGTGAGGTCCAAGCAAAGGGATAATGCTGATCTTCACTATCCTGCAAAACTATGGACACATCTATCTACCCATGTTAGCACTGCCAGAACAGACCACTACACAGTGCTTGTGGACTTCAGGTGCCACCTTCACGCTGCAGTAACATCATATTGTATGGCACCACCTTACACCATGAGATAGAAACACACAAAATGATTCAGAGCAAAACACACAGTTGTCTGTGGTTGGATCCTGAGACGGTGTGCCCTGTCTGGGAGCCTTCATAAAACTAAATCCATGGGATAAAGTCATTGCTGCCAAACAAGTGTACCAGGTCAACTGTAACTTAACAGAATGAGCTACATAAACACTAGAAGCACCTTGGCTGGCAATCCAACAACAGGACATTCTTCCAGATTCTGCAACAAGGAACAACTAGGACAAAATAGCAGAAACTGAACGGAAACTACGTTGCAAGAAGTGCAGCGAATGTCGACATATCTTACTAATTAATTAACAAGAAATGAGTACTGGTTGCGGCTAGATACGAACCACACAATATGTTAACTATAATTTCTCTATCTATCCCCATTGAGAGAAGAAAGTTCCATTGAAACGAATATGAGAGCCTCCCCGATCGCTGTCAGGACAGAGTAGGGCCCTGAAGCTCCACTCACTTTTCAGAGCAGAGGACAAAACCCAAAGCCCCTTCTCTCACCATGTTACCGTCGTGCCAGGACTCAATCCCCGACGTCTCCCAGGCAACTCCCGCTTCCCGGACGTCACGCAGAACTGCCAACGAGACATAACACACTCCCGAGAAAGAGTGGACTTGAGAGCGTTACCATTGCCGGTAGCGACCTCTTCCTCGTTAGGCAGCATGTGCAAAGATCATTACTGTAAATCATCCTTAGCGGCGGGTGAACGCCGAACTGGATAAAATATTGTTTGTAGTTGGTAAATCTATCATGTTGCGAGTAGTTCAATAATTGTAGAAAATAGAACCCCTCAGGGAAGTATTGTTAGTCCATTATTATTTGCTATCATAATAAATTCTCAAATAAATAGTTCTGTCAGAGTATCATTATTTACTAATGACGGCGCTTTATGGAAAAGGGGTGGTAATGTGAAATTTATAATACGGAAACTTCAAGTGGCAATAATTAAGATGGCAGATTGGATTTTATAACGGGGATTCAGATTCTCAGCTCAGAAATCCAGAATAATATTTCTTACTTGGAAAAGGATAAAATAACAGTTCAAACTAAAATTTTATGGTAGAGAATTAGAATGTGTGGGTACCTTTAAACTTCTAGGAATTTGGTATGATAAGAGCCTCACGTGGTCAGCACACATTAAAGAGATAATAACCAAAAGAAAGAAAGCGTTAAATGTTCTGAGGTTTAATGGGAAAGCTGTCAGGAAACCCTTGAAAGCAATAATGGAGTTACTAGGACTTGATGTTTCAATCCCTATGGTAAATTGGCACTCTCAATGTTGGCAGTGGGTTTGGAGTGGTGACAAGGAGGGAGGGTAAGTACGTCATCAGGTGGGCACCCTCCCTCTTTGATGTTTCGTTGATAAGCCCACGACGTCTCCAGAGGGCTCAACGGTGCTACCTGGCGTCCCAGGTACACCCCCCTCAGTTCCATACCCTCCTGTCTTCATCTTGCAGCCCAGTTGTTGTCTTTCCTTTCAATCCAAATCCAATTGCTGCTTTCTTCTGCCGCATTTGACAAGGACTTGATTGCTTGTTGGAGGGAGTATCCCCTCACCCCCATCTTCTTCAATAGACTGGTCGTAGATGTAGCAACGAATCCCCTGCATCCCATTCTACGGGGGAAATCTCGGTCTTCCAGCCATTCTGGGCAGCTTCAGTTGCCAGTTCAGAGTACTTGGTCTTTTTCCTCGACACCATCTTCCCATGGTACTGTCAATTCCACAGCATATGTCAACTTGGCCATTGTGGGCCACTCCATGTCTGGCCAGAGTGTTGTAGCTGCAATATCTGGGGGAAACACAAGCTTTTTCCCCAAGTCCATGTCCATTTTCCAATCCCGAGCAACCTGCAAAATGCTTTCATCTTTTGATGTTATATGGTGCTCTGGAGGTTGGCCTGCTGGTACAAATCGTGTAATGTGGACATTTCCTGCAGATGTTTGTGGGAGAGCATTTGTGATGATTCATCTCTGTTCCAAGATTGATGCCAGCTGTCTGAGAACTTGGTTATGCTGCCAAGTGCACCGCCCCTGGGTGAGGCTCGTGGTGCATCCTATTAAAATGTGCCTTAGTGAATATATATATAGGATTAATAGGATCAATACTGGACGGTTTATGGATCAGCATCACACTGTGTGCTCCAGAAACTGGATATAATTCAAAGGCAAGCATTAAGGTTAATCAGTGGGGCAATCAGGAACACCAGTTGTGGCAATGCAGGTGACACCTCTGGAAGTGAGAAGGAAATAGCTTGTGTTAACATATTGGGTAAACCTACAAGGGCCTGGAGAAAATCACCCAAGTAAACAGCTTTTGGATCCATGCTGGGAACAGGAAAAAAGGAAATGAGAAGTTTTGCATGGACGATTGAAGGAAAAGCAGAAGGGACAGGAATTTGCAATAAGGCAGCGAGTGATACAGTGCCTTTTCCTGGGCTGTCTCCATGGCTTTGAGAAGCACCAGAGGTGGATCTTAAATTACTTGAAAGGAAACAGAAAAATAAAGAAGTGATTTTAAATCAAGATATAGTTGAATTTTATGTAGATAATAATTATTATGGATATTTACAAAGTGCACAGATGTTTCAAAACGGTAATAGTAGATTAGGAGTAGGATTGGTAGTGCCTGATTTTAGCATGAAAAAGCAGGTGAGGGTAACTGATAATTCCTCAGTGTGAAACGACAGTTGTCCTGAAGAAGGGTCTCGAACCAAAGTATCGACTGTTTACTCTTTTCCATTGATGCTGCTAAGTTCCTCCAGCGTTTTGTGCTGTAGCTGGACTGTTAGCTTCACTGTGTGTGGAGGAAGTGAGATGGATGAAAGTCTGATTCAAGCACAACAGTCAGGCGTCTAAAACATTTACACTCAGAGGCAAGACCAGACGTTATGTGTGAGATAATGCAAACCTTATTTACACGTAAAATGACGGGCTTTGTCTATGTTTTATGTGGATTCCAGCACATGTTGGCATTAGAGAGAACAAGCAAGCGGATAAATTAGCAAAGGAGGCAACAAATCGAGCAGAAGTGGACATTCAAATAAATTACGTGAAAGGAGAAATGAAAAACATTATTAAAAGTGAAATTTTAAAAATGTGGAGAAAGCAATGGGATGAAGAGAGAATGGGAAGACATTTTTTACAATATCCAGTAAGAAGTGGGAGGGTGGAGGAATGCAGTAAAGAGCAGGAGCCAGGTAGTATTATTGAGATTAAGGTTTGGCTTAAATAGTTCATTGTTTTTAATGAAGAAACTTAATAATAGGAGATGTGAGTATTGTAATCAACAAGAAATGGTTGAGCATGCATTGGTGAGCTGTCCAAGATCTAATCAAGAGAGAAGATGGTGGATTTAAAGTTATCATGGAATAAAATACAATTTAACTAATTTTGCAGAAAGGATCACAGGATTAGTGCTTTAAAGATATTGTGCAGTTCTTCAACAATACAGGTCTTTTTTTGTAGAATTTGATACAAATATAAATATATAAGATTTAGATATTCTGACCCACACTCCAGTTCAGAAGATGGCAATAACGCGCCTTAAACCTGTTTATCAAGCACCATAAAACCTCAGAAGAAGACAAAGAAGGTGAGGTACCGGAGAATTGGAGGATAGCTAATATTGTTTTACTGATTAAGGAACCAGGAAACTAGAGGCTGGTGAGGCTGACTTCAGTTTTGGGAAAGTTATTGGAAGGGAATCAATGAGTATTTGGATAGACATGGACTGATTAGGGATTGTCAGCATGGCTTTGTGCACGGTAGGTCCTGTCTAACCAATCTTACAGAGTTTTTTTGAGAAGTTACCAAGAAAGTTGATGAAGGCAAGGAAATGGATGTAGTCTACATGGACTACATGGACATGCAGGACTTAGACAAGGTCCTGCATTGGAAGTTGGTCAGGAAGGTTCAGTCACTGGGCATTCAAGATGAGGTAGCAAATTGGATTAGACCAACACTCACAACACGCTGGAAGAACTCAGCAGGTCAGGCAGCATCTGTGGAAAAGATCGGTCAACGTTTCAGGCCGGAACCCTTCATCAGGACTGAAGAAGGAAGGGGCAGAGGCCCTATAAAGAAGGTGAGGGGAGGGTGGGAAGGAGAAGGCTGATAGGTTCCAGGTGAAAAACCAGTAAGGGGAAAAGACATTTGGATTAGACATTGGCTTTGTGGGAGAAGCCAGAGAGTGGTCATGGAGGGTTGCCTCTCTGACTGAAGGCCTGTGACTAGTGGATAACCACAGGGATCGGTGCTGGGTCCGTTGTTTTTTGTTATCTATATCAACAATCTAGATGATAATGTGGTTAACTAAACCATCAAATTTGTGGATGACATCAAGATTGAGGGTGGAGTGGACAGCAAGGAGGCCATCAAAGCTTACAGTGGGATCTGGACCAGCTGGAAAAATGGCAGATGGAATTTAATGCAGACAAGTGTGAGGTGTTGCACTTTGGGAGGATTAACCAGATCTTGGACAGTGAACGGTAGGGCACTGGCGTGTGGTAGAACAAAGGGATCTGGGAATACAGACACATAATTCATTGAAAGTTGTGTCACTGATATGTAGGGTCATAAAGAAAGCTTTTGGCACCTTGGCCTTCATAAATCAAAGTATTGAGTACAGGAGTTATGTTGAAGTATAAAATGTTGGTGAGGCTTAACTTGGAGTATAGTGTGCAATTTTGGTTACTGGAACTGCACTATATATTTAATCCTGTGATCCTTTCTGTAAAATATTGTTAGTGTTAAATTGTAATTTTATTCCATAGTAACTTTAAAATCAACCATTCCCTAACTCAATTATATCTTGGCCACCTCACCAGTACATTCTCAACCATTTCTTGTTGATTTCAATACAGGAAAGGTGCGAATAAGGTTGAAAGAGTACAGAGAAAACTTACAAGGATGTTGTCAGGACTAGAGGGGTCAAGTTATAAGGAAAGATGGAATTGATTATGAAATGGCTAGCATGAGAAGGCACAGTTTTAAGGTGCTTGGAAGTAGGTACAGAGGAGATGTCAGGGGTAAGTTTTTTACGCAGAGAGTGGTGAGTGCGTGGAAGGGGCTGCCAGCAGCGGTGGTGGAGACAGATACAATAGGGTCTTTTTAGAGACTCCTGGACATGGAGCTCAGAAAACTAAAGGGCTATGGGTAACCCTAGGTAGTTCTAAGGTAAGGACATGTTCGGCACAGCTGTATTGTGCCTGTATTGTGTCTTCTATGTTTTAGATTAAGACTTTATTCCTTGGAACTTGGAAAATGAGGTGAGATTTTGTAGAGGTATACAAAATTATGAATGGTATAGATAGGGCAAATGTAAACAGACTTTTTCCACTGAGGTTGGGTGGGACTACAACCATAGGTCATGGGTTAAAGGTGGAAGATGAAATGCTTAAGGGGAACATGAGGAGAAGCCTCTTCACTCAGAGGATCGTGAGAGTGTGGAACAAGGTGCTAATGCAAGTGGTGTAAGGAAGCTCGATTTTAATGTTTAAAAGAAGTTTGGATAGGTCCATGGATGGTAAGTATATTGAGGGCTGTGGTTCGGGTGCAGGTCGATGTGACTAGGCGGATTAAATAGCTCACCATGGACCAAATGGGCTGAAGGGCCTGGTTATGTGCTGTACTTTTCTATGATTCTATGGTAAACTCTTTAGATTATGAGGACCCTCAGTCCTCGTTTATTGTCATTTAGAAATGCATGCATTAAAAAAATGATACAATGTTCCTCCAGAAAGATATCACAGAGACACAGGACAAACCAAGACTAAAACTGACAAAACCACATAATTATAACATATAGTTACAACAGTGCAAAGCAATACTGTAATTTGATAAAGAGCAGACCATGGGCATGGTAAAAAAAAAGCCTCAAATCCCCACAGCCCCATCATCTCATGCAGACGGTAGAAGGGAGAAACTCTCCCCGCCATGAACCCCCAAGCGCCGCAAACTTGCTGATGCAGCACCATTGGAAGCACCCGACCATAGCAGACTCTGAGTCTGTCCCAAAACTTCGAGCCTCCGACCAGCCCTCCGACACAGCCTCTCCGAGCACCATCCTCTACTGAGCGCTTCAACCCTGCCCTGGCCGCCGAGCAACAAGCAAAGCCGAGGACTCGGGGCCTTCCCCTCCAGAGATTCTGGATCACACAGTAGCAGCGGCAGCAAAACAGGCATTTCAGAAGTTTCACCAGATGTTCCTCCGTACTCGCACGTCTGTCTCCATCAAATCAGGATTGTGCACGGCACCCTACTTGACAGATAACAGATATCATTCACCTGAGTGGCCGCTGCAAGCTGCATTGTGCCGTCATCTTCTTTTCCCCTCCCCAAATCTCCCCTAATTGCAATTATATTATGGGGAGGTTTGGGGAGCAAGGTTAGAGGATATGGGATGGGGACTACTACACACACATGAAACGTGAGGAGGTTGACAGGTGAAGATCAAAGTGGGAATGCAAACAAAAACTGCCGATGCAGAAAATTTGAAATAGGTTTCACTGATTAAACCATTAACATTGTTTCTTTCTCAGCAACCTTTCCCAGATTGGTAGACTAGGTCAAATGCAACAGAGGGAGCTACGATGGTGTTAGAGAGTGGCTTCTTCAAGCTCATCTGTGCAAACAGCTTAATTTCTACCTTAAATGTCTCAGTTTTCCTTTTCAAGTGACAAGGGAAAAAAAAGCGATGTGGCAGACTTTAACATTGTAATCAGCGAGATGTTGTTTTTGTCTTTTTGGTCTCCACTCTTGCTGTGTGATGCCTCTCTACCCCTTTATTAGGGGTGTGTCAAATTGTTGGATGAACAATTCGTTTTTGTTTCACTGCAGATCGCGATTGTTCTTAGCGGCTTTACTATTGCCTGTTTGGTGGGTGGAGGGTGCTGATTCTTTTTGTTGTAGTGGGGAGGATCGATGCTTTGCTGCTGCTTGGACATGAGGGGGGGAGTGGAGGGGAGTTAGGGTTCTAACGTTTTCACTGTTATTCATTCTTTGGGGTACCTTTCTGTTTTCATGGATGTCTGTGAAGAACAAGAATTTCAGGTTGTATATTGTATACATTCTCTGATATTAAATGGAACCATTGAACAGAGATCAGCTAAGTTACTGATTCAGGAGGCCCAATCAGCGGCTGGAGAAGAGCATGGTGAACAAGGTTTCACACCGGTCGGCGATGCTTGTTTTGCAGGTGTTCGAACATTCCAAACGCCCAATCAGTGGCAAGAGCAGAGCATAGCAAATTAAATAAAAGTATAGAGGGGAAAGTGGGGCAGCCTGGGAGACCCACAGTCTCCTGGGGAACTAATCTGCATGAAGCTCCTTGAGACTGTGTTAGGGATCTGGAGCAGCAGCTGGATAACCTTCGGCTTGCATGGGAGAGTGAGGAGATGATCGATCAGAGTTACAGGGAAGTAGTCACCCGAAATTGCAGGAGGCGAGTAGCTGAGTGACTGTCAGGAGAAATGGAAATGTGAAAAGGCAGTTGGTGCAGAGCACCCCTGCGGCCATTCCCTTCAACAATAAGTATACTATTTTGGATACTGTTGTGGGGGATGACCTCCCAGGGGAATGTCACAGAAACCAGGTTACTGACACTTAGTGCTTATATGGGTTCATGGTGCAGAAGGGAGAGAGGGAGAAGAAAGGAGTGGTAGAGATAGGGAACTCAATAGTCAGAGTAACAGACAGGAGATTCTGTAGACATGAACTGGACACCCAGATGGTATGATGCCTCCTAGGTGCCTGGATCAGGGATGTCTCAGATCATGTCCACAGCATTTTAGAGAGGGAGGGAGAGCAGCCAAATGTCTTGGTACATATTGGTACCAATGACATAGGAAGGGAAAGCAATGAGGTCCTGAAGAGAGAATTTAGAGAGCTAGGAAGAAAGCTGAGAAGCAGGACCTCCCCAGTAGTAATTTCTGGATTGCTGCCTGTGAAGGTAGCAAGTGAAGGTAGAAACAGGATGATCTGACAGATAAATGTGTGGCTGAGAAGCTGGTGCAGTGCTTCAGGTTCTTGGATCATTGGGATCTCTTTTGGGGGAGGTATGACGTGTACAAAAGGGATGGGTTGCACCTGAACCCGAGGGGACCAATATTCTTGCAGGAAGGTTTGTTAGAGCTGTTGGGAAGGGTTTAAACTAATTTGAGAACCTGAATGAAGAGACTCGGGATAGGATGGATGGTAAAAAAGCAAAGATGGCATGCAATCAGCCTGTCAGGAAAGGCAGGCAGATGATAGGACAAAACTGCAGCCAGCAGAGTGAGTATCAGTGCATTAGGGATGTATAATCAAAAAGGGTAGCAAATGCAGCAAATGTGTCATATCTCAATTCACAGAGTATAAGAAATAAGGTGGATGATCTTGTTGCACTATTACAGATTGTCAGGTATGATGTTGTGGCCATCACTGAATCATGGCTGAAGGATGGTTGTAGTTGGGAGCTGAATGTCCAAGATTCCACTTTTATTGGAGGGTTAGGAAAGTAGGCAGAGGGGGTGGTGTAGCTCTGCTGGTAAAGAATGGCATCAATTAGTTGAAAATTTGACATAGGATCAGAAGATGTTGAATCGTTGTAGGTTGAGATAAGAAACTGCAAGGGTAAAAGGACCCTGATGGCAGTTATATACGGGCCATCAACAGTAACTGGGATGTGGACCACAGATTTCAATGGGAAACAGGAAAGACGTATCAAAAGGGCAATGTTATGATAGTCATGGGAAATTTTAACATGCAAGTCGATTGGGAAAATCAGGTTTGTAATGGATCTCAAAAGAGAGAGTTTGTTGAATGCCTATGAGATGGCTTTTTAGAGCAGTTCATCGCTGAGCCTACTAGGGGATCAGCTATAGTGGATTAGGTGTTATATAATGAACCAGGGCTGATTAGGGAGCTTAAGGTAAAAGAACCCTTAGGAACCAGTGATCACAATATGATTGAATTCAACTTGAAATCTGATAGGGAGAAAGCAAAGTCTGAAATAGCAGTATTTCAGTGGAGTAATGGAAATTACAGTGGTATGACAGAGGAGGGAGCTGGCCAAAGTAAACTGGAAGGAGAAGCTAGCAGGGATGACAGCAGAGCAGCAATGGCGTGTATTTCTGGGGAAAATGAGGAAGGTGGAGGATAGATGTATTCCAAAAACGAAGAAGTGCTCAAGTGGCAAAATAGTACAACCGTGGCTGACAAAGGAAGTCAAAACTAATGTAGAAGCAAATGAGAGGGCATACAACAAAGTAAAAATTATTAGAAGATAGAGGATTAGGAGGCTTTTAAAAACCTACAGAGAGCAACTAAAAGAATCATTAGAAGGAAAAGATGAAATATGAAAGCAAGCTAGCAAACAATATCAAAGTGGATAGTAAAAGCTTTTTCAAGTATGTAAAAAATAAAAGCGAGATAAGAGTGGATATAGGACCGCTAGAAAATGAGGCCGGAGAAACGATAACGGGGGACAAGGAGATGACAGATGAACTAAATGAGAATTTTACATCAGTCTTCACTGTGGAAGACAGTGGAAGTCTGCCAGATGTTGTAGTGTGTGAGGTAAGAGAAGTGAGTGCAGTTACTATTACGAGAAAGAAGGTGCTCAAAAAGCTTAAAGACCTAAGGGTACCTAAGTCATTCGGACCAGATGAACTGCACCCTAGAGTTCTGAAAGAGGTAGTGTTAGAGATTGTGGAGGCATTAGTAATGATCTTTCAAAAATTCGGCACGGACTAGAAGGGCCGAGATGGCCTGTTTCTGTGCTGTAATTGTTATATGGTTATATGGTTATGGTTAAGAATCATTGGACTCTGGCCAGAGGACTGGAAAATTGCAAATGTCACTCAACTCTAAGAAAGGGAGAGAGGCAGAAGGAAGGAAATTATAGACCAGTTAGCCTGACCTCAGTGGTTGGGAAGATGTTGGAGTTAATTGTTAAGGATTAGGTGATGGAGTACATAGTAACACAGGACAAGATGGGGTAAAGTCAGCGTGGTTTCCATAAGGGAAAAACTTGCCTGAAAAAAACCTTTTGGAATACTTTGAGGAGATTACAAGTAGGATAGATAAAGGGGATGTAGTGGATGTTGTATATTTGAACTTTCAGAAGGCTTTTGACAAGTTGCCACACATGAGGCTGCTTACCAAGTTAAGAACCTATGGTATTGCAGAAAGTTACTAACATGGTTAGAGCAATGGCTAGTGGTGTTCCACAGAGGTTGGTATTGGGACCGCTTATTTTTATGCTGTATATCAATGATTTTGATGATGGAATAAATGGCTTTGTTGACAAGTTTGTAGATGATACGAAAATTGGTGGAGGGGCAGGTAGTGTTGAGAAAACAGGTATGCTGCAGAAGGACTTAGACAGATTAGGAGAATGGGCATGAAAGTGGTAAATTAAATACAATGTTGGAAAATGCATGGCTGTGCACTTTAGTAACAGAAATAAATGTGCAGATAATTTTCTGAATGGGGAGAAAATCCAAAAATCTGAGACAAAAAGGGACTTGGGCTTCCTTAAGCAGAACAACCTAAAGGTTAACTTGCAAATTGAGTTGGTGGTGAGGAAGGCAAATGTAGCATTATCATTCATTTCAAGAGAGCTTGAATACAAGAGCAGGGATGGGATGCTGAGGCATTATAAGGCACTGGTGAGGTCTCACCTTGAGTATTTCGAACAGTTTTGGGCTCCTCATCTAAGAGAAGATGTGCTGGCATTGGAGAATCCAGAGGGGGTTTGCAAGGATGATTCTGTGAATGAAAGGGTTATCGTACAAGGAACGTTTCATGGCTCTGGGTCTGTACTCACAGGAATTTTAAAGAATGAGGGGGAATCAATTGAAACCTTTTGTATGTTGAAAGCCCTGGACAGAGTAGATGTGGAAAGGATGGTTCCCATGGTGAGGGACAAGAGGGCACATGCTCAGGATAGAGGGGAATCCATTTTAAACAGAGATGTGGAAAAATTTATTTAGCCAGAGGGGGGTGAATCTGTGAAATTTGTTACCACAGGCGCTGTGGAAGCCAAGTCGTTGGGTGCATCTAAAGCAGAGTTTGTTAGGTTCTTCATTGGCCATAGCATCAAAGGTTACAGGGAGAAGGCTGGGGAATGGGGTTTAGGAGGGGGGGAAAGAGGTCAGCCATGATTAAATGGTGGAGCAGACTCAATGGGCCAAATGACTTCAATTCTGCACCTATACCTTATGGTCATAATTTGGCTGACAAGACCAAATCTCAAAGATTGCAGTTAACAGAAAACTAAATCACAAGTCTTGAAGGGATGGAGGGATCCCATCACTGCAGGGATGGAAACAAATTAGATGAAGAGTATGAACATGGCAGATAGAATAAATGCGGAGACACATAGGCTTATCCACTGTGGTAGAAAAGCAGAAATGCTGAACGTTTCTTTTTCAGGGAATTGATGTTCAAAAGATGTGTGCAGATAAGTGAATGCTAACATGTAGGTGTAGTAGGTAATTTGATGGTTTTTTTGGTCTTTGTTCCATGAAGATGTCAGTACAAGTCTACAGGACTTGTTGAAATCTCACTTGGAGTATAGCATACAGTTTTGTATGAATACCTGCGATTAAGTGAAGATTCACTGGAGAGATTCTTGGAACGTGTTGAGCACCTTTTTGCCATGTTGTATAGTAAAACAATTAATCAGAGTGGATCAATCATAAGTATGTTTATTTTACTTGCAGCAAGGGAAGACCAGCACCGCACAAGAGCCAGTGATAACTTTGAAAAAAAAGACAGCACAGTCTCTCCTTTATACACAGGTACAGCTACTGCAGCTCAGTTCAAGGACAGGGTCCTTCTGCTCATCTGTTTAATCAGTGTACTTGCCATTCTTCCAGGAACACATCTGCTGATCTTCAGTTTGTCAGACACTCAGATTCCATCGCCATAATGTTGCAGGAACACTAATAGCAAAGCACTCTGGTATAACACGGTTTCTGTTTTGTTACAGACAAAAATGTCATTTTTTTTTATGACTTGTGACATATATTTCCACAATGGCAGGTCTGTCATGTCAGGAAAGGTTGAGTAAGGACAGAGTTTAGAAGAAATAGAGATGATCTTATTGAAAATATAAAAGATAAACAGGACTCACAGTAGATGTATGGGGATTGTTCCCTGGGGTTAAGGAGTTTAAAAACAAGGGGTCACAGTCTTAAAATACGAGGGGTGATTGATAAGTTTGTGGCCAAAGGCAGTAGGAATCAATTTTAGAAAACCTAGCACGTTTACTTTTCAACATCATCCCCTCCTACATGTACACACTTAGTCCAGCGGTCGTGGAGCATACGGATCTTGGACCTCCAGAAAGTGTCCACAGCATGGGTGATTGATAAGTTCGTGGCCTAAGGTAGAAGGAGATGAGTTATACAGCTCTCATTACATGCACATGCAGTTCAACTCTCTGAGTGATTATGCAGAAACTTTGAAGTTAATAACTCATCTCCTTCTACCTTAGGCCACGAAGTTATCAATCACCCCAGATGAGTTATTAACCTCCAACTTTCTGCATAAACACTCAAAGAGTTGAACTGCATGTGCATGTAATGAGAGCTCATCTCCTTCTACCTTAGGCCACGAACTTATCAATCACCCCTGTTCTGGACACTTTCTGGAGGTCCAAGATCTGTATGCTTCATGACCGCTGGACTAAGTGTGTAAATGTAGGAGGGGACTCTGTTGAAAAATAAATGTGCTAGGTTTTCTAAAATTGATTCCTTCTACCTTAGGCCATGAACTTATCAATCACCCCTCATAAGCTTTAGGACACTCTGAATTGCCTTACTGGTTATTTCTTGCCAACTATCAGTGACAAAAACCACTGTTTTTTGAACACCAACACACACTGTTGTTTAAAAACTGTTCATTCAAGCACGGTGTATTATCTAACAGCCACACAGGTACACGAGACAAACACTAGTTGGAAACCATTCAGCAACAGTCTCCTGCCCCAATTAAGTGAAATGGTGTCTCAAATAAACAAAGGAAAACCCGGCTATTTTTGTTCTTTAAGAGTTATCCCAAAAAAGTTCGAGAAATCGATATTCATCCCATCAGGTTTGAGGCTACCCAGACGGAATATACGGTGTTTCTCCTCCAGCTTTGTGGCCCCATCACGACAGTAGAGGAGGCCACTAATGGACATGTTGGAATGGAAAATGGAATTAAAATGGGTGGTCACTGGGAGATCCCTCTTTTTCTGGCGGACTGAGCGTAGGTCTCACCGATACTGGATGACCTCCGGATCATTCGGGAGAATGAGGAGTTTACAGATAGTAGCTTCAGGGAGGTAGTTACACCAAAGGAGCAGCGCACAGGTCATAGTCATAGTCATAGTCATACTTTATTGATCCCGGGGGAAACTGGTTTTCGTTACAGTTGCACCATAAATAATAAATAGTAATAGAACCATAAATAGTTAAATAGTAATATGTAAATTATGCCAGTAAATTATGAAATAAGTCCACGACCAGCCTATCGGCTCGGGGTGTCTGACCTTCCAAGGGAGGAGTTGTAAAGTTTGATGGCCACAGGCAGGAATGACTTCCTATGACGCTCTGTGCTGCATCTCGGTGGAATGAGTCTCTGGCTGAATGTACTCCTGTGCCCACCCAGTACATTATGTAGTGGATGGGAGACATTGACCAAGATGGCAATCAATTTAGACAGCATCCTCTTTTCAGACACCACCGTCAGACAGTCTAACCAAATCTAATTTGGTTACCGTCAGGCGAGGGAAGGAGAAAGGGTAGGCAGAGCAGGGTTCCCCTGTGGCCATTCCCCTCAACAACAAGTATACCGATTGGATACTGTTGCAGGGGATGACTTAACTGGGACAAGCTGCCCAGGTGGATCTCTGGCACTGAGTCTGGTTCTGCAGTGCAGAAGGGAGGGTGGAAGAAGATGAGAGTGGTAGTGATAAGGGACTCGATAGTTAGAGCTACAGACAGGAGGTTCTGTGGTCGTGACAGAGACTCCCGGATGGTTTGTTGTCTCCCGGGTGCCAGGGTCAGGGATGTCTCTGATCGCATGCCAGCATTCTGAAATGGGAGGATGATCAGCCAGATGTCATGGTACACATCGGTATCAATGACGTAGGAAGAAAGAGTGAGGAGGTCCTGAAGAGTGAGTATAGAGAGCTTGGTAGGAAGTTAAAAAGCAGGACCTCGAGGGCGGTAATCTCAGGATTGCTACCTGTGCCACATGCCAGTGAGGGTAAGAATAGGATGCTCTGGAGGATGAACAAGTGGCTGAGGAACTGGTGTAGGGGGCAGGGTTTCAGATTTCAGGATCATTGGGACCTCTTCTGGGGCAGGTGGGACCTGTACAAGAGAGATGGGTTACACTTGAACTACAAGGGGACCAATATCCTTGCAGGGAGGTTTGTTAGTGCTTTTGGGGAGGGTTTAAACTAGATTTGCAGGGGGATGGGAACCAGAGTGCCAGAGCAGATAGTGGAGCGGGGGTGAAAATAAATGATGTTAAAAGTTCATGCCAAATCACAAATAGAAAGGTTGTGTGTGGTGGTAATAATCTTCTGAAGTGTGTCTATTTCAATGCAAGGAGTACTGTGGGGAAGGCAGATGAGCTGAGGGCATGGACTGACACAAGGAAGTACGACATTATAGCCATCAGTGAAACTTGGCTACAGGAGGGGCAGGACTGCCAGTTCCAGGGTTCTGATGTTTCAGACGTGATAAGAGGCAGAGGAATGAAGGGGGGGGGGTGACATTGCCAGTCAGGGAAAATGTTACAGCAGTGCTCAGGCAGGACAGATTAGAGGCCTTGTCTACCGAGGCCTTATGGGTGGAGCTGAGAAACAGGAAAGGTGTGACTACATTGACGGGGTTGTATTATAGACCACCCAATAGTCAGCGAGAATTGGAGGAGCAAATCTGCAGAGAGATAGCAGACAACTTCAGGAAACATAAAGTTGTGATAGTAGGGGATTTTAATTTTCCACATATTGATTGGGACTCCCATACTGTTAAAGGTCTAGATGGGTTAGAGTTTGTTATTTGTTAAAATATGCTCAGGAAAGATTTATATATCCAGGTACCAACTAGAGAGGATGCAATATTAGAACTCCTATTAGGAAACAATTTAGGACAGGTGATGGAAGTACATGTAGGGGAACAGTTCGGTTCCAGTGATCATAACACCATTAATTTCAACATGATCATGCATAAAGACAGATGTGGTCCTTCGGTTGAGGTTCTAAACTGGAAAAAGGCCAAATTTGAAGAAATGAGAAAGGATCTAAAAAGCGTGGATTGGGACAGGTTGTTCACTGGCAAGGATGTGATTGGTACGTGGGAGGGCTTCAAAGCAAAAATTTTGAGAGTGCAGAGTTTGTATATTCCTGTCAGGATTAAAGACAAAGTGAATAAGGAACCTTGGTTCTCAAGGGATATTGGAACTCTGATAAAGAAGAAGAGAGAGATATATGACATGTATAGGAAACAGGGAGAAAATAAGGTGCTTGAGGAGTATAAAAAGTGCAAAAAATACTTAAGAAAGAAATCAGGAGGGCTACAAGAAGACATGAGGTTGCTTTGGCAGTCAAGGTGAAGGATAATCCAAAGAGTTTATAGATAGAACATAGGATAGTACAGCAAAGCACAGTACAGGCCTTTCAGCCCACAATGTTGTGCCGACCCTCAAACCCTGCCTCCCATATAAACCCCACCTTAAATTCCTCCATATATCTGTCCAGTAGTCTCTTAAATTTCACTAGTGTATCCGCCTCCACCACCGACTCAGGCAGTACATTCCACGCACCAACCACTCTCTGAGTAAAAAAACTTCCTCTAATATCCCCCTTGAACTTCCCACCCCTTACCTTAAAGCCATGTCCTCTTGTATTGAGCAGTGGTGCCCTGGGGAAGAGGTGCTGGCTATCCACTTTATCTGTTCCTCTTAAAATCTTGTATACCTCTATCATGTCTCCTCTCATCCTCCTTCTCTCCAAAGAGTAAAGCCCTAGCTACCGTAATCTCTGATCATAATCCATACTCTCTAAACCAGGCAGCATCCTGGTAAATCTCCTCTGTACCCTTTCCAATGCTTCCACATCCTTCCTATAGTGAGGCGACCAGAACTGGACATAGTATTCCAAGTGTGGCCTGGCCATGGTTTTATAGAGCTGCATCATTACCTCGCGACTCTTAAACTCTATCCCTCAACTTATGAAAGCTAACACCCCATACGATTTCTTAACTACCCTATCCACCTGTGAGGCAACTTTCAGGGATCTGTGGACATGTACCCCCAGATCCCTGTGCTCCTCCACACTACCAAGTATCCTGCCATTTACTTTCTACTCTGCCTTGGAGTTTGTCCTTCCAAAGTGTACCGCGTCACACTTCTCCGGGTTGAGCTCCATCTGCCCCTTCTCAGCCCACTTCTGCATCCTATCAATGTCTCTCTGCAATCTTTGACAATCCTCTACACTATCTATAACACCACCAACCTTTGTGTAGTCTGCAATCTTGCCAACCCACTCTTCTACCCCCACATCCAGGTCATTAATAAAAATCACGAAAAGTAGAGGTCCCAGAACTGATCCGTGTGGGACACCACTAGTCACAACCCTCCAATCCGAATGCACTCTCTCCATCACAACCCTCTGCTTTCTAAAGGCAAGCCAATTCTGAATCTACCTGGCCAAACTTCCCTGGATCCCATGCCTTCTGACTTTCTGAATAAGCCTACTGTGTGGAACCTTGTCAAATGCCTTACTAAAATCCATGTAGATCACATCCACTGCACTACCCTCATCTATATACCTGGTCACCAACTCAAAGAACTCTATCAGGCTTATTAGACATGAACTGCCCTTCACAAAGCTATGCTGACTGTCCCTGATCAGACCATGATTCTCTAAATGCCCATAGATCCTATCTCTGAGAATCTTTTCCAACAGATTTCCCACTACAGCCGTAAGGCTCACTGGCCTATAATTACCCGGAATATCCCTGCTACCTTTTTTGAACAAGGGGACATTTGCCTCCCTCCGATACCATTTCCATGGACAACAAGAACATAAAGATCTTTGTCAGAGGCTCAGCTATCTCTTCCCTCACCTCATGGAGCAGCCTGGGGAATATTCTGCCAGGCCCCGGGGACTTATCTGTCCTAATGTTTTTTAACAACTCCAACACCTCCTCTCCCTAAATATCAACATGCTCCAGAACATCCACCTCACTCATATTGTCCTCATCGTCATCAAGTTCCCTCTCATTGGTGAATACCAAATAGCAGTATTCATTGAGGACCTCGCTCACTTCCACAGCCTCCAGGCACGTCTTCCCACCTTTATCTCTAATCGGTCCTACCTTCATTCCTGTTATCCTTTTGGTCTTCACATAATTGAAGAATGCCTTGGGGTTTTCCTTTACCCTACTCACCAAGGCCTTCTCATGCCCCCTTCTTGCTCTTCTCAGCCCCTTCTTAAGCTCCTTTCTTGCTACCCTATATTCCTCAATAGACCCATCTGATCCTTGCTTCCTAAACCTCATGTATGCTGCCTTCTTCCACCTGACTAGATTTTCCACCTGACTTGTCACACATGGTTCCATCACCCTACCATTCTTTATCTTCCTCACCGGGACAAATTTATCCCAACATCCTGCAAGAGATCCCTAAACATCGACCACATGTCCATAGTACATTTCCCTGCAAAAGCATCATCCCAATTCACACCCGCAAGTTCTAGCCTTATAGCCTCATAATTTGCGCTTCCCCAATTAAAAACTTTCCTGTCCTCAAGTCAAGTCAAGTCATTTTTATTGTCATTTCATCCATAACTGCTGGTACAGAACATAGTGAAAATGAGACAATGTTTTCCAGGACCATGGTGCTACATGAAACAATACAGAAACTACACTGAACTACGCAAGAAGAAACACAAAAACTACACTACAGATGCAATTTAATGTGGAAAAATGTGAGGCTATCCACTTTGGTGGCAAAAGCAGGAAAACAGGAAAACAGATTATTATCTGAATGGTGGCCGATTAGGAAAAGGGGAGGTGCAACGAGACCTGGGTGTCATTGTACATCAGTCATTGAAAGTGGGCATGCAGGTAAAGCAGGTGGTGAAAAAGGCAAATGGTATGCTGGCATTCATAGCAAGAGTATTTGAGTACAGGAGCAGGGAGGTACTACTGCAGTTGTACATGGCCTTGGTGAGACCACACCTAGAGTATTGTGTGCAGTTTCGGTCCCCTAATCTGAGGAAAGACATTCTTGCCATAGAGGGGGTACAAAGAAGGTTCACCAGATTGATTCCTGGGATGGCAGGACTTCCATATGATGAAAGACTGGATCGACTAGGCTTGTACTCGTTGGAATTTAGAAGATTGAGGGGGGATCTGATTAAAACGTAAAGGGATTGGACAGGCTAGATGCAGGAAGATTGTTCCCGATGTTGGGAAAGTCCAGAACGAGGGGTCACAGTTTGAGGATAAAGGGGAAGCCTTTTATGACCGAGATGAGGAAAAACTTCTTCACACAGAGAGTGGTGAATCTGTGGAATTCTCTACCACAGGAAACAGTTAAGGCCAGTTCATTGGCTATATTTAAGAGGGAGTTAGATAAGGCCTTTGTGGCGAAAGGGATCAGGGGGTATGGAGAGAAGGCAGGTATGGGGTTCAGAGTTGGATGATCACCCATGATCGTACTGAATGGCGGTGCAAGCTCGAAGGGCCGAATGGCCTACTCTTGCACCTAGTTTCGATGTTTCTATGTTACACTAGACGACAGACCTATCCAGGACAGCATAAAGTCCACAAAACAGTGCAGGTACTACAATAAGTAATAAACAAGACAGTAGGCACAGTAGAGGGTATAGTAGGTTGGTGTCAAGCCAGGCTCTGGGTATTGAGGAGTCTGATGGCTTGGGGGAAGAAACTGTTACATAGTCTGGTCGTGAGAGCCTGAATGCTTTGGTGCTTTTTTCCAGATGGCAGGAGGGAGAAGAGTTTACATGAGGGGTGCGTGGGATCCTTCAAAATGCTGTTTGCTTTGCAGATGCAGCGTGTGGTGTAAATGTCTGTGATGGTGGTAAGAGAGACCCTGATGATCTTCTCAGCCAACCTCACTATCCGCTGCAGGGATCCGAGATGGTGCAATTCCCGAACCAGGCTGACCTCACTATCCGCTGCAGAGATCCGAGATGGTGCAATTTCCAAACCAGGCCGTGATGCAGCTGCTCAGGATGCTCTCAATACAACCTCTGTAGAATGTGGTGAGGATGGGGGGGGGGGGGGCGTGGGAGATGGACTTTTCTCAGCCTTCGCAGAAAGTAGAGACGCTGCTGGGCTTTCTTCACTATGGAGCTGGTGTTGAGGGACCAGGTGAGATTCTCCGCCAGGTGAACACCAAGAAACTTGGTGTCCTCTCTGATTCTATCATTTTCCATGATAATGCTAAAGGCCAGGGAGCAGTGGTCACTGTTCCCCAGATGCTCACCCACTGAGAGATCTGTGAACTGACCCGGTTCGTTACCTAATACTAGATCTAGTATGACTTTCCCCCTAGTCGGCCTGTCAACATATTTTGACAGGAATCTGTCCTGGACACACTTAACAAACTCTGCCCGTCTAAACCCTTGGAACTAATTAGGTCCCAATCAATATTACGGAAGTTAAAGTCACCCATGATAACAACCCTGTTATTTTTGCACCTTTCCAAAATCTGCCTCCCAATCTGCTCCTCGGGATCTCTGCTGCTACCAGGAGGCCTATAGAACACTCTCAATAGAGTAACTGCTCCCTTCCTGTTCCTGACTTCCACCCACACTGACTCAAAAAGAGGATCCTGCTACATTAGCTACCCTTTCTGTAGCTGTAATAGTATCCCTGACCAATAATGCCACCCCTCCTCCACTTTTTCCGCCCTCTCTATCCCTTTGAAAGCACTGAAATCCAGGAATATTGAGAATCTATTCCTGCCCTCTGTGATGGTCACTACATCATAATTCCATGTATGTATTCAAGCTGTCAGTTCATCACCTTTGTTCCGGATGCTTCTTGCATTGAAGTACACGCACTTTAGCCCTTCTACCTTACTACCTTTACACCATTTATTCTGCTTCTCTTTCCTCAAAGCCTCTCTATATATTAGATCTGGCTTTACTCCATGCACTTCTTTCACTGCTCTATCGTTCCGGGTCCCATCCTCCTTGCAAATTAGTTTAAACCCTCCCGAACCATGCCAGCAAACCTACCTGCAAGGATATTGCTCCCCCTTGAGTTCAAGTGCAACCCATCCAATCTGTAGAGGTCCCACCTTCCCCAGAAGAGATCCCAATGATCCAAAAATCTAAAACCCTGCTCCCTGCACCAACTCCTCAGCCACGCATTCAACTGCCATCTCCTCCAATTCTTACCATCACTGTCACATAGCACTGGCAACAATTCTGAGAACGCCACCCTTGAGGTCCTGTTCTCCAGCCTTCTGCCTAGTTCCCAAAACTCACACTTCAGGACCTCATCCCTCTTCCTGCCTATGTCATTGGTACCAACATGTATCACGACTTCTGGTTGCTTTCCCTCTCGTAACAGGATGTCGTGCACCTGGTCAGAGACATCCCGGACCCTGGTACCTGTGAGGCAACAAACCATGCGGGTGTCCTTCTCACGTCCACAAAATCTCCTGTCTGCTCCCCTGACTATAAAGTCCCCAATGACGACAGCTCTCCTCTTCTCCGTCCCACCCTTCTGCACCACTGGGTCAGACTCCGTGCCAGAGGCCCCCGCCATCTGTATCCAGGACGGTAAACTTATTATTCAGGGGAATGGCTACAGGGGTGCTCTGCACTACCTGTCTGCTCACCTTCGCTTTCCCCCCTCTGACTGTCACCCAACGACCTGCTTCCGACAGCCTAGGTGTGACTACCTCCCTGTAGTTCTCATCTATGACTGCTTCATTCTCCCTTATGAGTCGATGGTCATCCAGCTGCTGCTCCAGATTGCTTACATGGTCTTCCAGATCACCCAGCCACATGCACTTCTGGCAGATGTGACTCTGCTTGAGAGGGGAATTCCCCCACGACTGCCACATCCCACATGAGAGGCACATCACCGTCTCAGGAGGCATTGTGAAGACTAACTGGGAACAAGCTTGTCCTCCAACTCTTTTCATAGAAACATAGAAAATGGTGCAGGAGTAGGCCATTCGGCCCTTCGAGCCTGCACCGCCATTTATTATGATCATGGCTGATCATCCAACTCAGAACCCCGCCCCAGCCTTCCCTCCATACCCCCGTAGCCACAAGGGCCATATCTAACTCCCTCTTAAATATAGCCAATGAACTGGCCTCAACTGTTTCCTGTGGCAGAGAATTTAACAGATTCACCACTCTCTGTGTGAAGAAGTTTTTCCTAATCTCGGTCCTAAAAGGCTTCCCCTCTATCCACAAACCGTGACCCTCGTTCTGGACTTCCCCAACATCGGGAACAATCTTCCTGCATCAAGCCTGTCCAATCCCTTTGGGATCTTATACGTTTCAGTCAGATCCCCCCTCAATCTTCTAAATTCCAACGAGTACAAGCCCAGTTCATCCAGTCTTTCTTCATATGAAAGTCCTGCCATCCCAGGAAATCAATCTGGTGAACCTTCTTTGTACTCCCTCTATGGCAAAGATGTCTTTCCTCAGATTAGGGGACCAAAACTGCACACAATGCTCCAGGTGTGGTCTCACCAAGGCCTTGTACAACTGCAGTAGTACCTCCCTGCTCCTGTACTCGAATCCTATAAATGCCAGCATACCATTCGCCTTTTTCACTGCCTGCTGTACCTGCATGCCCACTTTCAATGACTGGTGTATAATGACACCCAGGTCTTGTTGCACCTCCCCTTTTCCTAATCGGCCACCATTCAGATAATAATCTGTTTTCCTATTTTTGCCACCAAAGTGGATAACTTCACATTTATCCACATTAAATTGCATCTGCCATGAATTTGCCCACTCACCCAACCTATCCAAGTCACCCTGCATCCTCTTAGCATCCTCCTCACAGCTAACCCTACCACCCAGCTTTGTGTCATCCGCAAACTTGGAGATGCTGCATTTAATTCCCTCATCCAAGTCATTAGTATATATTGTAAACAACTGGGGTCCCAGCACTGAGCCTTGCAGTACCCCACTAGTCACTGCCTGCCATTCTGAAAAGGTCCCGTTTATTCCCACTCGTCGAAGCCTCTCGAGTCAAAGCCTCAAAGCTCCACTCCTTCACTGGCCCTCTCAGTCACTGGCTGCTTTCCACAGGCCTCTCTGCTTGAGCTATCCATCTATTTATCTGTTTGAGCTGTTCAAGCTGCTTGGTCACCTGACCTTGATTGCCCAATCAGCTGCTTTCTGCTGAGCTATTCAAATCTTGATTGACTTGATTGCTTCTAAAGGCATATTAAGAGCAAAAGGATATTAAGGGATAAAATTGGTCCTCTTGAAGATCAGAGTGGTCGGCTATGTATGGAACCAAAAGAAATGGGGGAGATCTTAAATGGGTTTTTTGCATCTGTATTTACTAAGGAAACCGGCATGGAGTTGATGGAAATAAGGCAAACAAATAGTGAGGTCATGGAATCTATACAGATTGAAGAGGAGGAGGTGCTTGCTATCTTGAGGCAAATCAGAGTAGATAAATCCCCAGGACTTGACAGGGTATTCCCTCAGACCTTGAAGAAGACTAGTGTTGAAATTGCAGGGGCCCGAGCAGATATATTTAAAATGTCGCTGTCTACGGTTGAGGTGCCGGAGGATTGGAGGATAGCTCATGTTGTTCCATTGTTTAAAAATGGCTCTAAAAGTAATCTGGGAAATTATAGGCCAGTAAATTTGACATTGGTTGGTAGGTAAATTATTGGAAGGAGTACTAAGAGATAGGATCTACAAGTATTTGGATAGACAGGGACTTATTAGGGAGAGTCAACATAGCTTTTTGTGTGATAGTTCATGTTCGACAGATCTGTTGGGAGTTTCTCGAGGAGGTTACCAGGAAAGTGGATGAAGGGAAGGCAGTGGATATTGTCTACATGGACTTCAGTAAGGCCTTTGACAAGGTCCTGCATGGGAGGTTAGTTAGGAAGATTCAGTCGCTAGGTATACATGGAGAGGTGGTAAATTGGATTAGACATTGGCTCAATGGAAGAAGCCAGAGAGTGATAGTGGAGGATTGCTTCTCAAACTGGAGGCCTATGACGAGTGGTGTGCCACAGGGATCAGTGCTGGGTCCATTGTTATTTGTCATCTATATCAATGATCTGGATGATAATGTGGTAAATTGGATCAGCAAATTTGCTAATGATAGAAAGGCAGGAGGTGCAGTGGACAGTGAGGAAGGTTTTTAAAGCTTGCAGAGGGATTTGGACCAACTGGAAAAATGGGCTGAAAAATGGCAGGTGGAGTTTAATACAGACAAATGTGAGGTATCGCACTTTGGAAGGACAAACCAAGGTAGAACATACAAGGTAAATGGTAGGGCACGGAGGAGTGCAGTAGAACAAAGGGACCTGGGAATACAGATACAAAATTCCCTAAAAGTGGCGTCACAGGTAGATAGGGTCATAAAGAGAGCTTTTGGTACATTGGCCTTTATTAATCAAAGTATAGAGTATAAGAGTTGGAATGTTATGTTGAGGTTGTATAATGGTAGAGCTCCAATCTACCCAGTTTATCCAAGTGACCTTGGATCCCATGCATTTTAATCTTCTAGATCAGACTCCTCTCAAGGACCTTGTCAAATGTCTTACTAAAATCCACTACTATACCCCCATCAACCAGCTTTATCATTTCCTCAAAATATTTAGTCACATTTGTAAGGCATGCTGATTGTTCCCTGTAAGGCCATTTGTCCAAATGCAAGTAATCTTATCCAGTAACTTGTCTACCACTTATGTAGGGCTCATTGGCCAATAATTTCCAATATTTCATATTGTCTTTTCTAGATAAAGAAACACTATTTCTCGGACCTCACCTATGTCAATCTCCTCCTGCCTTTCTCAATACCCTGTGAAAGATCCCATCAGGCCTCGGGGGCTTAGTCACCTTAGTGTTCTTTGCCTCCTTCTTGATCTAAAGACGAATAGAGTACTAGTGTGTCCCAAAATTGCTAGAGCTATCCCCCCATCTGCACTGCACATTTGAATCAGAATATTTTCTTACTGCAATAACCTGAACATAAATCAAAATCAATGTTTACTTTTAGGAAACAAAATGCATGTAAAACAACAATGTGTAGACAATGCATGACTTTAAAAAAAATTCCTCATACACTGTATATAAAACAACTGAATAGAATGTTGTAATATTTAAATAATGTATCAGTTGTCCCCATTAAACATGGTAGCATCAGATTTTTAACGGTTTTCTTATAAAAAGTAGTACACTTGTTAAGGCCTTGATGTTATATACAATGTCATTTATACTGTTGTGATCTTGGGTGATAGTAGTGGTTAGGGATAGTGGTGAAATAGAAAGTATGAAAACACAACAAAAGGAAGCAAAAGAAGAGTTACATTCACACACAATACATTCACACTTTAATTATTCAATACTTTAAGCATCACATTTTATTTACCGGTTTCAGCTTATTTGTTCTCCCAAACAATTTCTATGGGCACTTGGTTTCAAAATATTTGGCAACAAAGAAGCATTTGTTAATACATTAGAGAGAAAATATAAATAGTTTGGTTGAACATTTTTACAGAAAAAGTTTACAGTGCAGCTCTTTGCTGTTTGAACCTTCTCAGGAGAGATGAATTGCTTATTGGCCCAAATAAAATATTTCTAACCCTTATAGGTAACGAACAAACAATTTACATCATTTCTCTTCCCACATTCCACAACCTTGAATGAAGAAAACAGACTGTAAGAATTAAATAATTGTAAAACAACTGTTGTGAATTTTGTAAATCAGTATTCATAATTTAATATTTTAGTGCACTTCACAAGAATGCCAAGTTTCCTCCTTTTATGCAATCTGAGCATGTATTCAGATTAGGATAAACAGATGCGAATTAAACATATGATCAGGCCAAAATAAACAAACAAATCTTTCAAGAAACTTAATTCAATTAATGGCGGAGGAATAAAATGTCAGTGCAGTTTTATTTGCATCCATTTGCTCAGCAGATTGTATCTCTGCTGGATTTACTACAGAAAATCATTCAAGATGCTATTCAGTTTCTTCAATTTTCTTGCATCAGAATTGAGAGTTTGCACAGCTAATAATGAGGCACATGGCAAACATCATGGACTTTAGTTAAAACAGAGAAACTGAATAAAACTCTTAGTTACCAATTATTGGATGCCATTATACTCAAATATATCTAGAATTCGAAGTATAATGTTGATTTCCTCATGAATTTGGATTGGAACTTAACTTTGGGATGGGTCCTGCTGCAACGACTCTGTTTTATAAAGGGCTTTCATCAATATGATACAGCAAAGGAACAAAGCTCTAAATGCAGAACAGCTACTTACCCTACATACAAAAATGAGGAGTTAATTGTAAGGGCCCAGTAGAATATGTAGAGAAATTATGAGAATTATAGCTGTGAGGACAAGGCATAAAAATTCAAATGGTTGTTCATTTGCAGCTATTTACTTGAAATCTCATCAATTGAAATAAAAACTTTCAGTACAGAATGAAACTTTTCTTTAACAATTCGAGTATGTTTCATTCTAAATTTATTGTCAGTCAGCTACATAACCCTATATCTGCAAAGTCACTTGTGCAATCCGTTTATTAGATTTATGACAGCTTTATTTGAATCCTGTGAATCCAAAGCAACAACATTATAAAGAATAGAGAGAAGCCTTGTACAAAACTGCACATTTTCTTCCTTGTGTAGTGTATAATTAAACTAGCAACAGAAAAGGTGCCAAACAAAAACAAATCTCCAAACGGGCAAATTTCAAACTAAAGTGAAATTTCACTGATTTTCTAATGCAGGTTATTAAGGTTTGTCGATCCAAAGATCTAGTGCTACTGTAAATAGCGATAAACCTTGTAGCAATGATTTCCGGAGTCAGCTACCACCACGTGACCGTCAGAAGTCAATGCTAGACCTTGTGGGCCATACAAAGGGTCAGCAGAAGTGTTAATGTAGGAGAGGAATGATCCATTTCCATCAAACACCTGTTGAAAAGTAGAAATAAATAGAAATTAGCATTAACACTGCATCCAGGGATCTATATTTTGCTATCAAAACTACCGAAAAATACTGTCAATGACAGGAATTGTTTTAATTACACTTCTCTGCTTACTACAATGTTTTATAAGTTTTAAATTTTATACAATAACTTCAACAAAAATGCAGATAAAGCTGTTACCTGTATGCGACTATTTCCCCAGTCAGCAACTATAATATTTCCATTGGAATCCACGGCTACTCCAGTTGGAGCATTAAACTGACCATTTCCTTCTCCATTAGATCCAAATTTTAACACAAACTCACCATCTGTGTTGAATACCTACATGTAAAAATGAAGAAGTCAAAACTAACGATACAACTTTTGATCTTCTAATCTAATATTTAGTCTTGAATAAAATATTTTTATCATTAAAGAGAGCCCATAACCAAATAAAATTCCTGAAGCTTAATTCATACATACACAAAGTTTTAATCTGAAGCAGACTGAACTCCACCTGCTGTAAGATAAATGGATTTTAAAATTCACACTAAGATTGGAAGACTTTCATTTGAAGTTTAATTTTCTATAATTTAACTATTTAATATAAAATCTGATAAGTCATTTTGCTGCTGTATAATATTTTGTCTAGCCACATTTGGAGTGTGGCCGAGTCTCCAGCCACTAGATTCTATCGATACTTCTCGATGCCTGAATAAAGCATTGAGCATAATCCAACACATTACCTGCCCTGGATATTCTCTCTTCCCCCCTCTTCCCTCGGGCAGAAGATAAAAAAGCCTGAAAGCAGCTTCTACCCACTGGTATGACAAATGAATGGTTCCCTGGTGCATTATGATTCACCCTTGACCTTCCTGTTGACCTCATTATGATCTTGCACCTTCTCTGTAATTACACTTTATTCTGCACTGTTATTACTCGTTTACCTTTTTCTATTTCAATGCACTGTGAAATGATCCCTGCACCACTTGGTAAAATGTGTGCAGACAACATCCACTGTCTTTCCTACATCAACTTTATAAGAGTGGTTAGACATAACTACCCATACACTAAGTCATTCCATGTTTACACCCGAACCCAAGGGGGTTCAATACCCTCACAGGCAGGTTTAATAGAGCTGTTAGGGAGGGTTTAAACTAATTTTGCAGGGGATAGGAACTGGAATGATAGGGCTGAGGAAGGGGAAAACAGAAATAAATCAAAGATAGCGTGCAACAGAGATGATAGACAGGCAGGTGATGAAGCATAATCATAGTCAGTGGGACGATTTACAAGGCAATAGCATGGTGCAGTTAAAACAGAAAGCAACAAATACTGGACTGAAACTGTCATATTTGAATGCACGCACCATAAGAAATAAAATGGGCGATCTTGAAATTCAGCTACAGATTGGCAAGTATGATGGCATGGCCATCTCTGAAACTTGGCTAAAGGATGGCTGAATGTCCAAAGTTATATGGTGTTTTGGTATGGTGATAGGTTTGTAGGCAGAGGGGCTCTAAGAAAT
Organism: Mobula hypostoma; assembly: GCF_963921235.1. Classification (NCBI taxonomy): domain Eukaryota; kingdom Metazoa; phylum Chordata; class Chondrichthyes; order Myliobatiformes; family Myliobatidae; genus Mobula; species Mobula hypostoma. The sequence goes on along the minus strand of NC_086100.1, from coordinate 98,352,086 downwards.
AATATTAAATTATTAGAAAGGGATGACATTGGATTGGAGGGTGTAGTCTCTATGGGTTGAGTTAAGAAATGACAAGGGTAAAAGGACCCTAATGGCAATTGCTGTTGCAAACAGCAGCCAGGATGTGGATTACAAATTACAGCAGGAGATAGAAAAGGCGTGTCAGAACGGCAAAGTCATGATAATGAAAGTGGATTGGGAAAACCAGACCAGTACTGGACCTCAAGAGAGAGAATTTGTAGGATGTCTAAAGGATGGCTTTTTAGAACAGCTTGCTGTTAAGCCTACTAGAGGATTGGCTGTGCCGGATTGGGTGTTGTGCAATGATCTGAAGATGATAAGTGAGCTTAAGGTTAAGGAACGCTTAGGGAACAGTGTTCACAATTTGATCGAGTTCACTTTGAAATTTGAGGAGGAGAAACTAAATTCCATTGTGTCAGTATTTCAGTGGAATAAAGGAAATTACAATGGCATGAGAGGGGAACTGGCCAAGGTTGACTGGAAAGAGACACTAGCAAGAAGGACAGCAGAGCAGCAATGGCTGGAGTTTCTGTGAAAAATGAGGGAAGTGCAAGACAGATATATTCCAAATAAGAAGAAATTTTCAAATGGAAGAAGGACAGCACCAAGGTTGACAAGTGAAGTCAGAGACAAAGTAAAAGCAAAGGAGAGGGCATACAAGGAAGCCAAAGCTAGTGGGAAGATAGAGGATTGTGAATTTTTAAAAACTTTCAGAAGGAAACTAAGAAGGTCATTCGGAAGGAAAAGATGAATTATGAGAGGAAGCTGGCGACTAATATCAAAAAAGATCCTAAAAGCTTTTTTAAGCATAAAAAGGGTAAAAGAGTTGGGAGTCTATATAGGACCAATAGAAAATGATGCTGGAGATATTCTAATGAGAGACGCAGAGATGGCAGAGGAACTGAATGCATATTTTGCATCAGTCTTCACAGTGGAAGACATCTGTAGTATACTGGACATTCAAGAGTATCAGAGAAGTGACATTCAAGAGTGTCAGGGAAGTGAAGTATGTCCAGTGAAAATTACGACTGAGAAGGTGCTCAGGAAGCTTAATGGTCTGAGGGTGGATAAATCTTCTGGATCTGATGGAATGCACCCTTGGGTTCTGAAGGAAGTAGCTGGAGAGATTGCGGAGGCATTAACAATGATCTTTCAAGAATCGATAAGATTCTGCGATTGTACCGGATGACTGGAAGATTTGCAAATGTTATTCTGCTATTTAAGAAAGGTGCAGAAAGGAAATTATAGACCTGTTAGCCTGACATCAGTGGTTGGGAAGTTGTTGGAATCAACTGTTAGGGATGAGATTACGGAGTACTTGGAGGCACATGACAAGATAGGCCAAAGCCAGCATGGTTTCCTGAAAGGAAAATCCTGCCTGACACACCTACTGCAATTCTTTGAGGATATTACAAGCAGGGTAGACAAAGGAGATGCAGTAGACGTGATGTACTTGGATTTTCGGAAGGCCTTTGACAAGGTGCCGCACATGAGGTTGCTAAGCAAGATAAGAGCCCATGGAATTACAGGGAAGTTACTAGCATGGGTGGAGTATTAGCTGGTTGGTAGAAAACAGAGTGTGGGAATAAAGGGATCCTATTCTGGCTGGCTGCTGGTTACCAGTGGAATTCCATATGGGTCGGTGTTGGGAGCGCTGCTTTTTACGATGTATGTCAATGATTTGGACTATGGGATTAATGGATTTGTAGCTAAATTTGCCAATGATACAAAGATAGGTGGAGGAGCAGCTAGTGTTGAGGAAACAGAGAGCATGCAGAGAGACTTGGATAGTTTAGGGGAATGGGCAAAGAGGTGGCAAATGAAATACAATGTTGGTCATGCACTTTGGTGGAAGAAATAAACGGGCAGACTATTATTTAGATGGGGAGAGATGCAAAGGGACTTGGGAGTTCTTGTGTAGGATACCCTAAAGGTTAACCTCCAGGTTGAGTCAGTGGTGAAGAAGGTGAATGCAATGTTCTTTCTTTTTAAATCATTTTATTGAATAAGTATACAAAGGGTAATCCATATAGGCACTAATACACTGTTAGAATATAATAAAATTACAGGAGATATTAATACAGAAAAAATTGATACAAACAGTGCAATTTAAACATAAAATAATAAGGAAAAATAATAGTATACTAATTTTTATATATATATCTCAATAGAGAAAAGGAAACCCTCCCCAAAAAAACCACCGTGCAACTAAACTAAAAGCAAAGCAATGGGCTAACTTGGAAACAGGTAGAGTTAAAGAACTTAAAATCACGTCCTCAAACCCGACCTCCATTAAAAACAGTTTTAAAAAAAAGCAAGAAGGGAATATAAATATGGAGCAAAAGAGAAAAAAAAAGATTACATTAAATGAAAATATTGAATAAAAGATTTCCAGGTCTGTTCAAATTTAAGTGGGGAATCATAAAGATTACTTCTAATTTTCTCCAAATTTAAGCATAATATCGTGTGAGAAAACCAAAAAAAGGTAGTTGGAGCATTAAGCTCTTTCCAATGTTGTAAGATACATCTTTTCGCCATTAAAGTAAGAAATGCAATCATTCTACGGGCTGAAGGAAAAAGATTACTGGAAATTTTAGGTAATCCAAAGATAGCAGTAATAGGATGAGGAGAGATATCTATATTCAATACCTTGGAGATAATATTAAAAATGTATCTCCAAAAAGTTTCCAGAGTAGGGCAAGACCAAAACATATGAGTTAAAGAGGCTATCTGCCCCGGACATCTATCACAAAAAGGATTAATATGAGAATAAGAACGAGCTAATTTATCTTTGGACATATGTGCTCTATGAACAACTTTAAATTGAATTAGGGAATGTTTAGCACAGATAGAGGAAGTATTGACTAATTGTAAAATCTGCCCCCAGTCATCCACGGAAATGATAGAACCCAATTCCTGTTCCCAATCTGACCTGATCTTATCAAATGGAGCTTTCATAAGTTTCATAATAATATTATAAATCATAGCTGTTGCTCCTTTCTGACATGGATTAAGGTTAATTATAGTATCTAAAATATATGTAGGAGGGAGCATTGGAAAGGAAGAAAGTATAGTACTTAGGAAATTTCTAACTTGAAGATATCTAAAAAAAGGTATTCTTGGTAAATTATATTTATTAAATAATTGTTCAAAAGACATAAAGGAACCATCTAAAAATAAATCCAGAAACCATGAAATACCCTTAGTCTTCCAAATTTGAAAAGCACGATCCGTGAAAGAGGGAAGAAACAATGTTACCTAAAATAGGGATCACTAGCCCAAATTGGTTAAGATCAAAAAATTTTCTGAATTGAAACCAAATACGTAAGGTATATTTAACTAACGGGTTAGAGACCTGTTTAAGGCGTTTCAAATCAAAAGGAAGAGAGGAACCTAAAATAGAGCCAAGTGCATAGCCCTGAGCAGATTGTAATTCCAATACTACTCATTCAGGAATGGATAGTATATCTTGGTCAAGTAACCAAAATTTCATATGTCGAATATTAATTGCCCAATAATAGAATCTAAAGTTAGGTAATGTGAAACCTCTATCTCTCTTAGCTTTCTGTAGATGTATTTTACCCAGTCTCAGGTTTTTATTTTGCCAAATAATTGAAGAAATTTTAGAGTCAACTTTATCAAAAAAAGATTTTGGAACAAAAATCGGTAATGCCTGAAATATATATAAAAATTTTGGCAGAATAAACATCTTAACTGCATTAATACAACCAAAGTTAAATATAGTGGAAACCATTTAGATGAAAGTTGAGTAATATGATCAATTAAGGGTAAAAAATTAGTCTTAAATAAATCTTTGTTTACAAGTAATTTTAATCCCAAGATATGAAAAATAATTATTAATCAATTTAAACGGAAAGTTATGATACAAGGGAAGTTGTTTATTAATCGGAAAAAGTTCACTCTTACTAAGATTTAGTTTATAACCTGAAAAAAGACTAAATTGTGCTAATAAATCTAAAGCAGCAGGGATAGATTTTTGAGGATTAGAAATATATAAAAGTAAGTCATCAGCATAGAGTGATATTTTATGGGACTTTAAGCCCCGACTTATCCCAATAATATTTGGAGATTCTCGAATGGCAATTGCAAGAGGTTCTAATGCAATATCAAATAATAAAGGACTAAGAGGACAACCTTGTCGAGTACCTTGAAAAAGAGGGGAAAAAAGGCGAGCTTAAAGAGTTAGTACGGACCGAGGCCATAGGAGAATGATATAACAGTTTGATCCAGGATATAAATTTCGAGCTAAAATTAAACATTTCAAGCACCTTAAATAAGTAAGGCCATTCTACTCTATCAAAAGCTTTTTCCGCATCTAAAGAGATAGCACACTCAGGAACATTTTGTGAGGGGGTGTAAACAATATTTAACAGTGTGAGAATGTTATAGAAAGAGTAACGACCTTCAATAAAACCCGTTTGGTCTTCCAAAATAATAAAAGGAAGTACTTTTTCCAATCTGTTTGCTAATAATTTAGAAAAAATTTTAGAATCAACATTTAATTAGGATATTGATCTATAAGATGCACATTGAGCAGGATCTTTATCCTTCTTTAATATTAGAGAGATTGACGCTCTATAGGAGGATTCGGGAAGTTTACCAAGCTTTAATGAAGCCTCCAAAACCCTACAGAACCAAGGGATTAATGAAGATGCAAAAAACTTATAAAATTCTACGTTAAACCCATCAAGGCCAGGAGCTTTCCCTAGGTTCATAGAGGAAATAACATTCTTAATCTCATCAGTGGTAATGGGAGTATCTAGCATAGAAGACATATCCTGTGAAATCTCAGGGAAATCTAGGTTATCTAAAAAGTCATTCATATATTTAGAGTCTCGTGAAGACTCTGATTGATATAAGGAAGAATAAAAACCAAAAAAGGTTTGATTAATCTCAGCGTGATCAAGTATCATTTTGATTATAAATCTGATTAATTTGAGATTTAGTATAATTAGACTTCAATTGGTTAGCCAACAGTTTACCAACTTTGTCACTGTGTACATAAAATTCACTTCTTGTTTTTTTTAAATTGGTTTACAATCAAGGACGAAAGTAATAAACTGTGTTCCATTTGAAGTTCAGTTCTTTGTTTATACAACTCCTCAGAGGGAGCTGTAATATATTTCTTATCAATTTCCTTAATCTTTTCCACAATTACCAGCTCCTCCTGCTTCAGCTTCTTCCTCAAAGCAGCAGAATACGAGATAATCTGACCACGAATATAAGCTTTAAAAGTATCCCAAAGAATGTTCACAGAAATATCCTCTGTTTAGTTGATTGTAAAAAAAAGATCAATCTGTTCATTCATAACAAAATCCGAGTCCTGAAGCAGCAACGAATTAAAATACCATTGTCTATTATTTGGTGTATTGACTTGAATTTTAATAGAAAGCTTAAGTGAAGCATGATCTGAAATGGTTATAGAGTCATAATCACATTTAATCACTGAAGAAATAAGATGAGAGTCAATAAAGAAATAATCAATTCTTGAATAGGAATGGTGAACATATGAAAAAAAAGAAAAATCTTTTCCCTGAGGATGCAAAAAACGCCAAATGTCCGTCGACCCAGAATCAGAGAGGAATGAGTTAATCAAAGTTGCAGATGTATTAGGTAAAGTCCGTAGAGGAGCCGAACGGTCCAAAACTGGAGATAAGCAAGTATTAAGATCTCCGCCCCAGATCAATGAAAACTCATTCAAATTCGGGAACCGATTAAATAATGATTTATAAAATTCTGGACAGTCCATATTGGGAGCATAAACGTTAACCAAAACTACCTTTTTATTAAATAGTAGACTACTAACCAGTAGAAATCTACCATTCGGATCAGAGATAATATCATGTTGTACAAAAGTAACTGAGGAGTCTATAAAAATAGAGACGCCTCGAATCTTAGCGTTAGAGTTCGAATAAAACTGTTGGCCCTTCCAGAATTTAAAAAATGTAGTCTGTCCCCCCTCCACACATGGGTCTCTTGTAAAAATGGAACATGTGCTTTAAGTCTCTGGAATACTTTAAAAACTTTTTTCCTTTTAATTGGATGATTAAGACCATTAGTATTCCAGGAGACAAAATTAATAATAGACTCCATAAACCCTAAAGTCAACCCGCAAAAAGGAGGATTGACGATAGGTTCGACCCATGATCCCGGAAAGGGAACAGAACAAACCAGAGATAATAGGAAGGAGAACGCAACCAATGCTTCAGTAATGTAAATAGCCCAAGAAGAAAAAAACGAAAAAGTGAAGCCCCTCCCACCACCCTCCACCCCATGACCCCAAGGCTAAATCTAAAGCAGACCAGCCAGAAAGAAGCAAGCACTAAAACTACCCCCATGACTTCCGATAGACACTCCCTTAAAAAAGTGTAAATTAAAAAAGATCATCTAGTTATAAAACAGTAGAAGAATGAAAAAAGTAGATCAATTAAGACAAACACGATATAAAACAGAGAAAAAGCTGGAAACTATAAAGAAAACCGTAACAAACCACAGACCCTATGATTAAACAAAAAAAAAGAAACGAAATTATTAACATAAACTAGCTAGGAAAACCTACAAAAAAAAGTACATTTAAAGACTACAAAATTTAAGGCCTCAAAAGGAAATACGCAAAATGATGCCGAGGGAATACCCACCCAGAATCCCCAGGGAAAAAGAAAGGAATGACGCAGTTAGAAAGAAAGTTTGGCAACCATATTAATTAATCAAAAATAAACTTTTCTGCCCATATAAAGCAAAAAAATTAAACCCGACAGATTCACAACCTCCAATCAAACGGAGATAATTAAAAATTACGATTAAGATGTTGAAGGTGAAAATTGATCCAGATAACTCTGGGCATCCGATGGAGAATCAAAAAAAACGGACCGCCCCGTCAGGTGTGCGAATCCTTAAACGCGCTGGGTAAAGCAGCGCTGGTTTTAAATCCATTTTGTAGAGTTCCGACATCACAGATCTGTAACGAACCCGTTGATCCCGAATCTGTTTGCTGAAGACCTCCACGAATCAGAAATGAAGATCCAAAAAATCAATGTATCCTTTAGATCGAGCGAATCGAAGCAATTTCTCCTTGTCTTGAAAGTAATGAAATCGTAGAATGACATGCCGAGGTTTATCTGACTTAGACGAATATGATGGAACTCTGTGAGCTCGCTCCAATAATGGTGGTTGGTCAGGAACTATGGTAGGAAATGCATCTTTTAAAAGTTGAGAAAAAAAACTTTATAGGGTTGTCAGATTCAACAGCTTCACGAACACCAATAATTCGAATATTCTGCCGTCGCATTCTGGATTCTAAGTCAGAGTTTTTAGAAGTCAGAAAGTCAAGTTTTTTCTTCATTGTAGTAATTGTTTCTTCAATTTTCCCCATCTTGAGTTCATTTTGTTGCGTGGATTTTTGAAGATTAAATATAGCCGACTGATGTTCCGTGATAGATGTTTGCATTTTATCAATTGAATTGGCAATTTTCTGGAAATTAATTGAAATTTCCGTACAAATCAGCTCGGTTATAGAGGTTGAAATTTCCCTTTGAATTAGGTCCGATATAGCTTTCAAAGTCAACGGTGGTTCAATCGGAGGAAGATCGGTACCTTTCGGTCTAACCGGAGGTTTGCCGTTTTTCCCGTTCTTAGACATAGCAGACCTTAAAAGCATCTGAATATCAAAAAGCCCAATTTGTTTCAAACTATTGTAAAAGTTGATGCCTTGATGGTTAGTTTAAATATAGCTGATCATAGAAAGAAAAACTCAGAGGTAATGGAGCGAGTCAAGAATACAACTTCACTCCATGAGCTCTACCGGAAGTCTCCGAATGCAACGTTGCCATTCATTTCTAGAGGTATAGAATATAAGAGCAGGGATGTGATGTTGTGGCCCAATAAGGCAGTCGTGAGACCACACTTAGAGTATTGTGTGCGGTTTTGGGCTCCTTATTTTACAAAGGATATTGGAGAGGGTTCAGAGAAGATTCACGAGAATGATTCCCGGAATGAAAGGGTTACCATATGAGGAATGTCTGGCAGCTCTTGGGCTGTATTCCCTGGAGTTCAGGAGAATGAGGGGGGATCTCATAGAAACATTCTGAATGTTAAAAGGCCTGAACAGATTAGATATGGCAAAGTTATTTCCCATGGTAAGGGAGTCTAGGACAAGAGGGCACGATTTCAGATTTGAGGGTCATCCATTTAGAACAAAGATATGGAGAAATTACTTTCATCAGAGGGTGGTAAATCTGTGGAATTTGTTGCCACGAACGGCTGTGGAGGCCAAGTCATTGGGTGCATTTAAGGCAGAGGTAGACAGCTTCTTGAGTAGCCAGGTCGTCAAAGGGTATGGGGAGAAGGCAGGGGAGTAGGGATGACTGGAAGAATTGAATCAACCCATGATTGAATTCTGGAGCAGATGAGGACCTTATTGTTTGTTAAGAGGCTCCATAATAGCCCCTTCTTTATCTTGAAATGCCATAGCAAATTAGCACAATGCACACTGGTCTCACTATCCTTCACGGCCTTCCCCTTCGTAAATATTGACACAAATTTAGAATCTACCCACATTCTCTGCCTCCAAGCACATGCCCCTCATTTATCCTTGACTGGTCCTACACTCTCCTATTTATCTTCTTACTGTTGATGTCTTGGGATTCTCTTTAATCCAACTTGCTAAGGACATTCTATGGCCCTGAGGACCGCCCCTGTCTGCAAATGGAGTAGCAGTATTTTTGTGCTGTTCTTAGTTTTCTTTCTCTCTCCCAGTTTACGCTTTGAATTTAAAATTTTTACTTGCCAATTCTTGAGGGGGAACAATATGTCTATGTCTACAAGAAGTGGGAAGAATTTACCTGAATCTAGTGATAAAGGTAATGGGAAAGGAAAGGTGCAAAAGGAAAGATCTGATGAAATGCCATCATGGGCTGAAGATATCGTTCGGACACTGAATTCAATTAAGGATCAGAATGGATCAATTAAAGACCAACTGGAAAAGAATAGTTATGAAATGAAGTCATTTCTGGGAAAACTTAAAGACCTGGAAACTCAAGTTATTTCACATGAAGAGGAATTGAAGATAACTAAGCAAAAGTTGTCTGAAGCTACAACTTGTTTGGAAAGACATCAAAATAAGATTATAGACCTGGAAACTAGGTCTCGACGAAAGAACATACGAATTGAAGGAGCTGAAGATGGAGATTTAACTGCTTACTTTGGTAAGCTTTTCCACAGTTTATTTCCTACCATTCTATCAAAGCCGCCTGCTATTGATTGATTGATTGATTGATTCAGATTGATTCCTGGGATGGCAGGTCTTTCATATGAAGAAAGACTGGATGAACTGGGCTTGTACTCGTTGGAATTTAGAAGATTGAGGGGGGATCTGATTGAAACGTATAAGATCCTAAAGGGATTGGACAGGCTAGATGCGGGAAGATTGTTCCCGATGTTGGGGAGGTCCAGAACGAGGGGTCACAGTTTGAGGATAGAGGGGAAGCCTTTTAGGACCGAGATTAGGAAAAACTTCTTCACACAGAGAGTGGTGAATCTGTGGAATTCTCTGCCACAGCAAACTGTTGAGGCCAGTTCATTGGCTATGTTTAAGAGGAAGTTAGATATGGCCCTTGTGGCTACAGGGGTCAGGGGGTATGGAGGGAAGGCTGGGTCCTGAGTTGGATGATCAGCCATGATCATAATAAATGGCGGTGCAGGCTCGAAGGGCCGAATGGCCTACTCCTGCACCTATTTTCTATGTTTCTATAGAAAGGGCACACAGGGCGTTTATCTCGAAATCGAAGGATTCTAGTAAATCAAGATCTGTTCTGATTTGCTTTCATCACTTTAAAATTAAAGATTAAATAATGCGACAGGCAAGAAAACAGAGATTTTTAGATTTATGGAATCTGAGCTCCGCTTTTACGAAGATTATCCAAGAGAGATAATGGAACAAAGATCAAAATTTGCCCTGGTAATGAAACAAGCATATGGTAAAAAACTTTTTCTGTCTTTGAGGTACCCAACAAGAATTAAAGTTTTTCCTGCTAATTCTCCTCCTCGTACTTTTTTTGATCAAAAGCTGCACTGGATTTTGTTCAGGCTATACCCGCCGCTGTTGAATGATCTATTCGAAAGGCTGTTTGGCTATCTGTATACTATTCGCATTTTGGAAAGATGATTTATGAAGGTCATTTGCATATTTCATTGAGAGACTAATTAAAGAAGACAAGGAGAGTTGTTCATTATTGCTTATTGTTGGTTTTCCTTTGGAAAGATTTATGGCTTAAGTATCTCTGACTAAATGATCTGAACATTCTATGACTGAGAGAAGATGATACGGGGATTTGTTCCTTTAATTTAACACTTGGTTTGTTTCTTTTTTTTAAATCAGCTAATTGGTAGTTTTTTCCTACTAATAGGGCTTTTTATATATTTTTTCTGTTTTACTATAACATTTTATAATTGAATTTAAAGCTTTTTTAGGGAATTAATATTAAACTTAAAGATGGCACTGGTTTTTCTCTCGAAGAGATAACATTATTTTGGTTCTTTCTTGTTTATTAGTCGACGGAATGTAAATACCTTTTTTTGCTGAGACTTTGTTGTTTTTTCCACAAGGTCACTCTACTTTTTTTACTAACTGGGGGGAGGGAAAGAAAACACAGACAGAGCAGTCAGTAGCTTCGAATTCTATCGTAGATCGCTTGCCTTTTTCGGGCTTCCATGTGTGGGTGGGTGGGTTTAGAGTTAGGAGTTTTTTCCCCATTGGGTGGTTCTAGACCATGCGTGTTTTTTATCTGGTTGTATTCCTCATCACCACCATTTTTGATCATCCCGTATTGGTATGTGCTCTGTGCATGTATAAAGTAGAATAAAATTATAGTATGGTATTCAAACAGATTAATATAATCAGTTGGAATGTACGTGGTTGGAATCATCCTATTAAACGAAAAAAGACTTAAAATTATTAACCGATTCCAACCTGATATAATTTTTGCTCAAGAGACACGCATCAAGGCGGGAGATCAAAACAGGTTTATTAGATGGTGGAATGGTTGCAATTCCACTCTACTTCTCAGAGTAAAACAAAAGGCGTGTCTATTTTTATTAAACCTAATATATTTATTCAAGAGGATATTGAATCAGATTCTAATGGTAGATTTTTAATTGTTAAAGGAACAATCTGTAACAGAAAAGTTGTTTTGGTTAATTTGTATGGTCCTAATTTAGATAATCCTTCCTTTTTTAAAAAAGGTATTTGCTTTACTGCCTGATTTAAATGAATATATGCTGATAATGGGTGAGGATTTTAATTGCTGCTTAAATCCTATGATCGATAAGAGCTCAACCAATCAGCGACTTCCAAATCGATCCGCGTCATTTATTAATTCCTTTTTGATTGATTTTGGGTTGATTGATTTGTGGAGGTATCTACATCCCGATAATAGAGAATATTCTTTCTTCTCACATGTTTATAAAAAATATTCGAGGATCGATAATACTAGAATTGATCCCCGCTTCTTGCCTAGTGTTAAAAGTTGCGAATATGATGCTATTTCTATATCTGATCATGCGCCTCTGAGTTTGTCTTTTGAATTTGATGATGTCATTCTTGTCCGCCCACCTTGGCGCATGTCTCAGACATTATTACAAAACTCTGACTTTGTCAGTTTCATTGAAACCCAGATAAAAGAATTTTTCCTTTTTAATGATATAGAGGGTATGTCTAAATTAGTTATATGGGATACATTTAAAGCATTTATACTTGGTCAGATTATTTCTTATTCAGCTAAACTTAAAAAACAAACGAAAGCAGAATTAGATAGAATTTCAAAACAAATTAAAGATTTGGATAACATCTATGCAATTTCCCCCAATACTGATTTATTTAAACAAAGGGTGGAACTTCAATCACAATATAACCTGTTATTAATTCATCCCATTGAAGGATATTTGCTTAAGTTAAAGAGCCAATTTTATATGTTCGGAGATAAAAATAATAAAGTGCTTGCATCTGAATTAAAAATGGCTGCAGCCAAAAGGCAAATCATGAAAATTCATAGGAAAGATGGTACCTTAGCTCAGGAATATGAAGAAATTAATAAGATTTTTCAAGATTTTTATGCTGAGCTTTATAAATCTCAAAGTCCGTTAGATTCCTCTGAAATAATGCTTTTTTACAAAAGATTGTTTTTCCTAAAATCTCGGCTGAGGATAAAAAAACTCTTGATGCTCAAATCACTGAAGCCAAAATTCATAAAGCTATTTTTTCAATGCAATCTGGTAAGTCCCTGAGACTTGATGGCTATCCAGTAGAATTCTATAAAAAATTTGGAAAGTTGCTTTCTCCGTATATGTTGGAAATGTTTCAGTATTCTTTTGTGAAAGGTGACTTATGCTCTTTTTAATGAGGCTTCTATTTCTTTAATTCTTAAAAAAGGTAAAGATCCCACTGACTGCTTCATATAGAGCTATTTCGTTACTGAATGTCGACGCTAAGATTTTGTCAAAGATAATGGCCAATCAGTTGGAGATTATTTTTGGTAAAATTATTTTTAAAGATCAAACAGGCTATTTCGGAGACTATTTAACATTATATATTCGTCATTTAAAACTCCACAACGTGTTGTATCTTTGGATGCTGAAAAACCATTCGATTGAGTTGAATGGAAATATGTATTCAATGTTTTAGAGAAATTTGGCTTTGGTGTTAATTTTAATAATTGGATTAAAATGATATATAAAGCCCCTATTGCTACTGTTGTCACTAACAATTGTAGATCTCCTTTTTTTCAGCTTTCATGGGGGACAAGGCAAGGGCTGTCCATTAATTTCTTTGTTGTTTAATTTAATATTAGAACCCCTCGCTATTGCTCTTCGTGAGGCTAAAAATATCCATGGGATCTTTGTGAATGAGACCATGCATAAGGTCTCTCTTTATGCTGATGATTTATTGGTTTATATATCTAACCCTGACGAATCCATTCCTGCCTTGCTAAAATTATTTAATGAATTTGGAGGTTTTTCAGGATATAAAATAAATTTTAGTAAAAGTGAATTGTTTCCTTTAAATGATTCTGCTCTATATATGATAATACTCCTTTTAAAGTTGCAGACTCCTTTAGCTATCTAGGTATTATAATTGCTAAAAAATATAAGGATCTTTATAAAGCCAACTTTGTTCCCTTAGTAGACTATGAAGTATTTATTTAGTAGATGGAGTCCACTTACATTTTCACTTGTTGGTCGTATTCATATAGTTAAAATGATGATTTTACCGAAATTTTTAAATTTATTTCAGAATATTCCTGTTTTTTTTGACTAGGAAGTTTTATGATCGGATTGATTCTATTATTTTATCTTTTATTTGGAATAATAAAAGACCAAGAATTAGTAAATGTCACTTACAAAAATTGAAAAAGGATGGAGGTCCTGCTTTGCCTAATCTAAGAATGTATTATTGGGCTGTTAATGTGCGATATATGCCTTTTTGGTTATACTGGGTGATAAGACTGATTGGCCAATTTGGGTAGACTTGGAACTGAAAGTTGTAAAACAGTTTTATTTAACCTCGTTATTGGGAGCTCCTTTACCTATGCAATTAGTTAAAGTTCTAAATTTAAACCTATATCCTGTGATTAAGTATTCTTTACAAATTTGGCTCCAAGTCCACAAGTTTTTCAATCTTAAAAAATTTAAACTTTGTAGTTTAATTTACCAAAATTAATTCTTTAAGCCTTCTTTGAGTGATCCAATTTTTTTACTTTGGAAAAATAAAGGTATTAATTCTTATTATTACTTATTAATACTATAAAGGTATTAATCCTATGTTCCGTGCCTATTCTGGTATCTGTCCCCCACTTTTCCTTCGCTACATCGACGACTGCATTGGCGCTGTTTCCTGCACGCATGCAGAACTCGTTGACTTTATTAACTTTGCCTCCAACTTTCACCCTGCCCTCAAGTTTACCTGGTCCATTTCCGACACCTCCCTCCCCTTTCTAGATCTTTCTGTCTCTGTCTCTGGAGACAGCTTATCCACTGATGTCTACTATAAGCCTACTGACTCTCACAGCTATCTGGACTATTCCTCTTCTCACCCTGTCTCTTGCAAAAACGCCATCCCCTTCTCGCAATTCCTCCGTCTCCGCCGCATCTGCTCTCAGGATGAGGCTTTTCATTCTAGGACGAGGGAGATGTCTTCATTTTTTAAAGGGGCTTCCCTTCCTCCACTATCAACTCTGCTCTTAAACACATCTCCCCCATTTCACGTTCATCTGCTCTCACTCCATCCTCCCACCACCCCACTAGGAATAGGGTTCCCCTGGTCCTCACCTACCACCCCACCAGCCTCCGGGTCCAACATATTATTCTCCGTAACTTCCGCCACCTCCAACGGGATCCCACCACTAAGCATATCTTTCCCTCCCCCCCCCCCTGCATTCCGCAGGGATCGCTCCCTACACAACTCCCTTGTCCATTCGTCCCCCCCATCCCTCCCCACTGATCTCCCTCCTGGCACTTATCCGTGTAAGCGGAACAAGTGCTACACATGCCCTTACACTTCCTCCCTTACCACCATTCAGGGCCCCAAACAGTCCTTCCAGGTGAGGCATCACTTCACCTGTGAGTCGACTGGGGTGATATACTGCGTCCGGTGCTCCCGATGTGGCCTTTTATATATTGGTGAGACCCGACGCAGACTGGGAGACCGCTTTGCTGAACATCTACGCTCTGTCCGCCAGAGAAAGCAGGATCTCCCAGTGGCCACACATTTTAATTCCACATCCCATTCCCATTCTGACATGTCTATCCACAGCCTCCTCTACTGTAAAGATGAAGCCACACTCGGGTTGGAGGAGCAACATCTTATATTCCGTATGGGTAGCCTCCAACCTGATGGCATGAACATTGACTTCTCTAACTTCCGCTAGGCCCCACCTCCCCCTCGTATCCCATCTGTTACTCTTTTTTATGCACACATTCTTTCTCTCACTCTCCTTTTTCTCCCTCTGTCACTCTGAATATACCTCTTGCCCATCCTCTGGGTCACCCCCCCCCGTCTTTCTTCCCGGACCTCCTGTCCCATGATCCTCTCGTATCCCCTTCTGCCTATCACCTGTCCAGCTCTCGGCTCCATCCCTCCCCCTCCTGTCTTCTCCTATCATTTTGGATCTCCCCCTCCCCCTCCAGCTTTCAAATCCCTTACTCACTCTTCCTTCAGTTAGTCCTGACGAAGGGTCTCGGCCTGAAACGTCGACTGCGCCTCTTCCTATAGATGCTGCTTGGCCTGCTGCGTTCACCAGCAACTTTGATGTGTGTTGCTTGAATTTCCAGCATCTGCAGAATTCCTGTTGTTTGGTATTAATTCTTTTTTGGATTTATTTAAAGAAGATAGATTGATGTCTTTTGAACAATTAATTGATAAATATTCTCTTTCATACTCACACTTCCTGCAATACCTTCAAGTTAGTCATTTTTTACAAAAATATTTAAGTAATTTTCCTTACATATTGGAGGCTGACCTGTTAAGATACTATTATGAGTATGAATCCTTTGATTAAGGGTTCTATTGGAAGAATTTATAATTTATTATTACAATGGGATAAGCGTCCCTAAATATCCAAGATTAAACAGGATTGGGAAAAGGAACTTAATTTGACTTTTATGACAGAGGATTGGATGCAGATATTGAAGTTGGTTAAATCTTCTTCAATTTGTGCTAGCCATTCATTGATTCAAATTAAAATTGTACATCGTTATCACTTGACAAAGGAGAGACTTTCTAAAATCTTTTCTAACGTTGATAGTCATTGTGACAGATGTAAAACTGAGATAGCTACACTGACACATATGTTTTGGTCTTGTTCTATATTGGAACAGTTCTGGAAGTCGGTTTTTTCAACAATTTCCAAAGCACTTAAAATTAATCTACAACCTAATAAATTAACTGTGCTTTTTGGAATAATTCCTCAAAATATTCATGGTATTTCTGTGTCTGACCAACATGTTATTGCATTTGTTACATTGATAGCTAGGAGGGCCATTTTGTTGAAGTGGAAGGATACATCAGCTCCCACTATCACAATGGTTCTCTCAAGTGATGCTATGTCTTAGTTTGGAGAAAATTAAAAGTCGAACCTTTGAACCTTTATTTGATTTTGAGAAAAGATGGGGCTCATTTGCTCGTTATTATCATTTGAGTTAATTGATATAATTTTTCCACAATCTAATTGTAAATTTTTTAGTATATTTTCTTTTCTTGCTGGCGGTTTGATGTTTATGTTTAGAAGCTTTTTGAATGACGCATGACTCCGGGGTTGTACACCTAATGGGTTCTTTTTTTTCCTCACTTTTCTGCTTAGTTGGTTTTTTTTGTTATCAAAAAATTTTTTTTCAATCTTTAAGAGAATGTCTTTTTTGAGACATATGTACTCATGTTATTTTTCTGTATAATATAACAATAAGAAGATTTGAAAAGAAAGAATGAATTCTGGAGCAGATTCGATAGGCCGAATGGTCTACTTCTGCTCCTATATTTTGTGGTTTTAAGGATATATAAGTATTCAAATACTTATATATCCAGTCTCTTACAATGCCAGAATGTGATAATAATGAACCAAAACCAATTCAAAGTAGATAAATATTATAGATAAGTACTATAATACTACATAGTCTTAATTCCCTACTCCCACTTCATATGTTTCCTCATTTGAAATTTCAAACATTAGAGAACATGTTCATGGTGAGAGAGGAACACTGTGAAGGTAATATGAGGGATTTTACTTGATACCATCATAGTCATACAAATGACCCTTTGGCCCATCTAGCCTATACCAAACCATTTAAACTGCCTACTCCCATCAAACTGCACCAGGCCCATAGCCCTCCATGTACCTGTCATCCACTGATCTAGCCAAACCTCTCTTAAACTTTGAAATTGAGCTTGCACCCACCACTTGCACTGGCAGTTCATTCCACACTCTCACCACCCTCTGAGTGGAGAAATTTCCCTTCACATTCCCCATAAACTTTTCACCCTTAACCCATGACCTAATTGTAGTCACACCCAACCTCAATGGAAAAAGCCTGCTTGCATTTGCCCTACCTAAATCCCTCATAATTATGAATACCTCTATCAAATCTCCTCTCAATTTTCCACGTTCCAAGGAATAAAGAGATAACTTATTCATCTTTTTTCTAACTCAGGTACTCCAGTGCCGGAAACATCTTTGTAAATTTTCTCTGTACTCTTTCAACCTTACGTGTATTTTTCCTGTAGGTTAGCGACCAAAACTGCACACAATTCTCCAGATTAGGCCTCACCATAATTTTATACAACTTCAACATAACATCCCATCTCCTGTATTCAATACTTTGATTTATGAAGGCCAATGTGCCAAAAGCTTTCTTTTCGCTTTCCAAAAGCTACCTGCCTGCTTCACCACTTTCAGAATCAGAATCAGGTTTAATATCAACAGCTTAAGTCGTGGAATTTGTTGTCTTTGCAGTAGCAGTATATTGCGATACATAATAGAGACAATGTGAATTACAGTAAATATAGAAATAGTACATTTACATACAAAGGCAACGTCATCAAGACTGAAGGAGTCTAGTTACCTGAAGGCCACAAACCAGATGTACAGGACAACTAAAATACCTGGGGATCCTGCAGGCACACGGAAGCCACGATGAGGACACAAGGAAGGCCGCAACATCCAAGTACCCCCAAAGAATGAGACAGATCCTAAAAAGCCAGCTGAATGGGAAGAAGAAAATCAACAAATTCGCCCCAGATACTCAGCCGCAATAGTGTGCTGGTCAAGAAACAAACTAGAAGCCGCCGACATCAACGCATTCAACCTACCAGTCTTCAGATACCCAGCCACAATAACAAACTGGAAGCCGCTGACATCAAGATCTGGAAACTACTAACAATACATGGAGGATTCCCCCCTAAAGTCCAACGTTGAACCACTGTACACCCACCAGAATAAAAGAGGATGGGGTCTTAAAAGTGTCAAGACCACAGTCCTGGAAGAAATATGAAACATCCATTAGTATGTCAGGAAGATGGTCCCCTAAGGACAACCTGCTCGGAGAATACCTCAGACAGCAGGCAGAGAACACAAAAAATGGAAGTGAGTGAAGTAGAACCAGAGAAGCAGAGGCCATGGCAGGACAAGCCACTGTACAGGATGTATCATTGCCAGATATCAGAGGTGGCTGACATAAAGAGAGTCCTACCAATGGCTGGAAATGGCAGGGCTGAGGGACAGCACAGAGGCTACACAAGAACAGGTGCTGAGCACAAGAGCAATTGAAGCAATTGTCTATCACACCAGACAAGATGCAAGATGCAGACTGTGCAAGGAATCTGCTGAAACCATCCAACACATAGTAGCAGGGTGCAAGATGCAGGCAGGGACAGCATACACCTAATGGCACAACCCAGTTGCAGGGTTTGTGTACAGGAACATCTGAGCTGAGTATGGATTGCGCACGCCGAAGTCCAAATGGGAAACACCCGAGAAGACCATGAAGAATGACAGAGCTAAGATCCTGTGGGACTTCCAAATACAGACTGATATTCAGGTACTGGCCAACCAACCAGACATAGTAATACTGAACAAGGAACAGAAGAAAGCAATAGTAACCGATGTGGCAATCCCGAATGACAGTAACATCAGGAAGAAATAATATGAGAAGCTGGAGAAATACCAGGGCTTGAAAGAGCAGATAGAAAGAATGTGGAAGAGCAATCCTGGTGGTGATAGGAGCACTTGGAGCTGTGACACCTGAGTGTCTAAAACAAATCCCAGGAACAACATCTGAGATCTTGGTCCTGAAAAATGCACTACTGGGAACAGCAAGGATACTGTGCCAAACCCTCAAGCTCCCAGGCCTCTGGTAGGGGACCTGAGATTGAGGGAATAATGTACATACATACCACCCATAAGGGGCGAGAGAAAAAATATGCACTCTATATTATAAGAGTTAAACTTAAATGGCAGGGGAGGCTTCTGTACATCTTCCTGATCACAGCAATAAGAACAAGGCACGACCTAGGTGATGGGGGTCTTTCATGATGGATGTTGCCTTTTTGAGGCATCACTCCTTAAAGATGTCCTGGATACTATGGAGACTAGTGCCCATGATGAAGCTGACTAAGCTTACAGCTCTCTTCAGCTAATTTCAATGCTGTGCAGTAACACCCCTCCCATTCCAAACAATGGTACAGCCAGTTAGAATGCTCTCCATGATTCTCTCCATAGAAATTTGCAACTGTCTCTGGTGACATACAAAGTCTCGTCAAACTCCAAATGAAACATAGCCGCTGCCGTGCCTTCTCTGTAGCTGCATCAATGTGTCAGGTCCAGGATATATCCTCAGAGATATTAACACCCAGGAACTTGAAATTACTCACTCTTTCCACTTCTGGTCCCTCAGCAGACTGGTGTGTGTTCCCTCATCTTAACCCTTCTGAATTCCACAATCAGTTCTTTGGTCTTACTGACGTTACAAGGCTGTTGCTGGACACCACTCAACTAGCTGATATATCTTGCTCCTGTGTGCCCTCTCATCACCATCTAAAATTCTGCCAACAAATTTATAGATGGCATTTGAGCTGTGCAATCCCGAATGAAGGAAGGAAGAACATGAGAAGCTGGAGAAATCCCAGGGCTTGAAAGAGCAGGTCGAAAGGATGTGCAACATTAAAGCCAGACAGTTGAGTGTATAGAGAGACAGTAGTGCAGTGGGCTAAGCACACATCCCTGAGGTGCACCAATGCTCAGCAAAGTGGAGATGTTATTTCCAATCCACACAGATTGTGGTCGTCCGGTAAGGAAGTCGAGGATCCAGTTGCAGAATGAGGTACAGAGGCCCAGGATCTGGAGGTTTTTGATCAGAACTGGAGGAATGATGGTGTTAAACACTGAGCTATAGTCAATAAATAGTGTCCTGACATGGGTATTTGTATTGTCCAGGTGGTCCAAGGCTGTGTGAAGAGCCATTGAGATTGAATCTGCCGTAGACCTATTGCGGCAAAAGGCAGATTGTAGTGGGTTCAGGAATTAATGCTAGCCATAACCAACCTCTCAAAGAACTTCATCGCCGTAGCTGTGGGCGCTACTGGACAATAGTCATTGAGGCAGTTCACCCTACTCCTCTTGGGCACTGGTATAATTGTTGGCCTTTTGAAACAAGTGGGAACTTCTGACTGTAGCAATGAAAGATTGAAATCTTTGACCACACCTGGCAGGTTTTCAGAGCCTCTCCAGGTACTCCAACAGGGCCTGTCATCTCGCAAGGGTTCACCCTCCTGAAAGATAGCCTAACCTCAGCCTCCAAGACAGATCCCATGTACACTAGGGATCCTCACAGCTGCTGCAGTTTTATTCTCCTTCAATGTACTTCAATATCCTCTTGTGAATATCACTTTCAATTAATAATGGGCCTATATTCCCAGATCCCTTTGTTCTACCGTACTCCTCAGTGCTCTGTTCTGGTTGTGATTCACTGTGCAAGACCTTCAGTACAATGGATAGCCCTACCAAAGGGGAACAACTCGCACTTGTCTGCATCAAATTTCATCTGCCGTTTTTTTTTTACACCATTTCTCAAGCTGGTCCAGATCCCGCTGCAAGCTCTGATAGTCATCCTCACTGTCCACTGCAGCCCCTAATCTTGGTGTAATCCACATAACCATATTATCATTCAGATCATTGATATGGGTGACAAACAGCAAAGGACCCAGCACTGAACCCTGTGGCACACCACTATTTACTGGCCTCCAGTCAGAGAGGCAACCATCTACTACCACACTCTGGCTTCTCCCACAAAGCCATGTCTAATCCAATTTACTACCTCATCTTGAATGCTGAGTGATTGAACCTTTTTGACCAACCTCCCATGTGGGACCTTGTCAAATAGCCTCACCAAAGTCCATGTAAACAACATCCACTGTCTTGTCTTCATCAATTTTCCAGGTAACTTCCTGGAAAAACACTAAGATTTGTTGGACACGACCTACTGCTCACAAAGCAATACTGACTATCCATTATCAGTGCACATCTACCCATATATATCCAGTCCCTCAGAATACCTTCCAATAACTTTTCCCATTACTGATGTCAGGCTTACCGGCTTATAATGTCCTTGTTTATGTTTAGAGCCTTTCTTAAACAATGGAACAGCATTAGCTATCTTTCAACCCTCACCTGTCATCAAAGATGATTTAAATAACTCTGCTAGAGCCCCTGCAATTCCTGCACTTGTCCCCTGTGGGGTCCAGAGGAACACCTTATCAGGCCTTGGGAATTTATCCACCCTAATTTGCCTCAAAACAGCAAACACTCTGTAGTCTGAAAGGGTCCATGACCTCGCTGCCATTTGCCTCGCTTTTATAGACTCCGTGCCAGTCTCCTGAGTAAATACAGATGCAAAAGAATCCAGCTAAGACCTCTCCCATCACACATTTTGGCTCCACACACACAGTAGATTACCATTTTGATGTTCTAGAGCAGGGGTCCCCAATTTTTTCTGCACTGCAGACTGGTTTAATATTGACAATATTCTTGCGGAGTGGCCAACGGGGAGGGTGAGTGGTGTTCAAGTTCAACAGTGGGCGTGACAGAGAATGAGGAAAGGTGCAGCTGACTCACATCATTTCATATTACCAAATCATATCGTTTCCTCACAGCCCAGTAGCACAACTTTGGTAGTGGTTGGGGACCACTGTTCTAGAGGACCAATTCTGTCGTTTGCAATTCTTTTGCTCTTAAAACAATGTTTTCTTTAAACAAACGATACGTGCTTGCTCGAGAATATGGTTATAGAAGATATGATAGCACTGTTTAAGAAATATTTACAAAGATATGTGAACAGGCAGGGAATAAAGCAGTATGTACCTTACACAGGCGGATGGGATTAGCTCAGACTGGTATCACAATTGGTACAGACATTGTGGGCCAAAGGACCTACAATGAGGCACAATGCAAAACTGAGGAGTATCGCCTCCTCTTCCATGGGCATATTGCAGCCATTTTGTCTCAATATTGAATTCTGCTTCTTTCAGTGACTTGATTACTCTGATTCAAATTGGCTTAGCTCACTTAGAACCATAGAAACTACAGCACAGAAACAGGCCCTTTGGCCCTTCTTGGCTGTGCCGAACCATTTTCTGCCTAGTCCCACTGACCTGCACACGGACCATATCCCTCCATACACCTCCCATCCATGTATCTGTCCAATTTATTCTTAAATGTTAAAAAAGAACCCACATTTACCACCTCGTCTGGCAGCTCATTCCATACTCCCACCACTCTCTGTGTGAAGAAGCCCCCCCCTAATGTTCCCTTTAAACTTTTCCCCCCTCACACTTAACCCATGTCCTCTGGTTTTTTTTCTCCCCTTGCCTCAGTGGAAAAAGCCTGCTTGCATTCACTCTATCTATACCCATCATAATTTTATATACCTCTATCAAATCTCCCCTCATTCTTCTACGCTCCAGGGAATAAAGTCCTAACCTATTCAACCTTTCTCTGTAACTGAGTTTCTCAAGACCCGGCAACATCCTTGTAAACCTTCTCTGCACTCTTTCAACCTTATTTATATCCTTCCTGTAATTTGGTGACCAAAACTGAACACAATACTCCAGATTTGGCCTCACCAATGCCTTATACAACCTCATCATAACATTCCAGCTCTTATACTCAATACTTCGATTAATAAAGGCCAATGTACCAAAAGCTCTCTTTACGACACTATCTACCTGTGACGACACTTTTCGGGAATTTTGTATCTGTATTCCCAGATCCCTCTGTGTTCCACTGCACTCCTCAGTGCCTTATCATTAACCCTGTATGTTCTATGTTGGTTTGTCCTTCCAACGTGCAATACCTCACACTTGTCAGTATTAAACTCCATCTGCCATTTTTCAGCCCATTTTTCCAGCTGGTCCAAGTCCCTCTGCAGGCTCTGAAAACCTTCCTCACTGTCTACTACACCTCCAATCTTTGTATCATCAGCAAACTTGCTGATCCAATTTACCACATTATCATCCAGATCATTGATATAGATGACAAATAACAATGGACCCAGCACTGATCCCTGTGGCACACCACTAGTCACAGGCCTCCATTCAGAGAAGCAATTCTCTACCACCACTCTATGGCTTCTTCCTTTGAGCCAATGTCTAATCCAATTTACCACCTCTCCATGTATACCTAGCGACTGAATTTTCCTAACTAACCTCCCATGCGGGACCTTGTCAAAGGCCTTACTGAAGTCCATGTAGACAATATCCACTGCCTTCCCTTCATGCACTTTCCTGGTAACCTCCTCGAAAAACTCCAACAGATTGGTCAAACTTGTTTTATCTCTTTATTTCTCTCTGGAATGAAGACATGCCTAGCTTGTCTTCCTACTCTACATTTCACAACGCCTACATTATTGTGTTTATGCTCTTGTTGTTGGCCTGTATCTCATTCAGTCATTGACCAGTGGTCAATGACAGAATGAACTTGTTCACCCCCATTATATTATATCAGAGATATTTTCTGTACCTGACTCTCCCTGAAACTTCCAGCTTCCTTTCTCTCCTTTCCCATGCTGACATGGGTAGTTTGACCTGCAACATTACTGGTTTCCTTCTTACAGATGGAGCCTGACCTGCTCAGTACTTTCAGCAATTTGATTTTTTAAGATTTGCAACTTTCTCTATTTGATCTGTATATTTTCACAAATTACCAAAATACTGCCAGCAATATATGGCAGAAGAATGTAATGTAAGCGTATTTAAAATTTAACACATTGTAACTAGGCTCAAATTAAACCTGATTTAATAACCTCATGCTCAGAATAATTAACAAATCACCCAAAAGAAAAGCTGTTTCATTTTGTTTATAGTTACTGGCTGCTGTGAATAAAGACAATGGAAAATGTCCATCCATGTCATTAGCAAAGGTAAAATAATCACAGTAAGTCAAATTGAGAGATTGTGAAGAAAGTACAGACTTTTGAAGCCATTTAGGGTTTCTATTTCAACAGATAATGGTAAACAGCATTTAATGGCATGACAGTGAAGAGCATATCCAGTTTTTGTTTTCTTAATTAGATTAAAACCATGCTGAACTTTATTTACCTTAACCGAATGGTTATGAAAATCAGTAACAATGATTTCATTATTGTTGTTGACTGCTGCAAAATGAGGACCTGGAAGAGAGAGTTTAACATCAATTTACTTGAAAAACATGGCATTTCAAACATTTGTATTATGAACACTATTTAACTAGTCCTGGGGAAGTCTTGGTCCACAACACTGACCGTCGATGCTGCCTGACTGGCTGAGTTCCTCAGCATTTTACATGCGTTGCTGTGGACTTCCAGCGTCTCAGAATCTCGTGTTTCTTTATTTTAACAGTCTTAAACACAGATTGCCTTTTTGTTAAAAGAGATTATCTTTATAAAAGCAAACTCAATAATCAGATGTGAAGCAATTTACCTTAGTAAAGGGACCGCGTGCCCCCACCCCCCGCCACACACACACATTATACATTTTCAGGTTACTGAACTTTGTCTTTACAGAATTCCCACCCAAAATGCTGAGATGCATAACAAAATTTGCTCTTACAGAATCTGTGTGAACACAGTTAATGAGTCAACACTTACTTTTATAAACTTGCATTCCTTGACACAATCTGCATGTGCAGATGAGGAAACTTTATTTTAAGGAAAATACCAATATGAATCATTTCCAGAAACATTATATCCCAATCCATCAGTGCCTTCTGTACCAGAAACATAGTATTTTATTAAAGTATGCAAAAAGGAACCAAAGCTACAAATCCAACAATGTGAATCAATCCACAAAATACAACGCAAAATCCAATTCCCTCTCAACCCCATTCCCCTGCCTTCACCCTGTAACCTTTCACATCCTGGCTTAACATGAATCTATCAACTCACTTTACCCTCAAAGACTTGGTCTCCACGGCTGCCCATGGAAAAATAATTCCACACACTCTAGCTAAAGAAATTCCTCCTCAGCTCCATTCTAAGTGGGCATTCCTCTATTCTGAGGCTGTGCCCTCTGGTCCTAGACTCCCCCACTACAGGAAACATCCTCTCCATATCACTCCATCTGTGCCCTCTGGTCCTAGATTCCCTCACTACAGGAAATATCCTCTCCACATCCAGTCTATCTACACTTTTCAACATTTGATAGGTTTCAATGAGTTCCCCCTCATTCTTCTCAATTCCAGTGAGTACAGGCCCAGAGCTATCAAACACTCCTCATACGCCTTTCAATCCCAAAATCATTTTTGTGAACTTCCTTTGAGTCCTCTCCAATATCAGCACTTCCTTTCTTAGATAAGGCTCCAAAACTATGCACAATACTCCAAGCAACATACATCAAAGTTGCTGGTGAACACAGCAGGCCAAGCAGCATCTATAGGAAGAGGTGCAGTCGACGTTTCAGGCCGAGACCCTCCAAGACAGCCTCACCAGTGTCTTATAAATCCTTGACACTACATACTTGCTTTCATATTCTAGTCCTCTGAAATGAATGCTAACATTGCCTTTGCCTTCCTCACATCAGCTCAACCTACAACTTAACCTTTAAGGAAAGCTACATGAGGACTCTCAAGTTCCTTTGCAACTCAGATTTTTGAATTTTCTCCCCATTTAGTAAATGGTCTATGCTTTTATTCCTTCCACCATAGTGCATTACCAACTATGTAACGACATCTGCCCATGCTGACTTCGGTCCATTTTTCCCCATGTGCCTTCAACCTTATCAACTCCAACATCTTCCCAACCACTAAAGTCAAATTAACTGGCCTATAATTCCATTTCTTCTGCCTCTTCTCCCTCGTAATAGCAACTGCACTCACTTCAGCTCCCTGACACTCTTGAACACCCAGCATACTGCTAGTGGCTTCCACAGTGAAGGTTGATGCAAAATACTTATTCAGTTCATCCTCCATTTCCTTGGTCCCCATTACTACCTCTCCAACATAATTTTCTAGTGATCCAATATCTACTCTCTTTTACACTTTATATAAGCAAAAAAAACATTTGGTGTCCTCTTTGATATTATTGGCAAGCTTCCCTTCATATTTAATCATTTTGCTTCTTATGGTTTTGTAATTGTCCTCGCTTAGTATTTAAAAACTTCCCAATCTCTAACTTCCACTAAATTTTGCTCTACCACATGTCCTCCCTTTTGCTTTTATGTTGACTTTGACTTCCCCTGTTAGCTCCAACCTCCTGTCTTCCCCCCGTATCCCTTCATGCCCTGACCAATCAAGAAACTATCAGCATCTGCCTTAAATATACATAAAGATGGCCTCCACAGTTGTCTATGGCAAAGAATTCCACAGATTCACCACTCTCTGACTAAAGAAATTCCTCCTCATATCTATTTTAAAAGGATGTCCCTCTATTCTGAGGCACTGTCCTCTGGTCTTAGATTCTCCCACCATTGGAAACATCCTCTCCACATCCACTCTATCAATACCTTTCATTATTCAATAGGCTTCAATGAGGTCACCCCTCATTCTTATGATTCTAGTGAATACAGGCCCAGAGCTATCAGATGCTCTTCGGATGACAAGCCATTCAATCTTGGGGTCATTTTCGTGAACCTCCTTTGAACTCACTCCAGTTTCAGCACATCCCTTCCAAGATAAGGGACCCAAAACTGCTGCCAATACTCCAACTGAGGCCTCTCCAGTGCTTTATAATATTACATCCTTGCTTTAATATTCTAGTCTTCTTCGAATGAATGCTAACATTGCATTTGCCTTCCTCATCAGACTCAACCTGCAAATTAACCTTTAGGGAACCCTGCACAAGGACTCCAAAGTCCCTTTGCATCTCAGTTTTTTGTATTTTCTCTCCAATAGAAAATAGTCAACTCTTTCATTTCTTCTACCAAAATGCATGACCATACACTTCCTGACATTGTATTCTACCTGCTATTTCTTTGTCCATTCTCCTAATCTGTCTAAGTCTTCTGTAGCCTCTCTGCTTCCTCAAAACTACCTGCCCCTCTACCTATCTTCATGTTGTCTGCCAACTTTGCAACTGAGCCATCAATTCCATCAACCAAATCATTGACATATAACGTAAAAAGAATCAGTCCCAACACAGACCCCTGTGGAACACCACTAGACACTGGCAACCAGCCAGAAAAAGTTCCACTCTTTCCCTCCTGCCAATCAACCACTGCTTTATCCATGCTAGAATTTTTCCTGTAATACCATGGGCATAACTTGTCACAGCCTCATTTGTGGCATCTTGTCAAAGGCCTTCTAAAAATCCAAGTACATAACATCAACCAATTCTCCTTTGTCTATCCTTCTTGTTATTTCTTCAAATAATTCCAACAAATCTGTCAGGCGAGATTTTTCCCTGAGGAAACCATGCTGACTACAGCCTATTTTATCTTTTTTCTTTTTAAATCTTTTTATTGAATAAGTATACAAAAAGGTAAGCCATATAGGCACTAATACACTGTTAGAATATAATAAAATTACAGGAGATATTAATACAAAAAAAAATACTACAAACAATGTAATTTAAACGTAACGTACCAAGGTAACATAATAGTATACTAATTTTTTTATATATATCAATAGAGAGAAGGAAACCCCCCCCCCAAAAAAAACCCACCATGCAACTAACTAAAAGCAAAGCAATGGGCTAACTTGAAACCAAACAGAGTTAAAAAACTTAAAATCACATCCTCAAACCCGACCTCCATTAAAAACAGTAAAAAAAGAACAAGAAGGGTATATACTACATTAAATGAAAATATTGAATAAAAGATCTCCAGGTCTGTTCAAATTTAAATGAGGAGTCATAAAGATTGCTTCTAACTTTCTCCAAATTCAAGCATAATATCGTCTGAGAAAACCAAAAAAAGGTAGTTGGAGCATTAAGCTCTTTCCAATGTTGTAAGATACATCTTTTTGCTATTAAAGTAAGAAATGCAATCATTCTACGGGCTGAAGGGGAAAGATTACTGGAAATTTTAGGTAGTCCAAAGATAGCAGTAATAGGGTGAGGAGAGATATCTATATTCAATACCTTGGAGATAATATTAAAAATGTCTCTCCAAAAAGTTTCCAGAGTAGGGCAAGACCAAAACATATGAGTTAAAGAGGCTATCTGCCCCGGACATCTATCACAAAAAGGATTAATATGAGAATAAAAGCGCGCTAACTTATCTTTGGACATATGTGCTCTATGAACAACTTTAAATTGAATTAAGGAATGTTTAGCACAGATAGAGGAAGTATTGACTAATTGTAAAATCTGCCCCCAGTCATCCACGGAAATGATAAACCCCAATTCCTGTTCCCAATCTACCCTAATCTTATCAAATGGAGCTTTCCTAAGTTTCATAATAATATTATAAATCATAGCCGATGCACCTTTCTGACATGGATTAAGGTTAATTATAGCATCTAAAATGTATGTAGGAGGAAGCATTGGAAAGGAAGAAAGTATAGTACTTAGGAAATTTCTAACTTGTAGATATCTAACAAAATGTATTCTTGATAAATTATATTTATTAGATAATTGTTCAAAAGACATAAGGGAACCATCTAAAAATAAATCCAAAAACAGTGAAATACCCTTAGTCTTCCAAATTTGAAAAGCACGATCCGTAAAAGAGGGAGGAAAGAATGTTACCTAAAATAGGAATCGCTAACCCAAATTGATTAAGATCAAAAAATTTTCTGAATTGAAACCAAATATGTAAGGTATATTTAACTATCGGGTTAGACACCTGTTTAAGGCCTTTCAAATCAAAAGGAAGAGAGGAACCAAAAATAGAGCCAAGTGTATAACCCTGAACAGATAGTAATTCCAATGCTACCCATTTAGGAATGGATAGTATATCCTGGTCAAGTAACCAGAATTTCATATGTCGAATATTAATTGCCCAATAATAAAATCTAAAGTTAGGCAATGCTAAGCCTCCATCTCTCTTAGCTTTCTGTAAATGTATTTTACCCAGTCTCGGGTTTTTATTTTGCCAAATAAATGAAGAAATTTTAGAGTTGACTTTGTCAAAAAAAGATTTTGGAACAAAGATTGGTAATGCCTGAAATATATATAAAAATTTTGGCAAAAAAAAACATCTTAACTGCATTAATACGACCTATCAAAGTTAAATATAAAGGAAACCATTTAGATGAAAGTTGAATAATATGGTCTATTAATGGTAAAAAGTTAATCTTAAATAAATC
This sequence comes from Mobula hypostoma, assembly GCF_963921235.1. NCBI lineage: Eukaryota > Metazoa > Chordata > Chondrichthyes > Myliobatiformes > Myliobatidae > Mobula > Mobula hypostoma. Next base: position 98,322,792 of record NC_086100.1, on the reverse strand, counting down.
TTTGTATTTACAAGTAATTTATTCCCAAGATATGAAAAATAATTATTAATCAATTTAAATGGAAAGTTATAATATAAGGGAAGTTGTTTATTAATCGGGAAAAGTTCACTCTTACTAAGATTTAATTTATAACCTGAAAAAAGACCAAATTGTGCTAATAGCTCTAAAACAGCCGGGATGGATTTTTTGGGATTAGAAATATATAAAAGTAAGTCATCAGCATAGAGTGATATTTTATGGGACTTTAAGCCCCGAGTTATCCCAGTAATATTTGGAGATTCTCGAATGGCAATTGCAAGAGGTCCTAATGCAATATCAAATAATAAAGGACTAAGAGGACAACCTTGTCGAGTACCTCGAAAAAGAGGGAAAAAAGGTGAGCTTAAAGAGTTAGTACGGACCGAGGCCACAGGAGAATGATATAACAGTTTAATCCAGGATATAAATTTCGAGCTAAAATTAAACATTTCAAGCACCTTAAGTAAGGCCATTCTACTCTATCAAAAGCTTTCTCAGCATCTAAAGAGATAACACACTCAGGAACGTTTTATGAGGGAGTATAAACAATATTTAACAGTGTGCGAATATTATAAAAAGAGTAACGACCTTTAATAAAACCCGTTTGGTCTTCCGAAATAATAGAAGGAAGTACTTTTTCTAATCTATTTGCTAATAACTTAGAAAAAACTTTAGAATCAACATTTAATAAAGATATTGGTCTATAAGATGCACATTGAGCAGGATCTTTATCCTTCTTTAATATTAGAGAAATTGACGCTCTATTGAAAGATTCAGGAAGTTTACCAAGTTTTAATGAAGCCTCAAAAACCCTACAGAACCAAGGGATTAATGAAGGAGCAAAACATTTTTAAAATTCTACGGTAAACCCATCAGGGCCAGGAGCTTTCCCCAAATTCATAGAGAAAATAACATTCTTAATCTCATCCGTGGTAATGGGAGTATCTAACATAGAAGACATATCCTGTGAAATCTCAGGGAAGTCTAGATTATCTAAAAAATCATTCATATATTTAGAATCTCGAGGAGACTCTGATTGATATAAGGAAGAATAAAAATCACAGGTGGTTTGATTAATCCCCACATGATCAAGTATCAGTCGGTCATTTTGGTTATAAATCTGATTAATTTGAGATTTAGCATAATTAGACTTCAGTTGACTAGCCAACAGTTTGCCAATTTTGTCACTGTGTACATAAAATTCACTTCTTGTTTTCTTTAATTGGTTTACAATCGAGGACGAGAGTAATAAACTGTGTTCCATTTGAAGTTCAGTTCTTTGTTTATATAACTCCTCAGGAGCTATAACATATTTCTTATCAATTTCCTTAATCTTGTCCACAATTACCAACTCCTCCTGCTTCAGCTTCTTCCTCAAAGCAGCAGAATACGAGATAATCTGACCACGAATATAAGCTTTAAAAGTGTCCCAAAGAATGTTCACAGAAATATCCTCTGTATAGTTAATTGTAAAAAAAAAGATCAATCTGTTCATTCATAAAGTTAACAAAGTCCGAGTCCTGAAGCAACAGCGAATTAAAACGCCATTGTCTATTATTTTGTATATTGGCCAGAATTTTAATAGAAAGCTTAAGTGGAGCATGATCCGAAATGGTTATAGAGTCATAATCACATTTAATCACTGAAGAAATAAGACGAGAATCAATAAAGAAATAATCAATTCTTGAATAGGAATGGTGAACATGTGAAAAAAAAGAAAAATCTTTTTCCTGAGGATGCAAAAAACGCCAAATGTCCATCGACCCAGAATCAGAAAGGAATGAATTAATCAAAGTTGCAGATTTATTAGGTAAGGTCCGTAGAGGAGCCGAACGGTCCAAAGCTGGAGACAAACAGGTATTAAGATCTCCGCCCCAGATCAATGAAAACTCATTCAAATTCGGGAACTGATTAAATAATGATTTATAAAATTCCAGACAGTCCATATTAGGAGCATAGACATTAACCAAAACTACTTTTTTATTAAATAGTAGACCACTAACCAATAGAAATCTACCATTCGGATCAGAAATAATATCATGTTGTATAAAAGTAACTGAGGAGTCTATAAAAATAGAAACGCTTCGAATCTTAGCATTGGAGTTCGAATGAAACTGTTGGTCCTTCCAGAATTTAAAAAAATGTAGTCTGTCCCCCCCCCGCACATGGGTCTCTTGTAAAAATAAAATTTGTGCTTTAAGTCTCCAGAACACTTTAAAAACTTTTTTCCTTTTAATAGGATGATTAAGACCATTAGTATTCCAGGAGACAAAATTAATAATAGACTCCATAAACCCTAAAGTCAACCCGCAAAAAGGAGGATTGACGATAGGCTCGACCCACAAACCCGGAAAGGGAACAGAACATACAAGAGATACCGGGAAGAAGAACGCAACCAATACTTCAATAATGTATATAGCCCAAGAAGAAGGAAACTAAAACGTGAAGCCCCTCCCATCACCCCTCCACCCCATGACTCCAAGGCTAAATCTAACGCAGACCAGCCTGAAAGAAGCAAGCACTGAAACTACCCCCATGACTTCCGGTATACGCTCCCTAAAAAAAGTGTAAATATAAAAAAGATCAGCTGATTATAAAACAGTAAAAGAATAAAAAAAATAACTCAATTAAAATAAACACATAATGTAACAGAATAAAAGCCAGAAAATATAAAAACCGCAATAAACCCCAGACCCATGAGTAAACAAAACAAAAAAAAAGAGATTATTAACATAAACTAGTTATAAAAACCTACAAAACAAAATAGATTTAAAAAAACTACAAAATTTAAGGCCACAAAGGAAATACGTAAAATGACGGTGAGGAAATAACCACCCAGAATCCCCTGGGAAAAAGAAAGAAATGACGCAGTTAAAAAGAAAGTTTAGCAACCATATTAAATAATCAAAAATAAACTTTTCTGCCCATATAGGGCAAAAAAAAATTAAGACCAACAAATTCACAACCTCCGATCAACGGAGATAGTTAAAAAATTACGATTAAGATGTTGAAGGTGAAAATTGATACAGATAACTCTGGGCATCCGATGGAGATTCAAAAAAAACGGAGGGCTCCATCCAACGTACGAATCCTTAGACGTGCAGGGTAAAGCAGCGTTGGTTTTAAATCCATCTTGTAGAGTTCCGACATCACAGATTTGTAACGAACCCGTTGATCCCGGATTGGTTTACTGAAATCCTCCACGAATCGGAACTTAAGATCCAGAAAATCAATGTAACCTTTAGATCGAACGAAACGAAACAGTTTCTCCTTGTCTTGAAAGTAATGAAAACGTAAAATGACATGTCTAGGTTTATCTGACCTAGGCGAGTATGATGGAACTCTGTGAACACGATCCAATAACGGTGGTTGGTCAGGAAATACAGTAGGAAATGCATCTTTTAAAAGTTGAGAAAAATACTTCATAGGGTTATCGGATTCAACAGCTTCATGCACCCCAATCATTCGAAGATTCTGCTGTCGCATTCAGAGTTTTTAAAGGTCAGGAAGTCAAGTTTCTTCTTCATTACATTAATTGTTTCTTCGATTTTCTCCATCTTGAGCTCACTTTGTTGCGTGGATTTTTGAAGATCAGATATAGCCGACCGATGTTCCGTAATAGATATCTGTATCTTCTCGATTGAATCGGCAATTTTTTGGAAACTAGTTGAAATTTCTGCACAAATCAGCTCCGTAACAGAGGTTGAAATTTCCCTTTGAATTAGCTCCGATATAGCTTTCAAAGTCATCGGTGGTTCAGTCGGAGGGAAATCGGTACCTTTCGGTCTAACCGGAGGTTTGCCGTCCTTCCCGTTTTTTCCATTCTTAGACATAGCAGACCTTAAACGCATCCAATTATCGAAGAGGCCAATTTGTTTCAAAGTATTGTAAAAGTTGATGCCTTAATGGTTAATTAAAATATAGCTGATCATAAGAAGAAAAACTCAGAGGTAATGGAGCGAGTCAAGAACGCGACTTCACTCCATGAGCGCTACCGGAAGTCTCCTACAGCCTATTTTATCATGTACCTCCCAGACCTCATCCTTAATAATTGACTCCAACATCTTCCCAACCACTGAGGTTATACTATAATTTCCTTTCTTCTGTCTCTCTCCCTTTTTGAATCATAGAGAGACTTGGATGGCTCAGGGGCAGGAATTGTTACTTCGAGTGCCAGGCCTTAGATGTTTCAGAAAGGATAGGGAGGGAGGCAAAAGAGGTGGGGGCATGGCACTGTTAATCAGAGATAGTGTCACAGCTGCAGAAAGGGAGAAAGTCACGGAGGGACTGTCTACGGAGTCTCTGTGGGTGGAAGATAGGAACAGGAATGGGTCAATAACTCTACTGGGTGTTTTTTTATAGACCTCCCAATAGAGTAACAGGGGCAGAGGAGCAGACAGGGAGACAGATTCTGTAAAGATGTAATAATAACAGGGTTGTCGTGGTGGGAGATTTTAATTTCCCAAATATTGATTGGTATCTCCCTACAGCAAGGGATTTAGATAGGATGGAGTTTGTTAGGTGTGTTCAGGAAGGTCTCTTGACACAATATGTAGATAAACCTACAAGAGGAGAGGCTGTACTTGATCTGGTATTGGGAAATGAACCTGGTCAGGTGTCAGATCTCTCAGTGGGAGAGCATTTTGGAGATAGTGATCATAATTCTATCTCCTTTACCATAGCATTGGAGAGGGATAGTTACAGACAAGTTAGGACATTGCGTTGTGGATCCAGATTGGCTTGCTGACAGAAGGCAAAGAATGGTTGTAGACAAGTCATATTCTGCATGGAAGGTCAGTGACCAGGGATCTGTTTTGGGACCCTTATTCTTCGTGATTTTTATAAATGACCTGGATGAGGAAGTGGAGGGATGGGTTAGTAAATTTGCAGATGACACAAACGTTGGGGGTGTTGTAGATAGTGTGGAGGGCTGTCAGAGGTTAC